>NC_061099.1:19259837-19307337 GCF_015104395.2 Macrobrachium nipponense | reverse complement strand
TGGAAGGAAGGGAATATGAAAGAAGGTACTGTAAGAGAAACGAAAGGGGTTGCAGCTAGGGGCCGAAGGCACACTGCAAAGAACCTCAAGCAATGATTACAGTTGCACCTACACAGGCAACAGAAGGTAGCTTAAAGTCAAAGGTACCCAAATCTGTGTAGTTGGTCTTAAAAAAAAAAGAGAGAGAGAGAGAGAAAAAAAAAAATCGAGTTTTCTGTACCAGCTTATACTCAAGGGTATCGAAAATAGGTCAATCTTTCGGTTGTCTCGATATAATGCCGTATGAACCGCGGCCCATGAAACTTTCAGCCGGCCATGGCGGTCTGTGTTGTTGCGTTGCAAAGAAGCACGATCGTGGCTAACTTTAACCTTGAATAAAATAACAACTACAAAGGCTAGAGGGTTGCAATTTGGTATGTTTGATGATTGGAGGGTGGATGATCAATATACCAATTTGCAGCCCTCTAGCCTCGGTAGTTTTTAAGTTCTGAGGGCGGAGAGAAAAAGTGCGGACGGACGGACAAAGCCATCTCATTAGTTTTCTTTTGCAGACAACTAATAGGCGACGCTTTGTGAAGACCCATGTGGTACATAAACTACAGGAAAATCGTTACGGAGACGCAGCCGTCGTTGAGAAAGACGACAACTTCGCAATACGCTCCTTCAGAAGAGCGACACTCCACAAGGCTTCTTCTGGCTGGGAGGTGAAGGCGACATTACGACAGGATTTCCCACGTGAATTTAACTGATCTTCAGTGGACACTGGGAGGAGGAGAAGACGCGAAAGAGGCTCGAGAGAAAAACGGCAAAAAATGGGGGATAGGGATTGATGGAGTGAAGTTCGTAAAGAACGTGAAGTGAAGGGGATAAAATGGAAGGAAGAGTCAAATTAGAAGTAGAAGGGGATGAGATTAGAGAGAAAAACGGCAAAAATGGGGGATAGGGAATGATGGAGTGAAGTTCGTAAAGAACGTGAAGTGAAGGGGATAAAATGGAATGAAGAGTCAAATTAGAAGAAGAAGGGGATGAGATTCGAGAGGAAAACTGAAAAAAATGGGGGATAGGGAATGACGGAGTGAAGGGCTTAAAGAACGAGAAATGAAGGAAAAAAATGGAATGAAGAGTCAAATTAGAAGAAGAAGGGGATGAGATTCGAGAGAAAAACGGCAAAAAATGGGGGATAGGGAATGATGGAGTGAAAGTCGTAAAAAACGAGAAGTGACAAAAAAAGAAAAAAAAAAGAAAGAAAGAATCAAATCAGAAGAAAAAGCGAATGAGACCCGAGAGAGAAACAGAAAAAAATGGGGGATAAGGAATAATGAGTGAAAGTCGTAAAAAACGAGAAGTGAAGGCACAAAATAAAAATGAAATGGAAAGAAGAATCAAATTAGAAGAAGAAGCGAATGAGGCTCGAGAGGAAAAAAAAATGGGGGATAGGGAATGATGGCAAAGGGCGTAAAGACCGAGAAGTAAAGGAACCGAAAGAATGTATAAGGAATGAAGGAAGAATCAAATTAGCAGTTCGAAGAAGCGAATGAGACTCAACAGGAAAAACAGCAAAAATGGTGGATAGGAAAAGACGGAGTGATAGGGAAAGACACCATAAGGAAGGAGGAAGACAATTGGGAAAAATTATTTAGTAAATATATACGACAAAATGATATAATTAGTAAAGTGTCAACTGTCATTACGCAAAAATATGGACGGCAACTTACTTACATAAATAAATAAGAAAAAAAATAAACAAAACAAATTAATAAAACTCAAACTTACTGAGTACGCCTCGTCAACAATGGTAGATTTAAAGAGTCCAATCAGAAAATAAACGATAAATATATGATTCTATAATTAGACGAACTATAATTTAAAAAGCAAATTTAATTTTTAATTAAATCAGCTAAACAACCTAAGAACGTATAAATCAAATTACTCTAAAACTAAAGTCAGCCTATGTTAAGAAAATACAAATTGTGAAAAAAGGAAAAACGTCTCCTTAAAACGAAAGAGGTAACATTAAATGATAAAACGAAAGGGCTAACATTAAATGATAATGCAGATATTGAAGGAACATGAAAAAAGAGGAATAACCCGTAAAAGGCTTATATGAACAAAAAACAGCAGGCGAAACTATTTAAAGAAAGCTAAGAACCACTAATAAACCACAAACAGTAAATCAATAAAACTTTAAGACACGACAAACTAAGAAAAAAAAACTGAACAGAACAAATAAGAAAACGAAAAGGCAAAACGAAAAACGAGAGAGAGAGAGAGAGAGAGTAGAAAAAAAAAAAAATCACGCCTAAACAATCCCATAATAAAAGTGACAAAGCAAAAATCGGGTCGTGACATCCAATTCCCACCTCCTGCCTTGACTTTGCCGTTATGACCGGAAAGCTTCGTAATATACTCCGGCGTAGGGAGAGAATTCCTTATGCGCAGCGGCGCCTGCGCGCAAATTGCCGACCAGAAGGCGGGAATTATGCCAACGGTTAAGGTAGAGGGTAGTCGGATGAAGGATTTTCTCGCGGGATCTTTATGATGCAAGGCGGGGACCCGGCTGGTAGGTATCCTGCGATGGGTTGTGAAACATTATAGTATCAGAGTACTTTAGGATTCAGCTGTGGAGAGAGAGAGAGAGAGAGAGAGAGAGAGAGAGAGAGAGAGAGAGAGAGAGAGAGATTCCCAGTTTGAATGGACGCTGCGATCTCATTCGCACCAATTTTCTGTTGACCTGAAGAGTGAATCATATGCCTGATTGTATGTCAACTGCAGTGGGTCACTACTATGCATGGATAAGAATATATATATATATATATATATATATATATATATAATATATATATATATATATTATATATATATATATATATATATATATATATATATAAAGATAAATGCCACGAAGGAAAAATAAACGAAGGAGTCTGCAAGATCTTTCGACTTTAAAAGTCCTTTACTGAGCAGATACTGACATAAATACGAAAAGAAAGACAATACAAGAAGGTTCGTATAACTGACAGATAGGGATTATAAAGGGATTAGTACCTAGAATCCGACACACCGGTGGAAGATAAGAAACCTTCCCGAAAACAGCATAAACAATGGGTCCAATTAAAGGTTTAAGACAATCATCTCAGATACAATTTCCAGGACAATTAAAGGATTATAGGTGACGGCTATTCGGAACTTGGTAAACAAAACCATATTCACAAAACATGACAGACATACATTACAACAAAATTTAATAACTCTAAGGCAACGATTTTTATTTAAGTCAGTAATTATAATCTTTGAGGTCATTCTTAAACATGTTACAGATACAAGGGTCTAAATGAAAAAGGCCACGACTAACATTGAAATTTCAAATTTCAATGTTAGTCGTGGCCTTTTCATTTAGACCCTTGTATCTGTAACATGTTTAAGAATGACCTCAAAGATATAATTACTGACTTAAATAAAAATCAGTTGCCTTAGAGTTATTTTAATTTTGTTGTAATGTATGTCTGTCATGTTTGTGAATATGGTTTTGTTTACCAAAGTTCCGAATAGCCGTCACCTATAATCCTTTAATTGTCTGGAAATTGTATCTGAGATGATTGTCTTAAACCTTTAATTGGACCCATTGTTTATGCTTGTTTGGGAAGGTTTCTTATTTTCCAGGTGTGTCGGATTCTAGGTACTAATCCCTTTATAATCCCTATCTGTCAGTTAAACGAACCTTCTTGTATTGTCTTTTCTCGTATTTATGTCAGTATCTGCTCAGTAAAGGACTTTTAAAGTCGAAAGATCTTGCAGACTCCTTCTTTTATTTTTCCTTCGTGGCATTTATCTTTATTTATGGATTTATCACGTTCCTACTTTCGTGATTCAGTTATACATACATATATAATATTATATATAATATATATATATATATATATATTATTATATAATATATATATTAATAAGAGATGAGAGAGAAGAGAGAGAGAGAGAGAGCTTGAAAATGAGAAAGCCTTTATTGTAAGTGTAAGTTTATCCGAAGAAATTTTCCCTCGTTAGTGAAGGTGGAAATTTATTCATCGCTAATGACTACATAGTCATGTTCTGTGCATTAAAAATTTTATCAGGAGTTTTGTTGGAGTACTTCGCGAAGTATGTTAAAATAGTTGCGGTTAGCTAACAAGGCAGGTTCAGTGAAGAAATGCTCTTCATTTTGACGCTCTCTCTCTCTCTCTCTCTCTCTCTCTCTCTCGGTGCAATGCCAATATAGCCGCTGTTAGCTCGTTGTTGGTCAAGACCTTAAAAATAAAATATTCACGTTGCTTCCCAATTACGACTTTGTCTGTCTGCAATCATTTTATGACAATATATCCTTCTGATTGTGTGATCGGCAGCAATAAAATCAATTCGCCACAAGAACATCGGCGCAATCGAGTTTTCTGTATAGCGTGTCATCAAGGCCACCGAAAATAGGTTGGTCTCGGTATGATGCTGTATGAGCGGCTGCCCAGGAGACTTAAACCACGGCCTGTGGTGGCCTGTCGTATATTGTTGCAAGATGCACGATTACGGTGAACTTTAACCTTTGATGCAATAAAAACTAATGATGCTAGAGGGCTGTAATTTGATATGTTTGATGATTGGTGGGTGGATGATCAACGTACCAATTTGCAGCCCTCTAGCCCCAGTAGATTTTAAGATATGAGGGCGCACACAAAAAGTGTGGACGGACAGATAAAGCTAGCACAATGATTTTATTTTACAGAAAACTATAACGGCTACTGGACTCCCATACTCGCTATAGATGTGTTTTTAATAATATTGATAATGATAATTTCAGACTAAGTCAGCTCTTACTCGAATGCCTATGGCTGCCATCTGGTTAAAGGATAAAATCTAAAACTCTTACAAAACAATCTGTCTTATTGTACAAAATCAATGTGTGCAAATAAACATTGTCCTGAGGTTGCCCATAAGTATGATTAAGTTTTGAATGGGTTATGGTGCCTAATGTAGACCTCTGGACTCAGCCAAACCAACCGATTCAAGTTCGAGCTTTGGGACAGTACGTGACATCTTTTCGGTTGAGACTTGCTGTCTCGACCATAACTACTATTAATCATACTTTTTATACTAAGTGTACACTTATGGACTCACTCCATTTTCAAGAAAAGGATTCAGTTGGTGGTATTAATGACGGTAATTTTTTTATTGATATGAAAACCTCGACATATTAAAAAAACTGTTTGAATAAATATAAAATCCATTATTTCCATCCTGATAAAGACAAGGAGTCATATTGTAAAAAAAAATAAAAGTTTACATAAAAACTAATCTCATTAATTTATAATCTGTTCTTATTCGAACAGAATCGTAACTTCGTCAAAACACCTTATTCTATTAAATAATCGCTTTTAATCTTCTTGTGAATAGTAATTCTTAGCAAGATCCCTTTCGCATTTAAAAGAGAATAAAAAAATTGAGGGAAAAAATATTCAACGCAATTAATCAAATTAAACTTTCTCTCTCTCTCTCTCTCTCTCTCTCTCTCTCTCTCTCTCTCTCTCTCTCTCATGAAGCTTGGCCTCAATAATGGGATAAGATTATGTCTGTACATCAAATCGCAACTGGACAAGTGAAATATTTTGACGTGCACAATACGGAATTGAGCACAAGCTGCATACGAGAATGGAACTTGATTTGGCATTGAGGCACCGGCGTGATTATCGCAAATAACATTTAAACATCACCTTACAGCTTTCATAAAGTAAAGGCAAGCTTTCAAACGCAACTTTACGCAGTCAAGCAAATAGAATGTGGGTTTCTGCCAATCTTTTTTACTAGTTTTCTGTAAAACAAAACTATTGAGATGTCTACTTGTCTGTCCGCCCCCAGATCTTAAAAAATACCAAGGCTAGAGGACTGAAAATTGGCATGTTGATCATCCACCCACCAATCATCAAACATACCAAATTGCAGCCCTCTAGCCTCAGTAGTTTTTATTTGATTTAAGGCTAAGATTAGCCATGATCGTGTGTCTGGCACCGTTACAGGTGTCAACAACACAGGCCACCGCCAGGCTGTGGCTGAAAGCTTCATGGGCTGCGGCTGAATGCCATACATCATTGTACGCTGAAAGGAAAACTCGATTGCGTCGAAGAATCTTTGTTTCAATATATTCCACTCCCTCGTCTGAAGACTTTAACAACGAACATATTCTCGTAGATAAGCAACTGGTTTTATTCTATCCCGCAACAGCTCGTTCGAGATAAATGCCACGATTTAAGAAAGGTCCTGTCAATATACTCTGAGAATGTTTGAAGGATCTTGGATTTAAGAATATTCTGTCACCAGGTTATGAGAGTTCAATATCTCTTGTAAGAACAGAGAGAGAGAGAGAGAGAGAGAGAGGAGAGAGAGAGAGAGAGAGAGAGAGAGAGAGGAGAGAAATCCTTCTTTTCTCAAAGGAGAATTGAAGCAATGTCCAAAACGAAAAGGTAAAAGTGAAAGGCGGAAAAAATTCAACAGCCACTTCGAAATCTGAGACGGATATACAAAGGAGAATGAAAGTCAACAATAGACAAAGGCGTGATCAGACCTCCAGCTTACTCAGGACACGTGGTAAACTCTTATAGAGCCTTGTTTCACCAACGAAAATTAGAATAAATACGCTATATTTTATTAGCAATATATTTTCTTTACTGTATAACGTGCATATTATTTATATTCAACATTTCCATTCTAATAAATAAATCATAAATATCGTTTCCTAAAACTCCTGTATCTTTAACTCAACGTGAAAAACCATTTTCAGATCTTTTTAGGTTTTTCCACAAAGCTTTCCTACTCCACCAACAAGAACAACAACAGCCGCAACAAGAACAACAACAGCCGCAACAAGAACAACATCAAAGCAGTTTGTAGGCTTACTCACGAGTAAACGAAAAAAAAAACTCATAAGGCCAGCTCAAGAAAGTCCTACAAAAGGAAGCCAAAAAAAAAAATGAAAAAAAAAGATGAAAGTTGTCACACACCCTCTAATTTTAGAAGAGATAAAAACATCGGCTAAACAGTTAAAAGAAAGAAAAAAATGTTCGAATTTCCATAGAGCGGTATTATCTCCTTATCAGAATCCATTATAATGATTTACGGTCTCTTTCTGAACCCATTTCGGAGCAAGAAAAAACGAGATCCTTAGGCCTAAGTTATTCGGAGAAAATGACAGGATACGTAAGGACCCGTCTGGCGAAACGCGTCTCGTACGCGTCTCGTTGCAATCCGTACCTGTACGTTCCTCGCAGCGGGAACCGGATCGGATCCTGAATAGATTCTAATCTGACGGATCGACTGTTGTTAGTCTGCTTCCTGCTTCCTTAAGAAGACTCAAAGATAAATAGTCATCAATAGACCAACGTCAGACTCGAAAGTCTAAACCAGTGATTCCCGACCTTTATACCTTCAAGGAAGTCCTGAAACAATTTTTCATATCATAGGAAACATTTATCCACAGGCAGTGTATATATATATATATATATATATATATATATATATATATATATATATATATATATCGTATATATTATATATATATATATATATATATATATATAAATATATATATATATATATATATATATATATATATATATATATATATATATATATATATAAATATATATATATATATATATATATATATATATATATAAATTACTTAATACAAATCATATAATATCTACCACTACTTTTCGAGATGTGTAAATTCAGATCAGCGTCATTTGCAATACGTATTTATTTCAAGACTTCTTGCGGAACCCCTGATTATGGAGTGAGGAACCCTTGTAGGGTTCCGCGGAAAAAAAAAAAACCCCCGGGTTCGGAAATCGCTGGGGACTCATGAGCTACTTTGCTATTTGCCTCTGAAAGGGGATGGTACTCTGTTACTATATATCTCGAGAACGGATGAACGGATTCCAGTGAGTGTCATTGACTGGACCGCTTCCACTCTTTCTGGGAAGGGTTTAGCGACGCTGACCCGCGGACGAAAGGACGGCCTGGGAAAGCCACAAATAAAAATAAACATATAAAAACATTTGACGCTTCCACGGAATATCATGGAATCTCTTGACACCTTTCTGGATAAGAAACTGAACACCTGAAATTGAAGATATGTAAAGAAAAGGAGCATTCCCAAGTCAAATTAAAATAGCAGGCGTAAAATGAAATATTTATGCATTACGCACAAAAATTAAAGCAGATTGAAGGTAGTCATATGGGGAAAAACAACGGAATTTCTGAAATACAAGACTGAACGAAGGAAACAAGACAGCAGAGACGACAAAGATCTGACGGCAGCTATTTTTCGTATTAAAAAAATAATGAAAACAAAACAACAACAAAACCCACAAAGATAATTAATGAAACAGAATCAGAAGAAAAAAGAAAATAAAAAAGATAAATCAAGACAAAGAACGACTCATTTACGAAGAAAATCGATAACTCAACCTCCATGTAGACACATCTCACGTTGTGGGTTGACAAGAGGTTGAATAAGATAATTAGAAGAAGAAGAGGAAAGCTGTTATGGGTGATGGCGGGAAGTGGGGATGGGGGCGGGGGGAGCGCAGGGTGGTAGGTAAGGAGCAGGATTGGTAGGATGAAAGGAGGGACACGCCCTCCTCCCCACCCCCTATCCTTAAAGGATTCCTTGACATACATTGTAAACTGGCGGTTATGAGATAGAAAGGCGGAGACGCCCTTTTGTCACTCGGAGAGAGAGAGAGAGAGAGAGAGAGAGAGAGGCGGGGAGGGGAAAGCAGGAGCCTTTGGTGAAAGGGTGAGAGAAAGATATGGACACAGAAAATACAAACGAGCTCTTAGAATTGAGTTGAGTTGAATATAGAATTTAGGCCAAAGACCAAGCACTGAGACCTATGAGGTCATTCAGCGCTGAAATGAAAATTGGCAGTAAAAGGTTTGAAAGGTGTAACAGGAGGAAAACCTCAAAACAGTTGCACTATGAATCAAGTATTAGGAGAGGGTGGAAGTGAGTTGAAGAAAGAATATGAAAGGAGGCAAGGTAAAAGGAACGAAAGTGGCTGCAGTTAGGGGCCGAAGGCACGCTGCAAAGAACCTTAAGTAATGCCTACGATGCGCCGCATGAGGTCCACTGACGGCACTACTCCCCCCCCCCCCCCCCCCACAACGGAAAACGAGCTCTTAAAGAACTGTGACAGATTTACAGACGTAACAGCAAGGTGTCTCGATGTTTCCAACACTATTTCACCTGATATTTTGGCCTATAGTAGATTCTCATCAACCGTGTATTTGATGTCTAGGCCAGTCCCTTACGACGCTCCAGTCACAGGGCTGGAAACTCTCAGTCTCTCTCGAGAGCTCACATAGGCAGGATGTATGTTCCACCTCTCCTGAAAGACGTATCCCTCAGGAGAGGTGGAACACACATCCTGCCTATGTAAACTCTAAAGAGAGACTGAAAGTTTCCAGCCCTGTCATTGGCTTATCAACAGCCAATCGTGAGCGTCGTAAGGGACTGGCCTATACTCTGTTTTTTTTCATCTGTCCATCCGCCTGTGGTTTTTTGTATGGTAACACTGCGTCCCGGGCTTGAACTAGTTACGCTGTGTAAGTTTTAGGTAAATAAAAGGATATCTGGATGTACATTTGCAACTGAAAAGTGTTTTAATAATTTACTGTATGCGAATTACACCGTTAATATTCGAAATAGGATATTGTTATTATTGTTGAATGTAAGCTGCCTTTTCGGGGTGGCGAATGGAACAGCCAGACGCAAATTCCATCAAACAGATGCTAAACCAATTTACGTCATATCGTATCTGGCTGAAACGCACTTTATAAAAATTAACAGTACATACTGATATACTTACGTTTAATGAGAATCAATACGTTGAAATCTTGCCGTAGTGAACAGCGAGAGAAGCAATTTTCCCGCCACTGCGTCTGGCTGTTCCATTCGCCACCCCGAAAAGGGAGCTTACATTCAACAATAATAACAATAACCTATTTCGAATATTAACGGTGTAATTCGCATACAGTAAATTATTAAAACACTTTTCAGTTGCAAATGTACATCCAGATATCCTTTTATTTACCTTAAACTTACACGTAGCGTAACTATTTAAAGCCCGGGACGCAGTGTTACCATACAAAAATACCACAGGCAGATGGACAGATGAAAAAAAACAGAGTATAGATATCAAATGCACGGTTGATGTGAATCTACTATAGTTACTCTTCGTTATGAATTACAATTGAATGACAGTGACATTTCAATATGACAGAAAAAAGGCATCATGAGCACTGCATTTTGATAAGCAGGTCAAATTCCTTCTTTGAGATCCTTACCAGTGCTGCCTTACAGTGATTTATCTCTTTAAAAGTAATAATCACATACGAGATCCACAGTGACGTATTTGCTAAAAATCAAGATCAACATGTGGATTTGTTTATAAACTGTTTGCAGCTTATGGTCATATGCAAACAGAATGCAGTTAAAGAATGGATGATACATTGGTAACATGAACGAGCAGTGATACCTGTACAAATACTAATAACAATTAATCTCTGGTAGTGCTTGCAGTCTGCTTCCAAATATAGCATACTCTTATTTCTCTTAGTTTGGATCATTTTCTTTCCCACATTTTACCTCCAATGACATTTTTTCTTATCGTTGGGCTTTATTTCATTAATGGTGCCAAGCTGTGAGTTCTATGAAAATTTCAATATAAATGAAAATAAAATCCTAAAACAACAACCTCTCCATCAGTTTTTGAAGGCTTGTAAACCTTGGGTTTTTTTTTTTTTTAATGAATACAACTTCTAATCATCATGTTAGTTACGGTTCTATTTGTCGAGTCTTGTAACTTTATCGGTTCCTTGAGGGTAGGCGCCACTCTCTTACTCTCATGTTGTCACAAAGGAGTTTTGGAGTGTAGAGGGCCAACACTCCTTTGATTACTCTATGTAAGTTTACTCTAGATGGGGGCTGGGGGCATCTCCTTGCGCAACCCACCGGCCTTAATGTGAAAATAACTTTGCATAACAACTGGAAACCAAGCAACAGGGAAAAGGCAATTTCGCTGAGGTACATAACTGACACAAAGGAATATCAAACCCTATAAGTTTGAGACTAAACACCAAGCTGATTGCTAGTCTAACTCTTATTCAGCTTCTTAAACATCTAAAAGAATAACAGCTAAAATTGGCATGCAGACTACAGCATACAATTACCTTAATTTTATTGGTTAGTCTGAAAGCAATTACGAGAAGTCATCCCACATTGGTATCTACCCGAGGACGACTATTCATCATCACTATCTAACGAAAATGAAGGCTCGAAATCTATAAAACTCTTATATCTAATGAAAATGAAGGCCCACAATCTATAAAACTCACATATCTATCCAAAATGAAGGTTCAAAATCTACAAAACTCTTATATATAACTAAAATGAAGTCTCAAAATCTATAAAACTCCTATATCTATCCAAAATGAAGGCTCAAAATTTACAAAACTCTTGTATCTAACCAAAATGAAGGCTCAAAGTGTACAAAACTCTTGTATCTAACCAAAATGAAGGCTCAAAATGTACAAATCTCTTGTATCTAACCAAAATGAAGGCTCGTTTATAGTAATTTCACTCTGTCGTCTAAAGATCTAGGTAGGGCGTGTGAACAGACACCAGAAGTGCTCAGGCAGTGTACAAAAACGTTAACTGGAATTAGTTTCCTGTTTGAATCACGACTCAGACACAAAATACTCCTTATGACAGTGTTATCCTTGGTTCTGTTCACACCGTTTTCGAAGTTTTCTAACATTACTCCTATTTCTGTTGTTTTATTATATATATACCATATATATGTATATATATAATTTTATATATTATACATATTTATATATGTGTATGTATATTATATATCTAATACATACCTATATATATGATATATATAATAAATTAATATATATATATATATATACTATATATATATATACCTATATATATGTATATATATAATTTTATATATTATAAATAAATTATGTGTATATATATATATATATATTCAATACATACATAAATTTAAATTTGATACTATATATGATATATATATATATATATATATATAATATATATATATATATATATATATATATACATATATTACGAGCTACAATGTCCTTTAATATCTAATCCGTCTACCTCCGAATAATAATTTCATATATTGCTTAACCCGAAGTGGAATTTTTACACATAATAGATTTGCCTGGGTTAATGTGATATGACACACACAATATATATATATAACTATATATATATATATAATATATATATTATATATGATATATGTGTGTGTGTGTGTATATATATATATACTATATACAGTGGAAAATAACATCATTTAAAGATTTAGACAAAAGATATTCAAAATTACATACTAGTGAAGTTAATAAATAATTTATTTGATTTTTTGTCCTTTGCTGTTATTTTATTTATAGATTTTTTTTCCCCCAAACCGACTTAGAATTAGATGCTCATATAAAATGAATGTTATTTATTATCATTTCGTTATTTCTTCAAGTAAGTGCAGAAAGAACTTGACGAAAAGGGCAAAATAAATTAATCATAAAAAAATTATAAGCGTGCATTAAGCTACAAATGTCCTTTAATGTCCAATTCACTCTGCCTCGGATTTAATATATTTTCATATATGTTAACATATATGAAAATATATTAATTCCGAGGTAGAGTGAATTGGATATTATAGGACATTTGTAGCTTAATGCATGTATATGAATTACTTTGATGCGACAAAAATTCTTGAAAAGAAAAATATAAATGGAAGAAAGTACATCGATAATTAAACGAGCCATTCAATTTTATGCATATTTGCGTTAGTTAAAAAAAAAGTCTGTTGAAGATGTCGAAAACGTGTCTCGAATTAAACAAAACCTTCTCCCATCCAAAATGAGAGTGAGAACTAATATATGGAAATATAAACGACGGGAATGACTAATCGGAGAAGAGTGATAAAAATGCAAATATGAAAGAATGAAAGATGCAAAGCAATAAGAAAGGTCACGACAAAACAACGGAGCGGAGACTGAAAGGTTAGACAACAAAATCTAAGCTGGCAAAGGTCGTTACTGAGAGAGAGAGAGAGAGAGAGAGAGAGAGAGAGAGAGAGAGAGAGAGAGAGAGAGGCCATCTTGTCGATCGCTGACCTTCCTACTTTTTTCTCTTCATCTCTTCTTTGTGACCAATACGAGAATTAATGACCCTGATGACAAACATCTCCTTTTATCAAGGGTCGTTATGTTTCATTACGACCTGACCCAGCCGGGTCGTGACCAATTACTGACCTGGCATTTAAGCGTGACCTTTAATGACCTTTAACCACAACCGAGGTGATGGACTCATTTTTTCTGTTTTCTTATTGACATTGGCAAACACTATCTTTATGTAATTATTTATTTTCAGAATTACGACGTTGATTCCTAGTAATTTTTTTTCTGAGCACAAAATTTAGAGATTAAAATCATGGCTGGCCCTGACTTGTTTTAATCTACGCTGGAAACATCAAAGATAATCTAGAAACGTATTTATTCATGATTTTGAAATTTTAAAAGAGATTTCTAGCTGTTTAACACATAATATCATGATCTCATTCCCTTTTCACGAATTGCTAGATTTGCAACGAAACCAGTCAATATTAGACTCTATAATCATAAGCGTCATTTTCAGATTTGTGTTAATAACGAACAGCCTTTTGGCTTTATCATTCACAAGTGTATTCTCGCCAAAGCATTCACAAGACTTCCAGCAGACTCTTCAGCAGGCAAATCAAGCAACCGTCTCAGCGCACACCACAAGAAGCGAGCATCATAAACATCTCAATAGGGTCGCAGGCACCCACCCAGACGGACGCCCTTAGGCACGGCGCATGCGCAAGAAGATGAATGCAGTCTTCACTGGCCGGCCGTGAGGAGGAGAGCCACCCTCCAGAAACAGAAAGATAAGGAACGGCCTGAGTGGCATTTACACACACACCTCGCTAGCAACATCAAACTCTTCCGCTGTTAAATGTCAGACAGGCGATGGTATCGGACAAGTAGATTGTCATTAAGAAAAATGCGCCAGACAATACTATTCATTACCATTCTCACACCGTAGGCATTAGACATGATGCAATAGTGTTGAATACTAATGCAAAATAAAGAAAAAGATTCCACATCTGCAATTCTATAAAATACGATTTTGACAATATCCTTGAAGATACGTAAATGAACTTCAGACATCACCTTTTGTTGATTATGCAAATAGACACTAGGCGTTCTTCAAAATTCTTATAAAATATGCATAATGCAATCGATGTCCCCCTTAAAAAAAGCGAGATCGTCGTTGGGAAACATTTTCTAGTGAAAAGCATTTTAAATTCTCTACATATTAGGGGCGAGCATCGAACGAAAGCTTCACGGGCTGGGAAACAAATTATAAATCACAGTTTTCCACGTACTCATTATGTCCTAATATATACGTTCAGCTTTTTCTTATTAAAATACTGTTAATCCTAAGAATTCTTGTCTTACCTTATATAAATTCACATACAGACATATACATATATATATATATATATATATATATATATATATATATATATATATATATATATATATATATATATATATATGCAAACGGTTTATAAGCTCTTGCTTTCTTATCCACGTCGAAATTATCACATCACAGATTCATTCAGCAAACAAAAGGAACAAAAGAGGCGAGAGTGCTCGAACAACTTTCCATCATAGAAAACGGGAGTGGACAGGAGAAACTATTTCAAAAGGGGACAGACAGGACGAACAAAGGGTGAAAATAGGAAAATGGGGCGTGAACACAAATGCTGACAAGATCCCGAGAGAGAGAGAGAGAGAGAGAGAGGAGAGAGAGAGAGAGAGAGGAGGTAGAGATAGAGAGAGTACCGTAAAGGTATGTCTCTTTATCTGTTTAGGGAACACTGGAGCAAAAGGTTTCTTATTAAGGGTGGAGTTAAGAGGTTTCTTACTGAGAGAGAGAGAGAGAGAGAGAGAGAGCGCTCAATGTTTGTGTCAAGGTGACTATAAATGAAATGAATGCATAAACCACAAAGACGCCTGTTAATAAATTTATGAGAGAGAGAGAGAGAGAGAGAGGAAGAGAGAGGAGAGAGAGAGAGAGAGAGAGAGAGAACCGTAAAGGGTTTGTGTCTTTATCTGTGTAGAGAACAACTGGACAAAAGCTGTTTGCTGTAAAGGGAGGGTGGGGTTTAAATGGTTTTCTATATTGAGTGAGAGATAGAGAGCGAGAGAGAGAGAGAGAGAGAGAGAGAGAGAGGGAGAGTAAAGAGGAGGGAGAGAGAGCTAATTGTTTTGTGTCAAGGAGAAATAAATGCATAAACCACAAAGACGCCAGCCAATAGACTTATGAGGAATGGGTGGAGAGACCAGAAGAGGAATAAAGAAAAATATAATTATGACAAAAGACAGAACATGAGAAATAAATTTGGATATTTTCTGAAATTCAGAGATCGTACTGAGAAACTGGAAATCTTGAAAAAAGAATCTTAAGTAGAATCTAAATCATAATTAGCGATGTCAGTTCCACAAATGGATAACATTAATAACCCAAAAATGGAGAAGAAAAAGAAAAAGAAAAAAAAAAGAAACGAAACAAATACGCAAACCTGACGACCAATTAACATATCAAGTAATCACATAGTATAAAACGCAATACGTGGTCTTATATTTCTCTTGGTCCAAGCTTTGGGTCGGGCATAATTATTTTTCGCTAATAAGTCACCTTTGTTTGGGGGGTTTTGGGGGGGTGTGGGGGCGGGTGGGGTGCACTAGAATAGAAATAACAAGAAATTTTCGTAACTGGAAACTAAAATACATTTTATCGAAAAATAAATAAATAAATAAATAAATAAATTCGAAAAGAATCAGCCTGATTTTCGAACAAAACGAGGTTTGCTGACATTATTATTATTATTATTATTATTATTATTATTATTATTATTATTATTATTATTATTATTTTTTTTTTTTTTTTTTTTGCTCTATCACAGTCCTCCAATTCGACTGGGTGGTATTTATAGTGTGGGGTTCCGGTTGCATCCTGCCTCCTTAGGAGTCCATCACTTTTCTTACTATGTGTGCCGTTTCTAGGATCACACTCTTCTGCATGAGTCCTGGAGCTACTTCAGCCTCTAGTGTTTCTAGATTCCTTTTCAGGGATCTTGGGATCGTGCCTAGTGCTCCTATGATTATGGGTACGATTTCCACTGGCATATCCCATATCCTTCTTATTTCTATTTTCAGATCTTGATACTTCTCATTTTTTCCCTCTCTTTCTCTTCAACTCTGGTGTCCCATGGTATTGCGACATCAATGAGTGATACTTTCTTCTCGACTTTGTCAATCAATGTCACGTCTGGTCTGTTTGCACGTATCACCCTATCCGTTCTGATACCATAGTCCCAGAGGATCTTTGCCTGATCGTTTTTCTATCACTCCTTCAGGTTTGGTGCTCGTACCACTTATTGCTGCAGGAGGTAGCTGATGTTTCTTGCACAGGCTCCAGTGGAGGGCTTTTGCCACTGAATCATGCCTCTTTTTGTACTGGTTCTGTGCAAGTGCCGGGCATTCACTTGCTATGTGGTTTATGGTTTCATTTTTCGTATTGCACTTCCTACATATGGGAGAGATGTTATTTCCGTCTATCGTACTTTGAACATATCTGGTTCTTAGGGCCTGATCTTGTGCCGCTGTTATCATTCCTTCAGTTTCCTTCTTGAGCTCTCCCCTCTGTAGCCATTGCCAATTGTCATCGCTGGCTAATTCTTTAGTCTGTCTCATGTATTGTCCGTGCATTGGTTTGTTGTGCCAGTCCTCTGTTCTTTTCTGTCTTTCTCTGTCCTCATGTATATTTCTGGGTCTTCGTCTACTTTTATTAGTCCTTCTTCCATGCACTCTTTAGCCACTCGTCTTCACTGGTTTTCAGATATTGCCCCAGTGCTCTGTTTTCGATGTTGACACAGTCTTCTATACTTAGTAGTCCTCTCCCTCCTTCCTTTCGTGTTATGTATAGTCTGTCCGTATTTGCTCTTGGGTGTAGTGCTTTGTGTATTGTCATTTGTTTCCTGGTTTTCTGATCAATGCTGCGGAGTTCTGCCTTCGTCCATTCCAACTATTCCTGCGCTATATCTGATTACTGGCACTGCCCATGTGTTTATGGCTTTTATCATATTTCCGGCGTTGAGTTTTGACTTGAGTATCGCCTTGAGTCTCTGCATATATTCTTTCCTGATCGTGTCCTTCATCTCTTGGTGTTTTATATCTCCTCCTTCCATTATTCCCAGGTATTTGTATCCTGTCTCATCTATGTGTTTGATGTTTCTCCCCTCTGGTAGCTTTGGGTTTTTTATCCCTTCAGTTTCTCGTTACTTTGCCTTTTTGTATGTTGACTAAGGCGCATTTTTTCTATTCCAAACTCCATCCTGATGTCCCCAGATACAATCCTTACAGTCTGGATTAGGGTATCTATTTCCTTGATGCTCTTACCATACAGCTTGATGTCGTCCATGAACATCAGATGGTTGATTTTGTTGCCTCCTTTTTCTTGAGTTGGTACCCGGCATCCATCTTCTGTAGTACTTTTTGTCATGGGAATCATGGCTACTACGAAGAGTAGTGGGGACAGTGAGTCGCCCTGGAAGATCCCTCTCCTGATATTATTATTATTATTATTATTATTATTATTATTATTATTATTGTTGTTGTTGTTGTTGTAGTTGTTTATGCTGCTCGAAAAGAGCAAGCATTCCAATGGAGTAACCACAGTCCCATTAAATTGCAAAACAAGCTCTAAAAAAAAAAATAAATAATAAAATAAATAAATAAATAGGAAAATGAAAAATCAGAGAGAAGAGAATAATAAATACAAATAAAAACATGAATCCACAAAATAGATATGCAGAGACAAACGGATAAACACTAAGTAAGCAATAAATAAGAAACGAGCACACAATTAAAAAAAAACTCTCTTTTAGTAAACCAAATGACTCCCACATATTCCTCCGACCCCTCCCAATACGTACGCGCGCGCGCGCATTCAACCCTATCGACCGGGAAATAGAAATCTTTACCTGAGCGCGCGAGTATATACTATACTTGCGTGTGCGGTACCTGGATTAGCGTACACTAATTGCTGATATATAGTTACCTGTCACAGTACATTTTCCCGCCTCTCTACGTTCACTGGATCCCTTTGATAAAGGGTTACAGTGGAGAAGATTTGGATCTTCTGGTGATTTCAAAATGGAAATTGTATTGAATTTATGATGACAAACTGAATTAAAATTAAGGATAGTCATGGCGCTACAAGAAATGAATAATCAATGGTGACAAGTTTAATAACATAACGAATCGTCATCACATCACAAACAATAACAATGAGAGTAGGTTGCGACGAAGGTCATACCAATATTCCTTGTAACAGTAAAACAAAATTAATAATAATTATAATTTTCACGTGAAGGGTTGAATACGAGAGAGGAAATCACTATTCGATAAGGTAGGTAAAAAATGAGACGAATGACGATCTACTCATAAGGGAAAGATGAGATAAGTCTTCGTGTATCTCCTTCACTTAGTGAATTATGAAGAACTGATTGTTTGTTAGTAGTAAATACATCCATCCATACATGAACACCCATCTACAGAATCGCAACATAAGGCAATACACACACATATACATATATATATATATATATATATATATATATATATATATATATATATATATATATATACACGCACACATATACATTCATATATATATATATATATATATATATATATATATATATATATATATATATATATATATGACTGTACATATTCCTTACAAACAAGTAATGGAGTACAGCTATTAAGAAGTTCACGCGCATACCCTCAGTACACGCTTACAAACACTATGCACACATCACTTTCCAAAAGTCGGAGCCCCTGAAACAGCTCCAGGTGTCGTGTTTGCAAAGGCTGTTATGGCGTGAGAGAACTCCACAACCTGCTATTATAACTTACGAAACTCCTTCAGGAGGCGTTCTACTGATGGGGAAAGGCGCCTCGGACGAGGAGTAGGGGAAGGGGGGGGGGGGGTTAAGGGGGGCCTAGAGGCACACAGGGTCGTTAACCTCGCATTGCCTCTCCTTTCACGGGGCTATACCGTGGTGGGGGATGACTGGTGATGGAGGGGGAATGCTTAGAAAATGTTTAGGGCTATTAGAGAAGGTGAGGAAAGGAAGGGACAATGTTTAAGGAATCTTTAGGGAGGAGGTAGAGGAAAGGATGAGACTGCTCAGTGAATGTTTAGGGGGGGGAATATTATGGAAAAGGGGGGGGGTGGGGGAAAAGGAGGAAAAAGTTAGGGAATGTTCCATTTGGGAAAAGGTAGGAAAGGGAGGAGAATTAAATGTTTAGGGAATATTTTAGGGAGAAGGTGGGGGGGAAAGGAGGAGAATGTTTAAGGAGAAGGTAGGGGGAAAGGGAAGGAGAATGTTTAGGGATTATTGGGAGGGGAGGTGGGAGGAGGAAAGGTGGAAAAATGTTAATAAAAAAAAAAAAGGTTGGGAAAGGAGAATGTTTAGGGGAGGGAATGTTTGGAGGAAAAAAGGTGAGGAAAATGTTTAGGAAATGTTTAGGAGAAAAAAAAAAGGTGGGGGAAAGGATGGAGAATGTTTTAGGGAGAAGGCAGGGAAGGAGGAGAATGTTGAGGGAATAACTAGGGAGGAGGAGGAGGAGAAAGGCTACCCATGCAGGACGTGTGGGTGTGTTTCCTATTTTAAATTCGCGTCCCGTTCACCGTCAAAATTCATTTAACAGAAGGATTATCTCCTTTCCCTTTGTCTCACCTCGAAGCTCTATACCCGTGATTTGCATACCGGACTTCAACTTTTTTTCTCTCTCAAAATTTTGCCACTTTAATCTTTGTATTTGTGATATTTTATTGATCACGTAGCTTCTCTAAATTTAGAAAATATTCAGGAAAGAACATGATGTGAGTAATAACTAGTGTGCTCCCATGTTTCCACGTCTTTTCAGCTAAGAATCTAGATCTACATTAGGCATACTCATTTATATTATTCTAAGTCAAAATACATGCTTATCTTGAGGCTATCTGCATCAGTACTTTCACTATTTCCTTACTCATACTCTCATAACCTCTAATTATTCTGGGCGGGCACTGTGGTTATTAAAATCACGTACATTTAGTACTGTGTTTGGGCAAATTTCTGCTTGTAATTATACCCATTCCTCTTCTAACATTTTGCTACACTGTCTAAGCCCACTTGTACGCTGCAACTGTTTAGACCTTCATGTAGAAAGCCCTCCATTCATGGCATTTTATTATACAACACTATAATAGCTCATAAAAGCCCTTGGCACTGAAATCATTTTATTTCTCCTTTTAAAAGCTCGAAAAAAATCAGGTTCAACATTTGCCACGACTACAAGAAAAAAACATGACAACTCCTTCCAATCACCTCCTATGAAACTGAAATCAACAACCTTTTAATCCTTAAAACATTGAGAGGCCTTATAAGTTTACCCTTTCAGTGTATGCAGCAGTAATGAACAGCTGCACAATTCGCAGTGAAGTTAAAATTAAACCAGACGACCACTACATTCACAAACAGTAGAGGCTTCTTTTTGTTGCTTGTTTTTTGTACAAAAAAAAAAAAAAAAAAAAAAAAAAAAAAATAAAAAAAAAAAAAAAAAAAAACAAATAAAAAAAAAAAAAAAGAAGGAATGCACGAAACGTCGTGACATTTCGGCTATAAAGTCAAGCAATGAGGCGCTTTCAGCCACTCAGAATTAGGACTAAAAAAAGAAAGAGAATAAAAAAAGATTAAAACATTTGCTTATATAATCCTCACTTTTACCTTCTGGGAAAATAATGGTCGATTATATTGCGTCGATATTATATACACGAATGGGAAAATAAGGTATGCATCAATAGAAGTTTTATATAAATATGTAATAAATAAGCACATACAGCGCTGCTATTGATCAAGATCCAATAAAATGACACAGCGATTTGAATTCATAAAAGACAGGATGAAAATAAAATATGAATTAGGACGATGTATCAAGTAAAATAATTTCCCAGAATTCATGGCCAGAAAAGGAACAACCCAAGAATGGAATGCACTGAATTTATCGAGACAAAGAGAGAAGGACATCGATGATACTAATAATAATCAGAAAATAAGATAAAAATAATTAAAAAAAAAACCAAAAACCAAACTGAGCGCATAAAAGAAATATGTACGACGAAAAAAAACATTAACCAGAATCTTATTAAGAAAATAAAAGAAAGAAGGACATAGACAATACAAATAATAATGAGAAAATAGGATGAAAACCAAAAAAGATTAATCTGAACACTTAACAGAAAATATATAAAAAGAGAACAGTTAAACAGAAATCTTATTAAGAAAACAAACGAAAAAAAAATTGAACGACACAAAGCCTTCCCGTCTGCTTCCATCCTGCTAATCACAAAATGATTTGGTCAACAAGGCAGAGCATCTCAACCCCATAAAACAAAGTTCCAAAATGCTTGGCTTATTTCAGAGCGTTTCGTCTCCCAACACGAGCGACAGCAAAAGCAAAGCAAATCAAAGCAAAGCCAGCACCTCTGAAAGCAAATCTGAGAATACAACAGTTTCACTCTGGAACCTGAAAGAGAACTTTCACAAATGCTTTCTTTTCACTTTAATGATCCCATTTTCACTTTCTAAAGGTCACCAAATGAGCCGATTAAAAAAAAACGTAAAGAACGAAACCAAACGAGGATATCATCGTTTCCATCAGATGAATTGAAATGACTCTGATGAGGAGCCGAGGGTGACACGCTAATTCATCTCTCTGGGTCAATGTCTTGATTAACAACACCCCGAGAGAGAGAGAGAGAGAGAGAGAGAGAGAGAGAGAGAGAGAGAGAGATAAAGGCGGTTGTCGTCAACTGCGCGTATCAATTCGTCAATCGCATTTATCAGTTCAGCGTGACGTCTTATTTCTTGAGCCAGTCCCTCGTTGGACGAGTGGTTTTCGCGCTCGCCTACCAATCCGGTGGTCCGAAGTTCGATTCTCGGATCTGCCAACGCGGAATCAGGGGAATTTAGTTCTGGTGATAGAAATCCATTGATAGAAATTATTTTTTTTTCTGGAGATAGAAATTCATTTCTCGATATAATGTGGTTCGGATTCTACAATAAACTGTAGATCCCGTTGCTAGGTAACTAATTGGTTCCTAGCCACGTAAATATATCTAATCCTTTGGGCCAGCCCTAGGAGAGCTGTTAATCAGCTCGGTGGTCTGGTAAAACTAAGATATACTTAACTTATTCCCTGAGCCGACGACAGAAGCTCATGACAGGAGTGTCACATAAGTTTATTTGAAGGAGGGAAATATCGTTAACGATTTTCGCTTACTCGGGGAGTGAGCCAACAAACTACTTTGTTGTTGTGGTTGGGTAGGGAAGGTCTATGGAAGAGCCTAAAAAGGTCTGGAAAAGGCGTTTCGCTTTGAGTTAAAGATACAGGAATTTTAGAATAGGATATTTATGATTTATTAATTAAAATGAAAATGTAAAAATAAATAATGTGCTTGTTTAAAAAACAGTAAACTGAAAAATGATTTCTAAATAAAAAAAAAAAAAAGAAAAAAAAAGATTGTAATTTTTATTTTAAAATTTTCATCGGTTAAAAACAAGGCTGTATTTGACCATAGATTTTAGTGCATTTTTTTAATTTACGTTAAAAGTTAGGAATATGATGTGCTCAACTTATGTGACGGTAAAATCCGTTTCACGTGCTTGAGTAAGCTGGAGGTCGGATCACACCTTGTTATAAGAATCGAGCCTGGTGAAAGTTAGAATCTGAGTATATCTAAAGACACTAAAGCAAATAAACAATGGCCTACATTTTGTTGTTCTAATGGAATACTAAACAGATCAATCGAACGAAGTTTATAACTGCCGCAAATTAATACTAATTGTAACGCTTTGTGGGTAGAAGGGTAGAGAAAGGTAAAATCTTCAGTCTAAACAGAGGCTTTAATCAAATAAAAAAAAAATCGCTTCTCTCAAGAAAATGATATTTCGTTCACAGTCAGTTCTGGAGACAAATGCAACTTAATATAATCAAGCCACCGTAAGCATCATATTTGGCATTGTCACTTTTCATTCTCAGTAGTCGACGTTTATGTAACGTTTTGCAACTATTTTAAATTTTTTTTATGATAAAATATATTGGGAAAACGTGCGTTATATACATCTTGTATAATATATTATATATATATATATATATATATATATATATATATATATATATACACACACACACAGCTATTCCACAACTGTGAATCAGAAGTACCCCTGGCGGACCGCTTTCCCTTATACCGTAGAAAGCTGGTTCAAAGCAATAATACACACACACACATATATATATACATATACATATACATTTCACTAATCTCTAAATCCTATATCAACCACTACGAAAAAATAAATAGCCCTACAATGTCAAAACGTAGTTTTTTTTCTCTTTTTTTTGGGGGGGTGGGGGCTTGGGAAGGGGGGGTGGGGGCTTGGAAGGGGGGGTGGGGGCTCCCACTGCCCACACCCTAACGATCATGTCAGTAGTCTACCCGTAACCCAGCCAGGGTCACCCTTTCTCGCCAGTGACCCTGTGGAATCCACGTAATGAGACTGCCGTTTTCTATGAGGTCCAAACTTCCGTTTTCTAGGAGGTCCAAACTTCAGGTTTTTTTAATTATATGTAGCTCGCTGTGACGTCAACCGAGTGTTCTCTGAAGGTATTCTCCTCGCAGCTTTATTTATTTTCAAAGAAGGCAACAAGAAGCACAATAAAACGAGAATAATGCTGTATGTATCAGCAACTGGCCGTTGGTGGCCTGTGCACAAGCAGGACTGACTTTCCCTTTAAATAAAATACAAATAACTACTGAGGGCTTAGAAGGCTGTAACTTGTACGTTTGATGATTGGAGGGTGGATGATCAACATACCAATTTGCAGCCCTTTAGCCTCCGTAGTTGTTAAGATCTGAGGGTGGGTAGAAAAACGTGTGGAGAGAAAAAAAGTGCGGATAGACAGACAAGCCATCTCAATAGTTTTCTCTTACAAAAAAGCTAAAAGGGAGAGAGAGAGAGAGAGAGAGAGAGAGAGAGAGAGAGAGAGAGAGAGAGAGAGAGAGATGGGGACGAGAAGATAAGGAACGCCTAACGTCACGATGGGTAAAAGATAAGAGATAAAGAGGAAAAATGTCAAGGAAAAAAAATAAACGTCTGACGTAAGATTAGTGCCGATGGCGACGCAGATAAATGACGGGGAAACGAAAAACTGCTTTTTCCCAATATCTCAATTATTGGTGGTACATGAGACCTGGCGTCACATGAGAAAGAGGTGCTGGGCCCCACTCTGATACAAAGAGATACAGAATGGAAAGATGGTTTGCAGCCGTCTCTCACTTATGGGAACTCCATCTTCTCTCACTCTTCCTCCCTTCCAGAATGATGCTCTCTCTCTCTCTCTCTCGCTCGCTTGGCCAACTGGTTTCTATTTTATCTCTCTCTCCTCTCACTTGGCCAACGGGTTTCTATACTATCTCTCTCTCACTTGGCCAACTGGTTTATATCTTATCTCTCTCACTTGGCCAACTGGTTTATATTTTATCTCTCTCTCCTCTCACTTGGCCAACTGGTTTATATTTTATCTCTCTCTCCTCTCACTTGGCCAGCTGGTTTCATTTTATCTCTTTCGCTCTCACTTGGCCAACAGGTTTCTATTTTATCTCTCTCTTGCTCTCTCTCACTTGGCCAACTGGTTTCTATTTTATCTCTCTCACTTGTCAACTGGTTTCTATTTTATCTCTGTCTCACTTGGTCAACTGGTTTCTATTTTATCTCTCTCTCTCTTTCACTTGGCCAACTGGTTTCTATACTATCTCTCTCTCTCACTTGGCCAACTGGTTTATATTTTCTCTCTTTCACTTGGCAACTGGTTTCTATTTTATCTCGCTCTCTCCTACTTGGCCAACTGGTTTCTATTTTATATCTCTCTCTTGCTCTCTCTCACTTGGCAATTGGTTTCTATTTTATCTCTCTCTCACTTGGCCAACTGGTTTCTCTTTTATCTCTCTCTCTTCTCACTTGGCCAACTGGTTTCTATACTATCTCTCTCTCACTTGGCCAACTGGTATATATTTTAACTCTCTCACTTGGCAACTGGTTTCATTTTATCTCTTTCGCTCTCACTTACACAACTGGTTTATATTTTTTTTCTCTCTCTCTCTCTCTCTTTCACTTGGCCAACTGGTTTCTATACTATCTCGCTCTCTCTCTCTCTCTCTCTCACTTGGCCAACTGGTTTATATTTTCTCTCTCTCACTTGGCAACTGGTTTCTATTTTATCTCGCTCTCTCTCTCTCTCTCTCACTTGGCCAACTGGTTTCTATTTTATCTCTCTCACTTGGCAACTGGTTTCATTTTATCTCTTTCGCTCTCACTTGGCCAACTGGTTTCTATACTATCTTTCTCACTTGGCCAACTGGTTTATATTTTCTCTCTCTCACTTGGCCAACTAGTTTCTATTTTATCTCTCTCTCTTGCTCACTCTCACTTGGCAACTGGTTTCTATTTATTCTCTCTCTCACTTGGTCAACTGGTTTCTATTTTATCTCTCTCTCTCTCTCTTTCACTTGGCCAACTGGTTTCTATTTTATCTCTCTCTCACTTGGCCAACTGGTTTATATTTTCTCTCTCTCACTTGGCAACTGGTTTCTATTCTATCTCGCTCTCTCTTACTTGGCCAACTGGTTTCTATACTATCTCTCTCTCTCACTTGGCCAACTGGTTTCTATCTTATCTATTTCTCACTTGGGAACTTGTTTTCTCTTTTATCTCTCTCACTTGGCCAACTGGTTTCTATTTTATCTCTCTATCTCTCACTTGGCCAACTGGTTTCTATTTTATCTCTCTCTCTCACTTGGCCAACTGGTTTCTATTTTATCTCTCTCATTCCCTCTCTCACTTGGCCAACTGGTTTCTATTTTATTTCTCTCTCTCTCGCTCTCATTTGGCCAACTGGTTTCTATTTTATTTATTTCTCTCACTTGGCCAACTGGTTTCTATTTTATCTCTCTCTCGTTCTCTTGGCCTACTGGCTTCTATTCCGATCTACCTACGTTAAAGCGGAAACATCCACAAATACATTCATTTGAAGGAAACTACAGAGGGTAGTTTCAGATACTTGCAAAATGAGATTAATTCGAGAGATTTATTGAACTTTTAAAACACTCATCAATATGAATGCATCTCTCCCTCTCTCTCTCTCGTAGTTCAGTGGTAGCGTGAATAGCTCTCAACTGGACGTCCCAAGTTCGATTCTCAAACCAAATCTGAAGGGTCGGGTGGGAGTGTTCCCTAAAATCTAAATAGAGCGCCTCTCTTGGCAGGGTTGGTGATTTTTTTTTATTAAAAAAAAATCAGTGACTTATTTGATTTTTTTATTTAGTTAGGTTATTTGATTTGTTAAGAGGTTTTTCAATTTTTGTTTTCCTTAAAATGTATTTTATGACAGAATTACTATTGATTTATCTTTTAGCTTTCCAGTTCTGGCCTAAATATGTACTTGCAATTTTTTTTTATATCAAAATGAATAGATGCAGCACAGTTATGCTTAACCTCCAAACCATATTTTTCAATTTGTTTGCTTTCAAATCAAAAACATAAAACAAATAAAAAATATTTTAAAAATCACGATTTTTTAAAATTAAAAAATCAATGATTTAACCACTTGATAAAATCAGCTTGATTGAATCATTGCCAACCCTGTCTGTTGGCCTGAGTAGTGAGTGAATTCTGCACTAGGTTGCCAACAAAAGAAGACTAGACGCGTTTCTTAAAATCCAGTAGCCTCCGTCGACGAGTAGTGAATTGTGCACCTAGTTGCTAATAGACTGTTGGGGGATTGCAGTTAGAACGAAGACGAGAGAGAGAGAGAGAGAGAGAGGCAATCGTGAGTGTATAGCTATTGCTCCGTCGATACGAAAGCCATCAAAATGGAATATCCTCGACTAGGGTAATTTAATCAACTCGCACTCCTCAGGGTGACCCCATGCACAAAATATTTCTCTCTCTCTCTCTCGTGAAGATCTAAAGCACCGTCTGTCCACCCTGCGACGTGTCCATCGTTCAACGCTCCAAAATGATGAAATCAATTTCCACCTTTAGGAGTTTGTTTACACTCAGGGGCTCGAATTCCACACCACAGAATATAAAACAACAGAGGGGTGGAATGCTTTAATGATTTTAGGCATATGAGCTATATAGGCCTAAGATGGGCATATCGGGATATCTCTCTCTTTTAGCCTAATCAAGCAGCATTGTGTGGGAGGATACGAGAGAGAGAGAGAGAGAGAACGAGAGAGAGAGAGAGAGAGAGAGAGAGAGAGAGAGAGAGAGAAATATAATAGCAACATCATTTTCTCATAAAGTATATTGTAATTGTCAACTTCACCAATATTGATGACGAAACTTACGTTGCTCAAGCATTACCATCATACTCTTCCCTGCATCACTAAATTAATAATAATAATAATAATAATAATAATAATAATAATAATATAATAATAATAATAATAATAATAATATGAAGGGAGGATAACCTCTTTCAAGCAAGCTTTGTCAAAGAGAATGCATCATCAATGAGATTGAAAATATATATATGGTCTTTTCAATTTTTCTTATTACTTTCTTCTTTTCAAGCCTGATATTTGCTATTAACAGACCGCTGTTCAATAGTCTGGGGTAAGGAATGGTTTTTTTGAAATAATAATAATAAAAATAATAATAATAATAATAATAAAAATAATAATAATATCACCATCTTCTGCTTTATTGTCATCTCACATACACACACACACACACACACACACACACACAACACACACACACATATATATATATATTATATATATATATATATATATATATAATAATAATAATAATAATAATAATTATTATTATTATTATTATTATTAGAGTAGTAGTAGTAGTCAGTAGTATATGTAGGAGGACGACAGATCAAAAGATAGTGGCATAATTCATATTATCATTAAGGAAATTATTTCGTACAAAATAGAACAAAATAGAACATCAGTCTAAAGCCTACAGAGTTCATTTCACCCACCAACTTAATTTTCCCAAGTTCAATAAACCCTATGTTAACAATTTCGTGCATAACATCTCTTATGCTACGTACTTTACTACCAAACTTCAGTGGCCATTATCCCAGCATTATTTCCACCACTCCATTACCTGCGTTATTTGCATCCACTTCCTTAAACAAATGATTCCCTCCAATTATGCTCTGAAGCATACATTAAAAAAAGCCCAAACCGTATTGCAATCCAACTGATCTCGTACCAACCGCATGCTCCAGCGCTTACAGGAAAGGATGACGATTACAATTTTCTTAAAAAATGATAAATACTCGTGATATCTATGATAGTAACACGAGGGTCCTTTTCAAAGATAAAGCTAAAACCGAAACATTCATGATTAAATGAAGCTAAACAAACAGAGAAACAGGAACCAACTAAAATGATTCGAGAGTCATTATTGTCAGTCAATGTTTCCAAGAGTGCGAAGTCATCGTTATTAACCAAGCTCTCGAAATGCTTCGCTTCAAACGATCAGTAACTAGTTTTCCATTTAACATTACGAAGTTATTAAAAGCACTGTCCTCCAGAGACACACCACATGAGAACCTTATTGTTCACTTTACTCATCACACACTTAAAACGATTGCCATAAAACATCGACAAAGATATTTAAAAAATCAAAACCTCCGAGATACTTAAATTCCCTGGAAATGATTCGACCGCCGTTCACCGATGCCAACTAATTGATGGCAAGACCTTGCGAGCGGGGAAATGGCGCGAATATTTCCCGCCAATTTCCGTAAATATTGCCCAATCGTCCTCCGCATTTAAACACCGTTCTTCTCTGCCTTTGCGGAAGATTTTAACTTCTCTTTCTATTTAATTTCTGATCAGCAGCGCCGAACGAGCCGGCTTTCATTAATTTATACTGTACTAGCGTTATAGCGTATAACGTTGTAATGTATCTTATGTTTTAATGTATGACAGTTAAATCTATCTATCTACTGTTTATATATAATCATTATATTAATATATATATATGTATGTATATATATATTATATATGTATATGTATATATAGATATATAAGAGTATAAATATAATATAATATATATATATATATATATATATATATATATATAGATATATATATATTTGGCTACAAATGTCCTTTAATATCCAATTCACTCTACCTCGGAATTAATATATTTTCATATATGTTAACCAAAGGTGAATCTAGTTGATAATTTCGTCCTCTCGTGGATTTGAACCAACACAGAGGAGAAATCAGGACTTCAGTGACGCCTCAAGTTGGCCAAGTCGGTAAAGACGTCACTGAAGTCCTGATTCCTCCTTTGTGCGCTGGTTCGAATCCACGAGAGGACGAAATTATTATCAGCTAAAAAATTCCCCTTCGATGAACATATATATATATATATATATATATATATATATATATATATATATATATATATAAATAAATATATATATATCAATTCGGAGGTAGAGAAAATTAGATATTAAAGGACATTTGTAACTTAATGCATGTATATGAATCAGGGTGATGTGATTAAAACTCGCACACGCACATATATAGTATATATGTATGTATATATATATATATATATATATATATATATATATATATGCTTTAAAAATCACAGTAGATGCACGTGACTTTATTAAATAAGCGAATACCACAGAAAAATGATAGGGCAGAAATCCAAGCGCTTTCGTCATTACTAACATATCGTCAAGGAACGATGTCTTAATAAGGACGAAAGCATTTGGATTTCTGCCTATCATTTTCCCGTGGTATTCGTGTGTGTGTGTATATATATATATATATATATATATATATATATATATATAAATTGACACATACACATATATATGTGTGTGTGTCATACTCTCCAAGGCCACGCATTCACAATCAGTGAGATACGTTCGCTCGTTATCCGTATTTTATTGCAGTGTGGCAATTACATGAGCAGCATGAAGAAATACCACGGGGTCATCTTCATTCATATGCGAAGCAGCCTGACGGCATTTCCTCTCTCTCTCTCTCTCAGAAACAGGTTTAAAGTTACTCCACCAACTTAAGTGACCAACACATCATTGTTTTCATATTTAGGCTTACTTGCGAAGAACTTAGAGCAAAACCTCTCTCTCTCTCTCTCTCTCTGAGAAATAGGTTTAAAGTCTAAATGACTAATACATCAGAGTTCTCATATGTAGACTTACATGTAAATCTTTATGATGAAAATTCTCTGCCTGTCTGTCTGTCTGTCTCTCTCAATTAGCTATTATCGCCTCAACGACGACACGACGAATCAAGAATTTAACTATTATCGCCTTTCTACTAAAATTACACTTAGTAATATACTTAATTACCTAGGAAATTACAGCCCCATCAACAAGGCGAGTCTCGCTGTTATAAAATGTGATTCGTAATAGCAGAAAATAGCTTGCGATTTACAGCGGCAGTTTAAAGGACGACGAACAAAGCACGAATTATATAGAAGAGGAAAGTGATCATCTGCGAACATAACTGACGGAATACCAATGGAAGCGACGAGGGGAAATGGAGACGAAATGCCCACAGAAGTTTTATATCACAGGCGCAGTAACAGAATACACAAGTAGAAAAAAAGCGTGTCTTAAAAGTCGAAGATAAAATGTCATCATAAAATAAATACTGCTAAGGAATAAAGTCGAGACGAAACAACCATCAAAATACTCGCGAAATGGAGGAAATAGCACTCGAAATCAACGCAAAATTCTTTGAGAACAAACGAGAAATAAACCAAGATAGAGAAATAGTGAATATATACAATATATATAACCATTTAGGCCTACTGACATATCCAAATGTGTTCAACACATACACATCGCGTATGCATGCATATAATATAATATATATATATATATATATATATATATATTACCATCAAAGCAATCATTCCTTCCAATGTGAATTCCAATTATATCCACTATCAGCAGACCGAGGCGTCATCGGCATCTCCACAACTCTGGAAGAAGGTGCGAGATTTTTCTACGCGATTCTCTCTCGTATAATTAGATAGTGAGCGTCTTGACATTCACAGCCCGAGTGACCTTCTCTCAGTTCTCCCTTCATCTTTCATTCAATGCATTTCAAGTTATGAAAGTGAAATGCCAGTGCATCTGATCATTACATCATATATATATATATATATATATATATATATATATATATATATATATTTATGCCGTGTACAACGATTAAATGTCTCGTACTGTAAGCATTCAATCACTTCATGACATTTTCCTTCTGCATAAATTCTTTGGGAAAATGGCTATAACAATGTTGTACCAGTGAGATTATAGTTAAGCCCATACAATCCAGACACAAACACATATACATGTATAATGTGTATATATACATGTGTGTGTATGCGAGCGTGTGTACATCCGTAAAATTGATACTATGAAAGACTAATTACTACAAAAATCTTAGTTTAACCAGCCCACTGGGCTGATGAACAGCTCTCCTAGGGCTATCCCGAAGGACTAGATTTCTATTTACTTGGCTAGGAACAAATTGGTAACTTAACAACGAGACCTACAGCTCATTGTGGGATCCGACCCACATTATATAAAATAATGTATCTTTAATCACCAGAAATAAATTCCTCTGGTTCTGCATTGGCGGTAGCGGGGAGAGAACTCGGGCTACCAGATTGTAGGCGAGTACGCACCCGCACCACTCGTCCAATAAGGAACTTGTGAAAGGCTAATGTTTCGATCCTGAAAATGCTTTCAATACTTGTGGCAATTACGAATCATCCTCTCATTGCAAAACATAATCCTACACAACAATAGTTTAATAACTACCATTATATATCACTTTCCCTTCAGGAAAGTTTCACACTCGTTACTACGCTCAACTGCTATGATTTATTCAATGGTAAAAGTATATGATAAGGAGAAATGTCATATAATGAAATAATGATTATGTCAAAATACAATTAAGCAACAATCGCCTACTGCCTAACAACTTCTAATTTGCAGGATATGAACCATTTAAGACACTAATGGATTGTTTGGGGAGGAGACATTTCATAAGACACTTATAATGCCTTGCCTAGATGCTCTAACGACACTAATATGTTCTTCTGAAGAGATGATGTTCTAAGGATATTTTACTTATGAAGACATTCTTACTATAAGACATTTAAACTAAGTTGAGAAAATAAATCTATGATACAATGGTACATAAATGAAATCGAAATGTCCTACGAGGCTTCAACAATACTTAGCAATATCGAGCGCTATGCTTAGACTACTTTCTGCAGATATCTTAAGACAACAGTGCTTTGTTTGTGACTGAAAGCAAGTGTAAGTCTTTTCAACTTAATACAGTAGTTACGACTACTTCTAACGATTAAAATTAGTTAAAAAATAACACGAGCTTGTCAAGCTCGAATTATTACAAAGTCATAATTTAAAATACTTGGAAAATTGTTCTGACGAATGTCTTCTTGAAAAAAAAGCAACACTGACTTTGAACAGAAATACAGTATTTCAATAATACCTTGTAGAAAATACAAAAAACAAAACTGTTTTGTACAGCACTAGCCTTCATTCCTACGTGATCAAGAAAAATACAACCCCAAACGTCTCCATTTTTTGTGAAACAAGGAATTGCTATAATACCGAACCATTATTCTTATTCTTTTTAAAGACAACGAAATGAGAAAGACGAAATGGGGAATAAATCACAACTCTCCCTGGATCACTCCAAATATGAGCCTCGCATCGTACAGGCAATTCCACTAATTGCCTCTTCGATGCTCATCTTGAGTGACAGGCAAATTGCCAAGGATAAACAAGTGGTTATCGTCAACGGACGCTCCTCGCAAGGGCGGTCTCCACTCTCCAGTGACGAACAACCAGCATCGATAGCGAAATCGTCCTCCGATTTGTCTGATGTGGCTTGGGTACGTTTCCCTCTTATTGTTTAAATAATATACGTTATTCATTAAACAGACGTGCAAATGACTCTATTGCTTTCACGTGCGCAAACGAGCAAACCTAACATGAATTATGAACGACAGCAATCCCTTACGGATGTATTTTTGGATACAGATATCGCACAAAGCGTTCAAGTTACTCTGGCATAAGGTAGGCTTATAAAGATAAACTTTTACATTGACCACATTACGTAATAAAAAATGATAAGCAAGATGAGTATACATAAAATTCTTTTCTAGTAAGCTAACGCTAATTCTTTTACAGTCAAAAGGAGCTGAAGGGACACCCATGATAGTAACACACACACTTCTACAAATAAATATTATAAAAAATAAATACTGTACATTCTATAAATAAATAGGTACTATAAAAATAAAAATACTATAAAATATAAATAAATTCTATAGACATATTATCAGGTCAGTCATTATATAACACGAATAAAACCCCATCCTCAAAAGTACGAAGAAAAACCATACAACAATGTTAACCCCAGACGGCAGGTAACCTCAGCTTAAAAAACAAGAAAACAAGAAAAAGGAAACAATATAATAATAATACTAATAAAATAACACGCTACAAGCCAATGTCAGTATCGTGATTCGACAAAACTTCCGAGTGGGGTTGATAAATGTGTTAATAATATAGTTCGCGTTAGTCAGTTCGGGTATGACCTGTGACTCACAAGAGTCCTGTGAGCGTGAGAATCCATTTTTTAAAGGAAAAATCCTAGGGATCGAAAGGGTACACAGAGAGAGAGAGAGAGAGAGAGAGACGGAGGAAGGGATGATGAGAGAGGAGAGAAAGAGAGAAGAGAGAGAGACCATTTTCTGCTTCTCTGCGGTTTTTCTCAGATAGACATGATTGATTATTCCTTTCCCTGAACTGTCGGTGAGCGCGTGCGTGTGTGTATGTCTGAGAGAGAGAGAGAGAGAGAGAGAGAGAGAGAGAGAGAGAGAGAGAGAGAGAGTTTCCATAAAATTATCTTCTATACAACATACGTGCTGACTGAAAATCAGATTAGACTTCTACCAGAGAACATGAACAAGCACAAATGAGAGAGAGAGAGAGAGAGAGAGAGAGAGAGAGAGAGAGAGAGAGAGAGAACAGGCTAAAAATTAATCACACCTTAACTGACGTAAAGTGGAAAGAGAGAAAAACAGACAGAACGAAGAGTACGTCTAAAATTGGAAAAATATTAGGTATGATAATGTAAATATTTTACCCACTAGCAACTAGTTATGAATCGTTTAACGAAATACATCAATTAAGTATCGAATTCCAAACCAAACTCCAGCTATCACTCGAAAATTTACAACCGGTCTTTGAATGACAATAGGCATCTCGTGTTGCATTTCGGTTTCTCTCTCACCGATATGGAATTTCGTTTCTTTCGACAGACCCGGTGGGCTAATGGGAGGTATTTGGCTGGGCCCCTCTCTCTCCTCTCTCTCTCTCTCTCGCCTCTCTCTCTCTCTCTCTCTCTCCTCTCTCTCTCCTCTCTCTATATATATATATATATGTATATATATATATATATTATATATATATATATATATTTATATATATATCCGAGAAATTTAAAGAATTGAAACCCCACTTTAACATTTTAATAAGATAAATAACCTTATTCCCGTTCTTCTAACTGAAAATATATAATAGGGATAAGCAGATATAACGCACCCTTAAATACATACAAATATTATATGAGTATATAAATATATATATATATATATAATATATATATAATATATATATCACATATACGTATGTATATATTATATATATATATATATATATATATATATATATATACATACACGAGTATAACTACTGCATGTCTCGAAAAAAACATTTGCCATGCTCGTCTCCGCATGAATATGAATGAACATCCCAGCCAACAAGCAAAGCAAGCAAGCAAGTTTCTTGGAGTCGTATCTCCTAAAAAGGGGGTAGAAAGGGAAAAGCGCGACCTTGCAAGCGCATGCAAGATGCAAATGCAACGTGAGAGAGAGGACGCAATTAACGAGCGTTTTCATGAATGAAGTTTCCGATTGAAAACTGATTCGGCGCTCGTTCGTTTTTCCTAATTGACGGAAGACGCTGAGGAATAGGCGTGAAGGGAAAATGAGAAAATAATGAAATAATGAATATAATGATGATGATGATGGTAATGGTACTGCCCCGCGTTATGGCAGTTATACGCAAAAAGTAAAGATTATGATGAAAATAATGATAGACCTGATTTCATTAATAAAATTATTTTTTATTTTTCGTAACATAGACAAGGGCAAGTGACACAACTTAAGCGTAAGTTAACGAGACTCGTTTACTAAATTATATTAACTTAAACTGCGTTGCAATAAAAATACATGGGCAGATAACCTTTGCTATAACAAGATACTAACAATATGCGCGACGATTATACAAAACTATTTACTCTAAATAACAATATTCTTCATTCTTTCTACCTTCTTGCACTCAGAACCTTATCTTCATTCACGCCTAATTGATGGCCTTCGTTCGAGGCTTTCCTTATTTGCAGAGGTGATTGCGCTTTCCTTCGATAACTCCTAAAAGTTTTCGCCAAGCAATCACTTTTTTCTGGAAGGCGTCGTTGGGTCTCACGCGTGAAGCTAGAGTTTATTTTAGTATCCAGGAATCGTTATTTTTTTTCATCTCAAGTATTCCATTCGTTTTATTCCATCTCAAGTATCCCAATAGATCAAACCTCTTTACACGCACACACACATACACACACGCACACACACGGTATGCATCCACCTACTCCGAGGTGTTAGTACTAAACATGGCTCCGGAGCCCCCGTGGGACGTCGTCTTTAGTACTAGCCCCTTGGGGATCAAAGTATTGTATACATCCATTTCTATGTTGTGTGGTCTGCAAGTTATATTAATAAATAATATCTTCGTGCGGCACTTTACCCTGGACTTTGACAAAGGTGGTACATACCAGGTTAATACTTACACACACACACGCGCGCACTCAAGCTTGTACAATCTTGAAGCTGCAAATACGTACGGTGTGAAACCAGCATTCGAAGTGCATGTAATGGCTCTGTTAAACATTCACCAAATTGTAAGCAAGGCTTCTTTTACTTCATCATCAACACCACTTCAGTGTTAAATTCTTTTAGCTTTAGTTGCCGTCACTTCCTTAACACAGGTAAGAACATCATTTAGTTTCTCATTTGTGTCCTCGACCTCGTTTAAGGAGGTATAAACCAGTGTCATCCCCAAAATACCTAAACATCACCGGATGTCACTGTAGAACATATGACAATCCAGCTAAGACTAGACCTAACACATTTTCTTGGGTACTACTTTCTACACGATACTTCCTATCAAGCAAGTAGTCTCAAATGTACAGTGGCTGCAACAATTCTAATGCAAATTTGAAGTGCAACACATTCTGGAGCCATCTCTTACCGGAAAATGTATTTTGGCAATTATATATATCGAGATAATTTGATACCACTATACCACAAGAAGGATTAGCGATAGAATGAGGTTGGAATGTAACATGAAACACGTATTTTCAGCCGTTTACATCTCCCTTCTAAAGAACAATCAGAATGATCATTGAAAAATAAACAAAAACAAATTCACGACACAATACATGGAGAGAGAGAGAGAGAGAGAGAGAGGAGAGAGAGAGGAGAGAGAGAGAGAGAGAAGGAGGGAAGGAACCCCAATGTATAATGAAGTCACGCTATAGTACTAGTCTCTCTTCGTTGCCTGGCAACCATGAGTTGATATCAGAAAACCTATGGGGTGTACTCGCACAAAGTGAACGCATACTCGTAAACTAGCGTGTATTGAAACTCTACGTACAGTCACTCCATGTACCTGATATATAATATATATATATATATATATATATATATATAGATATAGATATACACGTTATACATATACATGAATAATATATATAAATATAAATAAATAAATAAAATAAATATATTATATATATGAGTCATATCACATTACCGTGATTCATATACATACATCGTGCTACAAATGTCCCTTAATATCTAATTCGCTCTACCTCGGGAATTACAATATTTTCATATATGTATATGAAAATATATTAATTCCGAGGTAGAGTGCATTAGATATTAAAGGATATTTGTAGCTCAATAAATATATATATATTATATATATATATATATATGTATAACAGGTCTATTTCCAAAACTAGAGAACTACAATTACTCATAAGGGAATAAAGTAGATTTCGCAATAAACTCAAATAGGAATTTGCAGGTGTAAACGCAATAATGTATGAAAATATATAGATGAAAAAATCCGTTTAGATCTAATTAAATAACCTAATGACAGGTGTTTGCTGGGTATTCATCAAAACGTCGTTACTGATTATGAAGTGATTCCAGCCTAGGGGGGCTAGGTCTAAGCGTAGCTGGAAATAAGTATCAGCCTATGGTAGGCAAAGTTAACTATTTTATTGAAGCTTTCAATAATATCTAAAAAATAATCCTTACGTACCTTTCACAACACATTATTTAATTCCTTGCTTAAATATTGACTTCAACATACTTGAAGGACTATAAACGTTTAGTACTACTTATTATTATTATTATTAATAGGGCTTAGTACTACTTACCACCTCAAGTCTTCAATAGGCTGAAATCCTTGACAACAACCACAAGGTAAAACGGAAAAAGTCCTTTCGTTTCCTTCTGCTCCTGATTCGCTTTGAAAAGTTTATCTTAAAAAACAAGTCATTTTAAATCCGTGAGAGCAACAGTGGCTTACAAACACATCACGTCAAAATAACACAATTAGCACCGTTTATTTTCGCAGTTAGTTATTTTCATTTCGCGCAATAAAAGAAAATTCAAGTTTGCGTTATATTCCTGTTCCGTCTGTTGGATATTATCTTAATATCCCCAAAAAATGCTTTGGGTACTTGATAATTTAAGAGTTCACTAACACCACCACACACGCCACCCGAGAACAGGAAAACTATGGTCCGTTCACGACCAAGTCTCGCCAACCACTGAGTCGGTCTGAGTCAGTCAGTCTTACTGACAGGAGTGGCGACAAGCCGACAACGAGATGCAGCCGTGCAGGTGGGCGGTGGCCATGGCGGGCTATAAGGGATGATTTGACAGATCCCCTGGGTGATGGTGACGACGATCATGGAGTAGAACTTGAATTGACAGACACGCCCGATCTTGCTTTGTTGATGCAAGGGTAGTTACAAGTCCCGTTTCTCTCTCTCTCACACACACACACTATCTGTCTGATATTTGTAATTATACGCCGGCTGCAAAACAATACCGGTTTAATATTGTTAATATACATAGTTCTGCTGAACTTCGTATACCTTTCTATGATTGCAATCAAGTATACGACACATTTTAGAACTGGTTAAAAGATTAAGAATAAGGAAATCATAAAGGTGATGACATTTTAAAACTAAAGTTGCCATTGCACTGACGTGCCCCCAAAATTACTTAAAAGTATATATATATATATATATATATATATATAATATATATAATATATATATATATATATATATATATATATAATAAACAGCGACATTTTCAGGGGTTACTGTTGGATTTAGTTCTTCTCTTTTATGATATGCATGCCAATTACAATTGTAATTTTGCAAGGAAAAGTGCAAAGAAATATTAGAAAAAAAAAACATGTACAATCCCAAAAATTTACTGCATCTCGATCTCAGTCAATTTACGTAAATATTTTACAACGAATGTCTTTTAAAAGACGCTCCACGAGGGGTTGTAAATAGACATTTTCTACTTCTCGTGGAAGGTAGGGAGAATTTTTTTGAACTTTTTTTTTTTTTACACCATGTGCATTTGCATATATTTTTCTTTCCATTGATGTGCTTTTTTCTTAAATTGACCGCTCTCAGTTGTATGATGTATGTTCCACCTCTCTTGAGGGATACGCATTTCAAAAGTATCCCTCAGGAGAGGTGGAACACACATCCTACCTTTGTGAACTCTCTCAAGAGACTGAGGGTTTCCAGCCCTGTGATTGGCTTATCAACAACCAATCAGGAGCGTCGTAAGGGACTGGCCTAGACATTAGATGCACGGTTGATGTGAATCTACTATAGCACGTACTGCAGATAATTCTTAATGACTGACAAAATTACAGCAGGCGAACTCATACATGACAATAACATGCTTAAAAGACGAGACTGGATGACATATCTAGTGCAATACCTACTATCGGCCTACGTATAGTACTACAAAACATTTTAATAACTATCAAGGCCTTTCTTACTTTGTGTCGTACAATATGAATGATGTTCTGATGTCACGAGAATGTGTTTTGAAAGAGAGAAAGCGGAGCTACTGCTGAGGCGATATATACTACATGACTAGCACAAAATTAGGGGTCATAAATTTTGTTTACCTTGACAAATGTTATCCCATTTTCTCTTAAAAAAAATATCTTGAAGTTTTGTTCTACAAAGCATTATATCTATTTTGAAATAGCTAACTCTTTCTCCCCTCTCAACTCAAATGACTGAAAAGTAAGCCATACTATATAACTCTCCTATGTTACCTGAACAGGAAGATCTTCAGTGAGTCTAATATAACAAAACGGAGCATATGAGAAAACAGTTTTCCGAGAATGGTACAATCTATTGTCCTTAGTAACCATTTGGATATGACGATTATAGACAATGAACTACATCATGATGCAGAATTTACATAGTCGGTTTAATTAAGGTGAATAAATCAGTTAAAAAGATGTTGTGCAGATCAGTCATTTAAAGGATTTTTCAGGGGAACAGAGAAAGGTAAGTAAATTTCTCTAAAGGAACTTTCTTTTTGCCAGTCTTACAGTAGCAAGGATAAAAAAATGCCAGAAAGTAGGAATGGGCGATTCGGTCCGAATGTACTCGGTTCTTGAATTAAATGGTTAGTAATCAGTTTACTTAGTTTTCGGGAATTTGATTACTTTTCGTAAACGGCATAAGGAAACTACATTTGAACTCATAAAAAAAATAGTTAAAAAATATTGAGAAATTAGAAAATAAATTTTTTTTTTGCATTCTTAATGTTTACTCAGAACATCAAAAAGTAGTACAATCACCAGTATTAGGCATTAGGAAGGAATTGTCAATATTGAGTTCATGACTCGAACGTGATGAGAATAATATAGTACACGTAGTGTATCACAAAGGCACTATTAATTGACAGCTTTAGATCCAAGTCCATACATTATGAAGAATGGTAATATGGATAGATATGATACGAAAATAATAATGATATGATATCAAGATGGTATGGCCACCTGATGAGAAGAGAAGAGCAACACATGGCAAGAGACGTGATGGACGTGGAGGTGGATGGAACACGAAGGAGAGGAAGACCTAAGACCAGGTGGAGAGGTTGCATTAGAGATGATATGAGGGAGAAGGGAGTACGGGAGGAAATGACACAGGACAGAGGTAGATGGAAGAGCCTCATTAAAAACAGCGACCCCGAATAGGGATAAAGCTGGGAAGAAGAAGACTTTGAAGTCATCACATCATCGAGTGTTAATAGGGTCATGATAACCAGTAAAAGTCTAAAAGAAGCTGCACTGCAACATGATTTATTGATTTCCCTATATAATACACCCGAATGCATAGTTTGCAATCAGGTATTGTACATGTTTTAAACCAACAGATTATGTTTAAGTATATCTTAGTTTTACCAGACCACTGAGCTGATTAACAGCTCTCCTAGGGCTGACCCGAAGGATTAGATATTTTGACGTGGCTAGGAACCAATTGTTCACCTAGCAACGGGACCTACAGTTTATTGTGGGATCCGAAATTATATCGAGAAATGAATTTCTATCACCAGAAATAAATTCCTCTGATTCCGCGTTGGCCGAGCCGAGAATCGAACTTAGGACCACTGGATTGGTAGCAGAGCGCGAAAACCACTCGTCCAACTAGGAACCAACAGATTACGTAAAGGCTGTGAACTTGTGACTCTTACATCAAGACACTTGCGTCTGCTGTCTGGGAGACGTCTGTCTCTATGTAGGCAGACAGGCCTAAGTTCTGGTGCCAGTCGCAAGACATTCGGTTTTAGATCTTTATGATTAAGACACCGTATAGTATTTCCTTGCCCTTTACACTACATTAGCAGCCCTGTTATATAGTGTTCAGTGTCTGATCCTATATGAAGTAAGTTTACGATATTCTTCCATAAAGCCAGAATTCCCACTTTTTCGAACACACATACATACATACACACACACACACACACACTACATATATATATATATATATATATATATATATATATATATATCACACATATGTATATATTTACACACATACATTATATATATATATATATATATATATATATATATATAATATATATATTAGACATGCATTGCAAATGACTGCTACATAATTCATTATGCTACTGACATATGTTAAAAGTAAATCTCAAAAATACTAAAATAGCTTGGTTTTTTCAGAAAATACATTTACTAAATTGCTGTCAGGGGGTGTTCCATGTGAATAGGGTCAGAGAGCATCAGAGTTAATTATATATATATATATATATATATTATATTGGTGAGGTATAGTTCAATTGTTGAACAATCATTTGCCCATGGTGGGTTGTTGCCTCCTTACTGGTTCTTGTTTTTCTTTGGGGGAAGTTTACGTCTGTCGTCTTAACTTGAAAGTCGACAGTCGGGTTTAGTATGGCAGCGAGTCAGGTCCTTAGCAGCATGGAGGCGTTTGCAGCGGGTATACCTTACCTGTTGGCTTTGGTAGCAGGAGGATGGTTAGATGATCAAACCATGGTCATCTGTGGGACGGATTTGTTCCAGTTTGGCAGCAGATGATTCGGCCGTAATCACTTATGTGATGGATGTGTTTGTTCCGGTTAGCAGTTGGTTGCTGCTTTGGCGTGTTGCGGAGATAGTCTGTCTGTGTCCATTCTCTGTGTTGACAGCTGGGTCTGTCTTTATCTCTATGGAGATTGTTTGCAGTTTTTATGTACTGTGTAATGCTACCTGAATTTACGCTATTTTGATGCGGTGTGAGTTTATTTTTGCCACTGATGTATTATTGTATAATTGGTATGCTGCCTGTTTAGTGTTTTTTCATACTGCCGGTTTATGGTTATTTGCTTATTATTGATGATGTATTTTGATTATTTATGCTGCCTATTATTTATTCAATGGTTTATGCTGCGTGGGAATTAGTTTTGATATGGCTAAATTGTTTTTGAATTTTTAGTTAATTTTGTCTTCAGTTAATATTTTGACTTTAAGAGTTTTTTGTTTTTGGATAATTAAAAAAAAACTAACTTGGCTATTTTTGTATTTTAAATTCATTGAACTGACTCTTTGGTTATGTTAATGTTATGTAAATTGCTTTACTTACTAAACCCGGTCTCAGCTGTATAAATGTAAATAAAATTTTTGTAAATAAACTAATATTAAGGCAATTTTTGTGATTTTGCTCTGCTCCTTCTCCTTTGTTTGTCCCAACTGCTGTCAGGCATTCCAGTTCCATTTCATTTTTTTTTTTTTAAGATCCTGCAGGACCGAGTGCGGTCCATTACAATATATATATATATGTATATATATATATATATATATATAGTATATATATATATATGTATATATATATATATACATACATACATATATATATATATATATATATATATATATATATATATATATATATATATAAAGCGGCCAAATAAGCTGAGAACTGTTTAGCCAATATGCAGTGAGGTCTGGAATAGGTAGGAATATTTAAAAAATTTTTACAACTAAAACTAAACGGAAAATAAAAAGTAAGGCAAATATCAAAAAAAAAAATATGATTATTACATATTCTGTAGCTGATAAACAGTAACCTACCTACAGTAGCGAAATCTTATTTCACAAAACCTAGTGGAAAACATTGGCTGTGACTATCAACAAAAGAAGAGATGAATGACAGAGATCTATAGGTAAGCAACGTAGATCTTCAGTCCACTTCTACATCAGAATGAATGCATATATATACACACATACAAAGATACAATGCATAGAGGCATCGTGAGGGTTACTGGCGCCCTGGGCAGTCTTTTATGGCGCCCCAAAAGGGGGGGGGGGGGGGGGGGGGGTGGGGGGGGGGGGGGGGGGGGGGGTTGCTATTTTCATTTGAGTGTGCTAATCTTAGCAGGAAATGTTTGCCTTCATTATTTTAGATATATTGTGTTGAAAACAAAACATTCTAATTTGCATAATAATATTCTGGTATGATAAACACGAACCAAATTTGCAAACTAAAATAGTTAATTTTACATATAATAGATATACTGTAATTAATTAATCATTAGCGCTCATCAATAAATTCCAAATTTTTTATAAGATAACTAAAATGTAAATTATAGTAAATCGTCACAGTAATTAGTAACTCTTAATAACCTAAGACAAATGGCAAATGAATAAATTTCACTAAAAAAGGAGTTAAACATTAGGGAATACAGGGGGCTAAGAAAACTATGACAATGTACAATTTGTTGCCAGCATAGACGTTAATACTAGAGAGAGAGAGAGAGAGAGAGAGAGAGAGAGAGATTTTGTGGTACCTAAAGACTGAATAGTTATAATGCCTGAAAAGAAAACTGATAAGAACAAGGGTGAATTAGTTCACTAACTTTAGCCTAAACGTTACATTAATCTAAAGAAAATTTATCTTGCGTCAAAATAATGAAAAGAAAAAGATTAAAGTGATGGATGCTTAGAATGATCAACCATATGCAAAGAAATGAAAAGGTATAAAGGTATTAGAATGTTGTTAAGATAATTAGACAAATATTCATAACAGAAAACCTAAAGAGACAAAAGGATTGACAATGATTTGTATTGATGCACGTTACAATAAGTTTACGGTTTTATCTTTCTTGCTTTTACCTAAAACCGCAAATTTGTCTATCACGTCACCAAAGTTTATTTTGTTTGCGATCTCTTGCTCTACACTTAGTAGAGTTTAAGCTGACAACCTCTCTTGCCCCATAGATGTTCACAGATGCGACAAGGTAAGTTTCAACTTGCTAAATGATCGCTCACAACTAGCAATTGATACTGCAATGGTCAGCAGTATCTGTAGGGCAACTCGGAGGTTTGAGAAAACACTTTCATCCCCATATTGTACAAGGCAACAAAGTAATTCCTGTGGGTTAGTGATCAGACCATCATCTCGTGTTTGAAGCAGCATTCTGCAATCTACAATTTCGCTGAACAGTTCCAAGCTATCTAAGTCAGTATCATAGAAACTTGCGACACTGATGCACCTTTCTTTGATGTAGTATGCTTCATTGGTTGTATATAGCAACTCCTTAATATCCAAAAGAAAGCTTAACTTTTGAATCCAAGTTATGCAATCTGATGACCGTTCGCCCAATATCATTATGCATTCTGTCAATAGTACCTTTTAGCAGAAGTTGCATCTCATTATCTGCTGAGAGGCCTGCATCATCTCCAGTTTCACCAGGCATTTTTTTCTTCATTCTACACCGTATGGCAATTCTCACATCCCAAGCATGACAGAGCTCCTTTGCTTTTTTTATAGATGTCTGGCAGATCTCCTCCTGATTAGCAAGGAAATAAACTTGCAACGCCTGGATATCTTGTCCTGCCGCTTCTGGGATCTGTCAATCTTGGTAAGTTAAATGTTCCAAAAACCGAGTGCAGCAAAGAAATCAAATGTCAAAATTCTGCTCATAGCTGTGTTGTTTCACTTCTGGTCTCTGTTGTCTCATTCAAGTCACTTTCGATGGTCTCTAAAAGTTGGACCCAATCCCCCACATTTTCATGTATGGGTCGAGTTGCATCAGCTTTAGAAGCACTCCATTGTGTTTCAGATTCAGCTTTCCCATAATATAGGCAAACAAATTTTTCTTCAATCTCTCCCATCTAGAGGTCGACCAGTAGGAGTAAAGACCCCATATAGACTCCACTTTTCTAGCCCCGCCTCCCCCCACCCCCCCCCCCCAACCCCCCCAAGGGGCCGTGGCTACCCCCCTCCCCCCCTCCTGATGGCTCATGTACGTACGTGATGGCCTAAAAAAAGGGGCGGGGCAACCCCCACAAACCCCCAAAAGGGGGCGTGGCCACCCCCGACCCCATATAGACTCCACTTGTCTGGGGGGTGTGGCCACCCTGACCCCATATAGACTCCACTATTCTGGGGGGCGTGGCCACCCCCTGACCCCACAAATTGACTCCATTTGTATTATAAGCTCATTGTACGTACATGAGCTCATAATTGACTCCATATGTATGATACGTTCATGCTACGTGCATGACGCTCATAATTGACTCCATTTGTCTACAAGTCCACGTGGACCCCGTACATGAGCTCATATTATGGGGGGCGCGTGGCCTCCCCTAACCCCAAATCGACTCCACTTTTCTACCCTGTGACGTCACATACTATAAGGGAATAAAACCCATCCTTTCAACCCTCCACTATTCTGGGGGGCATGGCCACCCCTGACCCCAAATTGACTCCATTGTCTTACAAGCTCATGTACGTACATGGGTCATATTAGGGGGGCGTGGCCTCCCCTAAACCCCAATCGACTCCACTTTTCTACCCTGTGACGTCACATAACTATAAGGGAATAAAACCATCCTTTTCAACCCTTCCACTATTCTGGGGGGCGTGGCCACCCCTGACCCCAACATAATTGACTCCATTTGTCTAACAAGCTTCATGTACGTACATGAGCTCATATTAGGGGGCGTGGCCTCCCGTAACCCTAAATCGACTCCACCTTTCCTACCCCCTGTGACGTCACGTAACTCTAAGGGAATACAACCATTCTTTGTTTCAACCCCTGACATACCCCCTGTGACGTCACGTAACTCTCCGGGAATACCGACATTTCACCCCTCACCCCTCACCCCAAATTGACTCCACCTTTCCTACCCCTGTGACGTCACGTAACTCTCCGGGAATAAAAACCAACCATTTCAACCCCTCACCCCATTAAAATTGACTCCACTATTCTACCCTGTGACGTCACGTAACTCTCTGGGAATAAAACATTCTTTCAACCCCTGACCAAATTGACTCCACCTTTCCTACCCCCTGTGACGTCACGTAACTCTACGGGAATAAAAAACCAACACATCACCCCTCCCCACCCCAAATTGACTCCACTATTCTACCACTGTGACGTCACGTAACTCTCTGGGAATAAAACCATTCTTTCACCCCCGACCCAAAATGACTCCACCTTCCTACCCCCTGTGACGTCACGTAACTCTCCGGGAATAAAAACCAACATTTCAACCCCTCACCCAAATTGACTCCACTATTCTACCCCTGTGACGTAAACATAACTCTCTGGGAAATAAAACCATTCTTTCAACCCCTGACCCCAAATTGACTCCACCTTTCCTACCCCTGTGACGTCACATAACTCTCCGGGAATAAAAACCAACATTTCAACCCCCCACCCCAAATTGACTCCACTTTTCTACCCCTGTGATGTCACGTAACTCTACGGGAATAAAACTTGACCCCACCCCGACCCCAAATAGACTCAGTTCACTGTTTTTTTGCGACTCATGTCCCCTTTAATTGTTTTTCAAAAGTAACCGGGACGTTTACCTCATCCTGCCTCCATATAAAAACTCTCTAAAATTTATATATGCACATTGCGAATATACTCTCTCTCCCTCCCTCCCTCCCTCTCCCTCTCTCTCTCAGCCGTTACATTTTGTTGTATATATATATACACAGCTGCTAGATATTCAGAGTATCATTGATAAAAGGATATTTGGCGACTGACTTCATCCACATGTATATCTCCCCCAATAACCATATCAGAGTCAATGTTATCTGATGATGAATCATGCACACACACACACACTATGAAGAAACGAGACCTTATCGCCATATTTGCCCAGCTGACTTCACGCCAACGTGAAATTTGTATTTTTCATAGAATTTGAGTCATAATCTAGGTGGCGAACACAAGGACAAAGGTACACATTTCATTTTGTTTATTTATTATACCGAGTTTGAAAGAGGTTGAAAAATCAAATTACAGACGGAATTGTTATTTATATTTATAAACCCAATCCTAAATACAGGGAATGAAATTAATATTCCATACAAATA
>NC_061099.1:19257239-19259337 GCF_015104395.2 Macrobrachium nipponense | reverse complement strand
ACAAATATATTCTGGCCCATATAATTATATCTTCTAATTATTATTATTATTATTATTATTATTATTATTATTTTATTATTATTATTATTATTATTATTATTATTATTAATTCACTTTGCGGACAAATATATTCCGTGAAAATTGCATACTTGAAGCACGATCATTGTGTTCACGAATAATTGAGTCAGGTTTGTTCCATACCGAGGCTACCGAGAACGAGATCTCGGTGGTTACGTTTGTACACTTTGAGGGCAGTAAGGAAATCAATATCTACTTTGAATTTGCTAAATATTTAAGCCAAATATTATAATAGTTGTCAATGTACTATCCTTGCTCATAGACCAATACGTTTGTCTAGTATGAACAGTATTACCACAAGGAAAATTGTTATACAGGAAACATGCTCAGTGTACATAGTGAATAGTGAAGAGAAATACTACATTTTAAGGACTCTTCATGACGTTCTAAACACTTTAGCTCCTCACGAGTTCTTGCCAAGTAAAAAAAAAAAAAAAAAACACTTCACTGTGTACACTGCTTGTCATCCTGGTAACCTTCCAAGCAGTGATATTAGACGGGATCTGAGCCCGATGATTCTCACGGGTGATGAGAACATTTCTCTCCCTCTCTCTCTCTCTCTCTCTCATATATATATATTATATATATATATATAGTATATATCTATATATATATATATTATATATATATATTATATATATATATAATATATGAGCAGATATTCTTAGATGCTCTATCACAGGCCTCTAATTCGACTGGGTGGTATTTATAGTGTGGGGTTCCGGGTTGCATCCTGCCTCCTTAGGAGTCCATCACTTTTCTTACTATGTGCTCCGTTTCTAGGATCACACTCTTCTGCATGAGTCCTGGAGCTACTTCAGCCTCTAGTTTTTTCCAGATTCCTTTTCAGGGATCTTGGATCGTGCCTAGTGTTCCTATGATTATGGGTACAATTTCCACTGGCATATCCCATATCCTTCTATTTTCAGGTCTTGATACTTATCCGTTTTTTTCCCTTTCTTTCTCTTCAACTCTGGTGTCCCATGGTATTGCGACATCAATGAGTGATACTTTCTTCTTGATTTTGTCAATCAACGTCACGTGTGGTCTATTTGCACGTATCACCCTATCTGTTCTGATACCATAGTCCCAGAGGATCTTTGCCTGATCGTTTTCTATCACTCCTTCAGGTTGGTGTTCGTACCACTTATTACTGCAAGGTAGCTGGTGTTTCTTGCACTTACTCCAGTGGAGGGCTTTTGCTACTGAATCATGCCTTTTTTTGTACTGGTTCTGTGCAAGTGCCAGATATTCGCTTGCTATGTGGTTTATGGTTTCATTTTTCGTATTGCACTTCCTACATATGGGAGAGATGTTATTTCCATCTATCGTTCTTTGGACATATCTGGTTCTTAGGGCCTGATCTTGTGCCGCTGTTATCATTCCTTCAGTTTCCTTCTTGAGCTCTCCCCTCAGTAGCCATTGCCACGTGTCATCGCTGGCTAGTTCTTTCGTCTGTCTCATGTATTGTCCGTGCATTGGTTTGTTATGCCATTCCTCTGTTCGGCTTGTCTTTCTCCTGTCTCTGTATATTTCTGGGTCTTCGTCTACTTTTATTAGTCCTTCTTCCCATGCACTCTTTAGCCACTCGTCTTCACTGGTCTTCATATATTGCCCCAGTGCTCTGTTCTCGATGTTGACGCAGTCCTCTATGCTTAGTAGTCCTCTCCCTCCTTCCTTTCGTGTTGTGTATAGTCTGTCCGTATTTGCTCTTGGGTGTAGTGCTTTGTGTATTGTCATATGTTTCCTCGTTTTCTGGTCTATGCTGCGAAGTTCTGCCTTCGTCCATTCCACTATTCCTGCGCTATATCTGATTACTGGCACTGCCCCTGTGTTTATGGCTTTTATCATATTTCCGGCGTTGAGTTTTGACTTGAGTATCGCCTTGAGTCTCTGCATATATTCTTTCCTGATCGTGTCCTCCATCTCTTGATGTTTTATATACCCTCCTTCCATTATTCCCAGGTATTTGTATCCAGTCTCATCTATGTGTTTGATGTTGTTCCCATCTGGTAGTTAT
>NC_061099.1:19247239-19254739 GCF_015104395.2 Macrobrachium nipponense | reverse complement strand
GCTTCTTTTTTCCTCCAAGTTTGATTTTTTTTTCTTTTTGGTCAAGTTTCCTATTGCGAACAACCTTGGCACAAGAAGAGATATAATGTTGTAGGTTATCATGAGTTATTAAGCACTGCATAATTGTTTTTATCGTTTTATGTACACACATAATTCTGTTTCTTTGTTTTGGTCACTTTGTCACCTATGTAATTCTATATATATATATATATCTATATATATATATATATATATATATATATATAGTATATATATAATATATATATAATAAATAAATGTATGTATATGTATGTATTATATATATATCAAACTACAAATGTCCTTTAATATCCAATTCGCTCTACCACGTAATTAATATATCAGATATCGTTTGGTCGGTTTATCACCTATGCAAACTTTCACTTTGTTTTTTTTAAGTGTGGTAATTCGTCTACGCCTACCCCCCCCCCCCCCCCCCCACAACCGCAACCCCCCCCCCCCACAACCGCAACCCCCCCCCCCCCACCCCCCCCCCCCCCCCCCCCCCCCCCCCCCCCCCCCCCCCCCCCACAACCTCATGTGCTCCTATAGTCCTGAAGTCTCCCTTTGCCAGTGGTATGGTTTTCATATTTCCGGTAATGACTAAATCCTCATATGTTTCGAAAGTCTTTGGTGCGATTAAGACTATTTTACCTTTCCTTCAGTCGCCTGTATCTTTGAGAGAGAGAGAGAGAGAGAGAGAGAGAGAGAGAGAGAGAGAAACCCCATTATAAGTACTTCACATACCCTCATGCGAAACTCCTCCGTAGGCTTTCAACTTGAAATGTCATCTCGCGATATTGTATCGCCCGAGGGCCAGACCCACACTTCCGTGACATGGTATTCGAAATCGCTCGCGGTTGAAAGAGCGTGTTATATCTTCCATTTAAAGTCTTTTTTTTTTTTTAAAGACTTGCATTACAGTGAAAGTCTCTTCGAAAATCTGTCGTAAGTGACCACTTCAAAGACGCGTTTATGTGTCAGTCAACCCACTGGAAGAACTTGTAGATCATGAAGAGTAATGCTGAAAACATTCAGCCAGACTTTCCAAGAGAGAACTCACCGTAGGTCACAATAAACTCGGTATCAACATCAGCCAGCGAAGGTTCCCCTCAAATGCTGTTAAATATCAGTGAAAGTCATTCGCCTCATAGCGTGCTGTGATGACACAGGTGAAGTGTGACTTGTTGCCCGGAAGTCTGCCTTATAACCTGTTGCAAAGGTTGCGTGCGCTTCTCGGCTGCCTCCTTTCCCCGCCCCCCCCCACCCCGATGAAACAGTGCGAGACTTCCACGCGCCTCTACCGACTGGTCCGAACAATGGCGCTTTGCCATATTCAGAGAGTCGTTTAAACACTTTAGTTCCAGAGGGTTAAGCTTGTTTGAGCTGGTTGGGGATGGTATGCTCTTGTTTCAGAATGCAAATTTTCGTGTTCCCTTTTGAACGCTAATGTTGTGGCTGCGTGTTGCCAGCAAGGAGAAAGATATTTGAATTAGTATTGTAAAAGTTTCTTTGACATACTCGTACTGAAGGAGGGGCGTGTACTCTTTACCGATCATCAAGCATTCGCATAAAGTAGTAAGGTTTATCGGATAATCAGGCAAACTAAGAACTGCCATGTAAGTCTAAAACATCTTGAATTATTCTGGAGTCCAGCAGTATAAGACTAAATCCATCATTGTCAGGCTTCCCATAGATTTAGAGGATTATTCAGTAGACGCGAAGCAAACTAAAGTTTCCGTCTTAAACCGCTCGAAAACAACTGACAAATGAAACTGGGGACAGCCCTATTAAAGATGAGTTTCCGGTGATGTAGACTTCCTGATTTCCTGATTTACGTCATAAATGAGTCGTGCGAATGGGCTGGTTTTAATAGACGATTACGAAATGTAATGGATGATTATTTAAACGCAAACTTAGATGTCATTAGGAATACGGTAACACGAAGAGAGAGAGAGAGAGAGATTCATGTATAAGATTTTGTCATCAAATTGTGTAGATAACATTGTTCAAATGGTTTTGTGATAAAAAAAAACTTGCTGAATGTGCTTATTTTATAGACATCAATCTTTGGCCGTACAGAAATTTTGTGTTTATGTTTTTATTTAAATATAATAGATTATATTTTGCAGAGTTTTGTAATTCTCTTATTTTTTTTAAATTTCCAGTTTAACTGCCCAGTAATATCAAGCCCAGAATGTAAGCAGGTGCAAAAAGCTTTTGTAAGATATTTAAATGAATTTGTATGCTTGCCAACGCTTATGATTTGTTCAGTCAAAAGCTTTGAGAATCTTGAAGCTTTTTATTTAGTCTAGAAACAAAATGGAGCTTGCTTTGCCTTGCAATTGCAAGTAGAATGATGTCAATATTCATTGAAGGATAACTCGAGAAAAAAAAAAACTTTTGCATTTCACGCCAAGAAAAGTAAGAAGAGATAGATAGGTAAGGGTTTCTTGAAAAAGAAAAAAATATTCTTTTCATTAAATAAGTTACGTTGGGGTGGGAGGCGGGTGAGGAGGGAGAGGGGAGAGGGCCGTGTTTACACATAGAGATATTGTCACTAATATGGAAGGCAGTGTACGGTCCCCAAATTGTTTTTAAAACTTCAAAAATTAGTAGTTGGCAGCTCCTTCCCTTATCAATTGACGACGACTGCTACCTACCTCAACGCACGTTCTCTCTCTCTCTCTCTCTCTCTCTCTCTCTCTATATATATATATATATATATATATATATTATATATATATATTAAATAAATATATATTAATTAATATATATATATATAATATATTAAAGTAACCTAATATATATATATATATAATATATATATATATATACATACATACATACATACATATATATATATATATATATATATATATATATATATCTATATATATATATATTACATACATCATATTACATACATAATATATCATATATATATATATATATATATTATATATATCTATATATTTATATATTATAGAGAGAGAAGTAGAGAGAGAGAGAAAAGAGAGAGAGAGAGAGAGAGAGAGAGAAGAGGATATTATATATAAGAGAGAGAGAGAGAGAGAATACATATAGTATATATATAAATTATACTATATATATGTATGTATCTCTCTCTCTCTCTCTCTCTCTCTATCTATATATATATATATATAGATATATATATATATATATATGTATTTCTATCTCTCTCTCCCTCTCTCTATCTCCTCTCTCTATAATAGATATAATATATATATATATATATCAATATATAATATCTATATATATGTATCCTATCTCTCTCTCTCTTCTCTCTCTCTCTCTCCTCTCTCTCTCTCTCTATATAGATATATATATATATATATATATTATCTATATATATATATATATTATATGTATGTATGTATGTATGTATAGTATATACATATATATATATATATATATATATACATATATAGATATCTATATAATAGTATATATGAGTATAGAATATGTATGTATATATATATATATATTATATATATATATATTTAGGTTACTTTAATAGAACGCGGTTAGTATGCCACGTTATCAAGTCTTCCTCACAGGTGTGTCTAATCCTTCACGTGATTAGTACGCGTGAATTGAGGAATGCCCCAAACACAGTTAAAATATAGAGACTTGGATGCCACGATAACTAGTTATCTCTGTGAGGACACTTAGAACATTAATGTCTATTTCTTTCTTTCTTTCTTTTGAAGATTATAGTTTCACGATAGATTTATTATTGTAGGGGGCTACTAAATTTGAGGGATATTTGAAAGAGATCTAAAGGTAAATATGCAAGTAAATAATTTAATATTTTGAGTAACCCAAACTTAATTATGGGTTAACTGTGACTTACTGGATTAATTTGCTTACGAGGAAATGGAGTGTCTGTGTGAGTACACTAATGATCATTCTTATTCAAATGTTTGTAGGAATGTTATGTTTGAGGATGTGTGTTTGTTAATGCGTGTTTGTGTGTGTATACAAATTTCATACCATATAATGACTCACTCATCACAGATGAAGACTACTATAGTAGATTCACATCAACCGTGCATTTGATGTCTAGGCCAGTCCCTAACGACGCTCCTGATTGGCTGTTGATAAGCCAATCACTGGGCTGGAAACTTTCGGTCTTTCTCGAGGGATCACATAGGCAGGATGTATATTCCACCTCTCCTAAAGGATACTTTTGAAAGACGCACCCCTCAGGAGAGGTGGAACATAGATCCTGCCCATGTGAACTCTCGAGAGAGACAGAGAGTTTCCAGCCCTGTGATTGGCTTATCAACAGCGAATCAGGAGCGTCGTAAGGGACTGGCCTAGACATCAAATGCAAGGTTGATGTGAATCTTAATATAATTTCAAGATATTGAGCTCCTTCCCTTACAACATTCACAATTGTACAACCTTCGGCGTCATAGTTTTAGTAACCATAAATCAATGTACACTTCTTTATTGTTAATATCATGGTTTCGGGGAGGGCAATGCAAGCAGAGTAAGGATTGCCAAAGCTGCAACAGAAATTCTGGTGATTGCAACAGCTGTGGCCTCATGAAGTCTGCTTTAGCTTTTGCCTGAGATGTTTTGACTTGAGATTTTATTTGTATTTTGAGCTCCTCTTAAAGAACCTCCCTAGTTCTACTCGCTTTACGCATGTGTAAGAGAGGCATGTATTAGATGGACATGTGTGTCAGAGAACGTGTAAGGAGGACATTTTCAAGAGAAACATGTATTAGTTGGACACATGTGTAAGAGAAACGTGTATTAGTTAGACACATGTGTAAGAGAAACGTGTATTAGTTAGACACATGTGTAAGAGAAACGTGTATTAGTTAGACACATGTGTAAGAGGAACGTGTATCAGTTTAACACATTTGTAAGAGAAACGTGTATTAGTTCGACACATGTGTAAGAGAAACATGTATTAGTTGGACACATGTGTAACAGAAACGTGTATTAGATACATACATGTGTAAGAAAAACTTGTAAAAGAGCGTATGTAAGATGGTCACATGTATCAAGGGACACGTGTGATAGAGATAAGTGTAGGGGGGGACACATTTGTAAGAGAAACATGTGCATAAGGGTCACATGTCTAGGGGAAACAGAGGGCCACATGTAGGAACGATCAATCACATCCTGTTGAAAGCACACAGTTTCTCGCTGGACGAGTGGTTTTCGCGCCCGGCTGCCAATCCGGTGGTCCGAAGTTCGAATCCCGGCTCGGCCAACGCGATATCAGAGGAATTTATTTCTGGTGATAGAAATTTATTACTCGTTATAGTGTGGTTCGGATCCCACAATAAGCTGTAGGTCCCGTTGCTAGGTGACCAATTGGTTCTTAGCCACGTAAAAATATCTAATCCTTCGTGGCAGCCCTAGGAGAGCTGTTAATCAGCTCATTGGTCTGGTAAAACTAAGATATACTTAACTTTTGAAAGCGCAAAGTTCATGAACAGAATGAAAGCACAGATCACATTGGATAGAATAAAGCCAGTCGCGGGCAGTGGCTGAATTTTGTAAGACATTTATTACAGTTACGAGTCATCACTTTAAAACACACACACATACACAGAAAGAGCCTTAAGATGTTTAATGATAATTAAGAGGCTTCTCTTGAGAGAAAGAGAAAGAGAAAGATCCTTAAGATTTTAATGATAATTAAGAGGCTTATCTTGAGAGAGCGAGAGAGAGACCCTCAAGATTTTAATGATAATCGAAAGGCTTATCTTGAGAGAGAGAGACAGAGAGAGACTTAAGATTTTAATGATAATTAAGAGGCTTATCTTGAGAGAGAGAGAGAGAGAGAGAGAGAGAGAGACCCTTAAGATTTTAATGATAATCAAAAGGCTTATCTTGAGAGAGAGGGAGACAGAGAGAGACTTAAGATTTTAATTGATTAAGTTAAGAGGCTTTACTCTTGAAAGAGGAGAGAGGAGTAGAGACCTAAAATTTTTAATGATAATCAAAATGGCTTTATGCTTGAGTGAGAGAGAGAGAGATAGAGAGAGAAAAGAGGAGCCTTTAAAAATTTTTAATGATAATTAAAATCTTAATGCTTATCTTGAGAGAGAGAGAGAGAGAGAAACAAATGAAACCTTAAGAGCTTTTATAACAAGAGCCCTATCCCACAGGAAAGAGAGAGAGAGAGGAAATGAAACCGTAGGGTGAATGACGGAAAGAGGGAGCGATTGATGGCGCTCAATCAAGGAGGGTGTGTACGTGTACGTGTGCGTGTTTGTGTGTGTGTTTTTCAGAAGAAAACTTGAAGGAGAAGAAAGTGTGGGAAGTAGACCATACTGTGACTTTAGGGAGGAAGAAATTGGTACTCTTGTTTCCTATTGTTTTTTTTTTTTTTCTGGTCCATTTTTGCTCGATTTTTGTCAGTATGTATTTAGACATTAAATTTTGCTTGCTTGCTTGTGTTTTGGTTTACTTTATGTTTTTCACTAATTGGTAGGGTAAGCCTTACTAAGCATTAGCTTTATTTCTTTTTTATAGCTCTCTATTAGAATATATGGTTATGTTGCTTTAATATAGCTTCCTATATTAATGATATATATATAATTATTATCATCATCAGCCGTTTCTAGTCCACTGCAGAACAAAGGCCTCAGACGTGTCCTTCCATTCCCTTCTGTTTATGGTCTTTCTATGCCATTCTATACCCGCAAATTTTCTTAGCTACTCAATCCATCGTCTTCTCTTCCTTCCCCTGCTTCGTTTTCAATCTCTAGGGACCCATTCTGTTATTCTTTTCGTCTATCTATTATCTGACTCTCATTATATGTCCTGCATACGCCCATTTCTTTTTTCTTGTTGTTAAAATATCCTCTACTTTAGTTTGCTCTCGTATCCATGTTGCTCTTTTTCTCTCTTAGTGTTATTCCCATCATTATTCTTTCCATAGCTCTTTGAGTTGTAACTAGCTTATTCTCTAAGGCTTTGGTAAGGCTCCAAGTTTCTGATGCATAAGTTAATACTGGTGGGACAATTTGATTAAATACTTTTCTTTTTAGAGAAAGTGGCATACTACTTTTCATAATTTCATTTTGTTTACCAAAATCTCTCCATCCCACGATTATTCTTTTAATTTCGGTCTCATGCCCTGGGGAAACACTTACTGTCTGTCCTCAATACGTATAATAATTAACAATCTGTAGAGGTTCGTCCCTAACCCTTTTTTGTTGTTTCTCTACATTTTCATTGAACATTATCCAAGTTTTACTGATATTCATTTTCAGTCCTACATTTCTGCTTTCTCTATTCAAATCTTCTACCATCTTTTGTAATTCCTCCCCTGATTCACTGAGTAGAACTATGTCATCTGCAAATCTTAAGTTGTTAAGGTATTCCCCTTTAATGTTAATTCCCACATTATCCCAATCTAAATTCTTAAAAACTTCTAGGCACGCTGTGAATACTTTTAGAGAGATGGGGTCTTCCTGTCTAACTCCT
>NC_061099.1:19209739-19244739 GCF_015104395.2 Macrobrachium nipponense | reverse complement strand
CAGACAATGGGAACCAACGCAAGAGGTTCTTGTGACTCCTTTGACATTACAGACACTGTCTCATCTTCCCTCATTTAATCGGTATACGTCTGCTGCTGCCGCCTTTATGCAACCACCCCCCAACCACCCACCCACCCCACCCCTCCCTCCCCCGCCCTTTTTCACCATCAGGCGAAGTTCCCCGTTGGACGAGTGGTTTTAGCGCTTGGCTACCAATGCGGTGGTCCGAAGTTCGATTCTCGGCTCGGCCAACGCGGAATCAGAGGAATTTATTTCTGGTGATAGAAATTCATTTCTCGATATAATGTGGTTCGGATCCCACAATAAGCTGTAGGTCCCGTTGATAGGTGAACAATTGGTTCCTAGCCACGTAAAAAATATCTAATCCTTCGCGGCAGCCCTAGGAGAGCTGTTAATCAGCTCAGTGGTCTGGTTAAACTAAGATATACTTAACTTAACCATCGGGTGTGGGCTAGAAAGGGACTTTGGAATACAAGTTTTCCTAATTTCTGCGCTTGAAAAAATACGAGTTTGTGTGGCGTCGAGTTTCTATGACGTCATACACCTCCGTCTATCTGCCCTGAACAAGTCTACGCTGAACACAAAACACTACTATATCGCAACAGCTGAATTACATCCAGTCTTCCTACGAAGGCGAACAGTAGCCTACTCTCGTGACCTCCTTTGTCGTTGCGATATCCGAGGAGGATTTATTAGCCCCATCAACACGTCCCGTTTAATTCCGTTAAATGGCAGCTTTCAGAAACTCATAGGCAGTCACCTGGGCAAGTGCTGTCAGTGCACCTCACGTGTTGAGGTTATTTGCTTAGCTGCAACCCCTCTCATTCCTTTTGCTGCACCTCCGTTCATATTCTCTTTCTTCCATCTTACTTTCCACCCTAATTTTTAAACCTCGCACTTTCAGTTTTTCTTTCAAGCGTTGAATGCCCTCATACATCCCAGCGTTTGGCCCTTCTACCTAAATCGTATATTCTATCTGTCCTGTCATTTCCTGGCGTCCGTTGTTTCCGTGTCCGTGTTGATACTTATTGACGCCAAGAGTCGGTTGTGTTATGATTTATGGTTAGTGATAAATGGAGCGCTCTTGGAAATTGTCGTGTACGAGGAGTTGGGGGTTGTCGGTGGTGGAAGGCGTAGAAAGATTTATTATAATTGCCATAAAATATTTCCCATAAAGTAGCGCCGTCAATGCACCTCACGCGGTGCACTGTCCACATTACTTTCAAGTTCTTCGCAGCAACCACTCTCATTCCTTTTGCTGTACATCCGTTCATATTCTCTTTCTTCCATCTTACTTTCCACTCTCTCGTAACAACTGAATTTCCCCTTTCAGCGCTGAATGACCTCAAGGTCCCAGCGCTTGGCCTTTGGCCTCAATCTTATAATCCTTTCCATTCCAACGTGACCTTTTTTTATTTATTAGGGATATAGCTACGATAATCTCTTGAAACTATCGATTTCATAGTATTATTAAATAATATAAAGAGACGAGAGGAAGACCTCCCGATAAGGAAGATGATGGAGATTGGACCACCAGGTGGGAGAAGGCTGGGTAGACCGAAATTGCGATGGATTGGCTGTGTGGGGAGAGATATGAGAGAGTTGGGATTGAGCGAGGAGGAGGATGCACTGGACCGAGGGAGATGGAAGAGTGTGTTGAAGAACCATTACAGCGACCCCAAATAGGGACAAACTTGTAGAGAACGAAGACGAAGAAGATGAAATAATATTGTTGAATCTGCTACTTTGCTTTTCATTATCGTCTTAAATAATGTCATTGTCAGAGATCCGTCATTGGACGTGATCAGTAACACTGACAGCAATCATTTCCAGTGTTTTGTTAATGACGACCAAACCCTCCACAGATCATTCATTATTAAGCAACAAACGCCTTTGCCACTCATCCCTCATCCATACACCCCATTTCACGCCCGACGCCGACGAATTCCCCCATACTCTGTCAATTTGCGGCTTCCTCACGACCCAATAACAAATTGGGAAGATGTCAGTTACTTTTAAGTTCGCCCGTCTCGGCTCCGATCTCCACACATCACGGTGCCTGCTTTCGTCGGAGGCTCCACGTCCGTAAGCGGTACCGTTTCCCCTCGTTTTTTTTTTTTTTTTTTCTCTTTTTCTACCTGAGAACCACGACGCCCGCGCCCGCGCCCGCGTTTTCGGGACGCCCTGTTTGTATGTGTGTGTGTGCTCAGCTTTGAGATCCTCCTGCCGCCTCCACTTTAACCCGCATCTTTGATTTTTCTTCTTCTTCTTCGTATTCTTCTTTGCATATAAGGGCGGGACGCAAGTTTCCGGTCATTCGAATGTGACCTCTCTCTCTCTCTCTCTCTCTCGTTCGTTTTTCACTTTTCAATGACGCTAAATGGCTACCTTTCGCAAAGGTATATGTAATTGGCCCGAAATATTTGTCACTCAGTCAGGTAATGGCAGTTTTTGTCAAATGAGTACCTTGTTTTCGCTAAAAATACGTTTCTTTAGATATTGCTTTTGCATGAGAAATTAACAACATTGCAAGTTGACCTGAAAGGATATTTCGTCCCCAATACATCACTGACTCTTGGACAAGAGGTATAACGTTTAATCCTTGAATTCAGAGAGAGAGAGAGAGAGAGGAGAGAGGAGAGAGAGAGAGAGAGAGAGAGAGAGAGAGAGTACCGTAATGGGTTTGTGTCTTTATCTGTGTAGAAAGCAACTGGACAAAAGGCGTTTGTTGTAATGGGTGGGGTTAAAAGGTTTCTATACTGAGAGAGAGAGAGAGAGAGAGAGAGAGAGCTTTTGTTGTATGAGAAAATAAGAATGCGTTTTATATTGTGCAGATAAACTTAGACAGTAAAAGTATTTTTGTCTTGCTGGGAAACCCCTCTGCAATGATTCTCTCTCTCTCTCTCTCTCTCTCTCTCTCTCTCTCTCTCTCTCTCTCTCTCTCTTTCTGAATATATAAATATATATATATATATATATATATATATATATATATATATATATATATATATATATAGACGTCGATGATTAAAGTAACCTTCAAAGTACGAACTGTTTGTTGGTGTTACTAGATTTCTATATTTTATAATCTGTGAGTGGCCATCTTCGTTGGGAATTTTAAAATACCCAGAGATCCAAGGGGACCTTGAAGCTCATATATGATGTGCAAATACGGTCTTGTTATTCCTTTACCTCAAGTTATTTAGTGTTCTTGGTACGTTTTTTGTATGCACTTGTTTTGTAAGTTAAATAGTCAGTTATTAATTTATTTAGTTTTCTCAGCAGCTTTGGCATATTTCTTTTTTTAAGTTAGATATTCAGTTATTAATTTATTTAACTTGCTTAGTAGCTTTTGCTTATTTCTTTATTTTTAAGTTAAATATTCAGTTATTTAGTTATTTAATTTTCTTAGTAGCTCTGACATATTTCTTTGTTTTTAAGTTAGATATAATAGTTACTTAGTTATTTAATATGCTTATTACCGTTTGTTTATTTCTTTGCTTTAAAGTTAAATATTCAGTTATTAAGTTATTTAGTTTTTTTAGTAGCTTTGGCATATTACTTTGATATTAAGTTAAATATTCAGTTATTAAGTTATTTAATTTGCTTAGTAGCTTTTGCTTATTTGTTTTAAGTTAAATATTCAGGTATTTAGTTATTTAATTTTCTTAGTAGCTTTTGCTTATTTCTTTGTTTTTAAGTTGAATATACAGTTAAGTTATTTATTTTTCTTAGTAGCTATTGTGTATTTATTTATCTTTAAATTACATATTCAGTTATTAAGTTATTTATTCTCCTTAGTACCTTTTGTTTATTTACCTGTTTGTAAGTTAAATAGCCAGTTACCCTTTCCTTTGGTAGGCTCACGGGTTACTGACTTACATAAGATATTACTCTCATTATTTACCATCCACCTAAATTTTTGTGTAACTCCTATTTAATATTTTCTATAATACTGAAAGATTTTCCTGGATTCTTCTGAAAAATCCCTCAATTGAAATATTGTTTTTCCAGGTTCACGAACTATACCCACTGAGACGGGCGCTGGCGTCGCTTCCCTAGAATAAGGAGCGAAGAAAAACAACAACAGCAAACGAGAACAACATCTAAAAGTAAACAACATCAACAGCAACAAAAAAACAACAGGAGACATTCTCAGCGAGAATCCTGAGGTTGGTGTCTACGATGGTGTTTTGGGTTAGCAATTATGGTAAAAAGAAAAAGTTTTATTGACTGGCAAAAGAGTTGGATCCGGTGGTGGAGGTGGTGGGCCGTTTTCACTGCCGTCGTCATCATCATCATCATTATCACGGTCATTATCATTACCACTGGCACTACGCCTCATCATCAGCGTTAATCATCACTGTAATACACAGGTTCAAGGGAATTCTGCCATCATCGTCATCACTATAGAAGAAACAATTGTCATTTTATTACGTCCAATATACACTTAAGAAAAATGGTTGTCATTGTATCATTACCAATACACACACACACACACATACACCCTCGTACCTTCGGTACCATTAACATCAACATTTCACATCATCATTATTTTATCATCAACACTACACGCAGAGTAATAAACCGCCATCGTCAACACGTCTTCAGTTGAGGAACGAATCGATAATACCAATGGTGCATATCAGTAAGGGAGAGAGAGAGAGAGAGAGAGAGAGAGAGAGAGAGAGAGAGAAGGTGAGGTATGCATAAGAAAAGGAACAGGGAAACTTACTTATAAGAATCCATTTACGAATCTAAAATTGTAATCTATGTTTTCCTGATCTCTCTCTCTCTCTCTCTCTCTCTCTCGTAGTTCCTCGTTGGACGAGTGGTTTTCGCGCTCGGCTACCAATCCGGTAGTCCGAAGTTCGATTCTCGTATTGCCAACGCTGAATCAGAGGAATTTATCTCTAGCGACATAAATTAATTTCTCGATATAATGTGGTTCGGATCCCACAATAAGCTGTAGGTCCCGTTGCTAGGTGACCAATTGGTTCCTAGCCACGTAAAAATATCTAATAATTCGGACCAGCCCTAGGAGAGCTGTTAATCAGCTCAGTGGTCTGGTAAAACTAAGATATATTTCACTTTCTCTCTCTCTCTCTCTCTCTCTCTCTGCGTCAATAACCTCGTCGTTGCGACGCCAGTAAGAATTAACAAACAAATCTCTCTCTCTCTCTCTCTCTCTCTCTCTCTCTCTCTCTCTCTCTCTCTCAGGTTAGCCTTACCGGCAAATAATTACCACTGAACAGATTTTCACTCGTTGGAGTCAAGAAGCAACATTATTAACTTAAACCAGCTAAGGACATTGTCGAACTACCATTTGCTGGAGGGGACGTCGTTGAGTCATTTCCACACAACAGCTGATGTAGCTCCCACGTAGGGAGGGGAGTACGGACTGATTCTTATTGACATCAACAGTCTCATAGCCTTACCCTCATTTTTACGGTCTTACATAGAGCAGAGGTTGACCCAATCCATTGCTTTGTAGTTTACTTAGATTCAACGATGACTTTGATTGATAATTCAGTGACTGTTCTTACCCTGGTTATACTTCTGTTTGTATACATATTACTGTACTTCAGATTGGTAATACATACGAACCCACTCATAGAAACTGCTAACAGTTGAGGATTCCAGTATTTACAATTCCAGTAATTTCACTTTAATTTATTGATAACTGCATTATTTGATTGATGATTTAGAAATGTTTCTACTTATGTGTCTCCAGCTGTCAGCTCGGCTATCGCAACCTTATGACCTGTCCACACTAGCGGGCATGCCCATCGGGCACTTCCACCTGTTCATATTTTCTCTGGCCTCTGAAGCTGTTACCAGACAATCGCATCGTTCTAGCTCCAGACTTGGGCGGTCAGTGTAGTGAAATGGGTTATGGGAACAGTGTTTGCCCGTCTGGCAGTGCCTGATAGTGTGAACAAGGCTTAGATATCTGCTGTCTTTATCTGTATTTAATACATTCAGTTTATTTCTAGCTTATCTTGAAAAGATCGCCTATGCTACTTTAAATTGCCAATCTTATAAATTTGTAGGTGTTTCATTTAGCTATACCAGGATGTTCACTTCGATTCTGTGATAACTTTTTTTCCCTGTCACGTTTCTGTCTAAAATATAGCATTCATAATTGAGTCAATGTTCCCCTCTTCACCCCCAACCGGAATGAATCGGTGGAAACTCGTGAAAGCCATGACCCCAAACACACTACATCGTTAGATCCACATCCCGTCAGTGTCTTTTATCTGTGTAATACTTTCAAGTGACTATATAACACCCTCCAGGCCACATTTACCTACAATTTTTTTTAAGTCAGCAGATAGTGGAGTTTTGGCTCTGATGACTTAAAACTTCTCTTTGCTCTCAAAGCTTTGGAATTCAGTCCTCGCTTTGGTTTCCCAGATTTCTGCATTACTGGATTGAATGACATAATAATATGTGAATGACGATAGTGTGGCGATACTTCTTCAATATATATAATATATTATTATATATTATAATTTATATATATAATATATATCTATATATATGTATATATATGACTATATATATATATATATATGAAATCAGGATCTAGTATATATAACAACAACAACTTTTTCAAAACGATACATTATAAATACACACATATATTATATATATATCTATATATATATATATAATATATATGTGTGTGTCTAGTATATATACTACTATATATATATATATATATATATATATATATATATATATGTATGTATGTATGTATATATGTATGCATGTTCGTATGTATGTATATATAGCAGATAGCATTACTCGATGTTAATGAGCGCAACAATGACAACAGCAGACGACCTTCTAAGCAGGCAGATGATCATCAGTCAGGAATAGAGGAGCCTTGAAGCGCAAAAGGGACAAAAGTGTGAGACACAAAGTCGGGTTCAAGGTTGAGGAAGAGAGGTCGCCGTCAGGAGGGCCAGTGAGGCCTCCTCCCTTTTCCCTCCCTTCTCTCTCTTCTTCTTCTTCTTCCTCTTCTTTCCCTCCTGCTTTCTCTTCTTCTTCTTCTCTTTCTCCTTTTTCTTCCCTTGCTTTCCTCACTCTTCTTCTTCTTCTCTCTCTTCTCCTGCTTTCCTCACTCTTCTTCTTCTTCTCTTTCTCCTTTTTCTTTCCCCTCCTGCTTTCCTCACTCTCCTTCTTCTTCTCTTTCTCCTTTTTCTTTCCCTTCCCGCTTTCCTCGTTCTTCTTCTTCTCCTCGTCTTTCTTTTTCTTCCTTTCCTCACTCTTCTCCTCCTTCTCTTCCTTTGTCTTTCCTCGCCTCCTTTCCTCACTCTTCTCCTCTTCCTCCTCCTCTTCCTTTGTCTCTCCCCTCCTCCTTTTCCTTTCCCCTCCTCCTTTCCTCACTCTTCTCCATCTCCTCCTTCTCGTCCTCCTCCTCCTCCTTCTCCTCCTCCATTTTCTTTCCTCTCCTGCTTTCCTCACTCTTCTTCTTCTGCTTCTCTTTCTCCTCCTTTTTCTTTCCCTCATGATTTCTTCACTCATGTCCTTCCCTTCCTGTTTTTTTCACTCTTCTCCTTCTCCTTTCCTCCATTTTTATTCCCCTCTCCTCACTCTTCTTCTCCTCCTTTCTCTTTACCCTCCAGCTTTCCTCACTCTTCTTCTTCTTCCCCTCGTTTTTCTTTTTCTTCCTTTCCTCACTCTTCTCCTCCTTCTCTTCCTTTTCTTTTCCTTTACTCCCCCTCCTTTCCTCGCTTTCCATTCTCCTCCTTTCCTCACTTTTCCCTTCTCTTCCTCTCCCGTTTCATTTTTCCTCTTCGTCTTTTCCCGTAATCCCTTCTCGCACTTTAGTTATGTTTATCCTTTACGTTCGCCTCTTGTCACCTTCGTGGGTGTTCTTCATTTTCTTCCCCCACCTCTTCTTCTTCTTCTTCTTCTTCTTCCTCTCGCCATTTCTAATTTTTCTCCTCGTCCTTTTCAGTCATTCCTCCTCGCCTTTTGTTTTGTTCCCCCATTCCGTTCTCTTCTCGTCGTCGTCTTGTGTGTTCTTCATTCTCTTTCTCCGGTTCTTTGTACTTCGAAAGATTTTAGTTCTATTCCATTTTCAGACCTTTTTTATTTTTTGCTTAATTCCTCTTATCGTTACGTATGCCTTCCTCCTTCCCTCTCTTTCTTCAGTTCCTTGATTTGAGTTTTATTCCTTTTATTTTTCCAAATTTTTCGTTCGTTTGTTTGTTTCTTTTTCTATCTTTCTCACCCTCAAATAAAAGACGTTATTGCACATTAATTTTTCTACTTAAAATGGGGCTGTTTAATTTTCTACTTAAAATGAAGCTGTTTCGTTCTTATTTCAAAACGTTCATTTGCTCCTTGCAGTTTTTTCAGTATATTTTCAGTTATCACTTTTATTTTATGATAATGTGTGTGTCTGCTCCTCAGGTACTGAGGTAGATTGAAGTTCAGTTTGATAGAGGATGTCCTTTTCATTATGTGTGTGGGTATTTAAAATACTCTATATATATATATATATATATATATATATATATATATATATAAAATATATATATATATATATAATATATATCTATATATACATATATAGTATATATGATCTTGTAGGCAGAGTTTTCTTTCCATGCATATTTCATTGAATTCGATGGCTTTTTTTTATTGTTGATCAACTTTTTATTAGTTTCACAATACTTTCTAAATCTTTTGCGTTCTTTCAGACGTAGTTGGTGGATCAAGAATCGTAGATTAATTCTCTGTTCCATTTATTGTGGCGTTGAGTTCTCCCCAGTAAATGGAACAGAGAATTAATCTACGTTCTTTTATCCACCAACCACATCTGGAAGAACGCAGATGACTTAGAAAGTATTGTGAAATTAATAAAAAGTTGATCAACAATGAAAAAAACATCGAATTCAATGAAATATGCATACAAGATAAATTCTGCCCACAAAAGCATATTATATTATATATATATATATATATATATATATATATATATATTATATGATTATGATCATTTTAGCATGTGATTCATTTATCACACATATCCACAGGTGAAAAATAAGAGACGGGGTGTCAATGTCAATGGCTTGAAAATAAAGCCGAAACCGGTCAGGACCTACACCCTGTCATTTTCCAGTGGTATTCGCGTACGTAATGAAGTTACATGCATATACTGTGATTTTGTAAACATATATGCAGTATGTATTTATGTACGTATGTCTGTATGCATGAATGTACTTACATACATTTATATATATTTTTCAAGCGTGCCTTCTTATTTATCAAATGTGCCTTCTATATTAATGCATTCGCATGTTCATTGTACATGCAAGTTGCGCGTATCTAACTTTTTTGCTTCCGCAGATTCACCCTAATTCTGCTCGGTGTCACGAGCATTGAAAAGCCACACAAAGCGAACTACTTTCTGAAACGGACGTGCTTGTGTCGACGTCGGCATTTCACCCGTTTTCCAGTCGGTTTCTTTGAATAAAAAAAAAAAAAAGAGAAGAAGAAATCGTTTTAGAGAAATCGCATTGTATAGAGTTCTTGCTTTAATTCATTCTCGGATCGATTTCTCTCGTTTCATTTGGTGGAAGGAGGAGGAGGAGGAGGATATTTCTTTTATGAAGCGAAGGCTTCTTGTAACTCATGCTTTATGGAAAATGAAAGGTTGTGGGAAAAGAAGAGGGTGGTAATTAGATCCAAAGGAAATAATAGACCTGTCTCTTCATCAAAGGATTTGGGAGGAAAGAGAAATCTAAAGCCAAGGTTTACACGGATAGAATGGGAAGTCTTTGTTATCGCAATTATATAATATATATATATATATATATATATATATATATATATATATATATATATATATATATATGTGTGTGTTGTGTGGTGTGTGTGGGTGTTTTGTTTGTGTGTGTGTTTGTTTAAGCTTAAATTCGATATCTAAGCTTACATATAAATTAATTATATTATATATTAATAGTAATATATGTGTTGTGGTGTGGTGTGTCTGTGTGTGATGTGTTTCATTTATATATAAGCTAGCATATATATATATATATATATATATATGTATGTATGTAGTATGTATGTATGTATGTATGTGTATATATATATAAGTATAAAAGAATCACGAAAGTTTGGAACGTGATAAATGCATAAATAAAGGTATAAGCCACGAAGGAAAGTGAAACACTGGAGTAGTTGCAAGATCTTTCGATTCAATGTCCTTTACTTAGTAGACCGACTCGGTCTGCTAAGTTGGAAGGGACGTGACTCGAAAGATCTTGCAGTGACACAGTGTTTCACTTGCCTTCGTGGCTTATACCTCTATATATAGAGTATATATATCAATATAATATATATATATCTATATAGATATATATATATAGTGTATGAATTGTAGAAAGTGAGAGAGAATGAATATATATATATATATAATATATATATATATATATATATAGATATATATATATATACATATAATACACATATACACATACTTGTAGTGAGAATACACAGCCAATAACTATCACATGACAGAACTTCTAAATCGAGAACAGGCAAGAACAAATTATAAGAATCTTTCTTCATTTTTTTTTTACTTTAATTTCCTCGGGTTTATCACTTTACAAAAATGGGCTATCGATATGGGTCCTTGGTTTCGAGTTTTCTCTCTTTCCAGTCTGTTTGCAGTACAATTTCAGAGGTGACTGGAGTTTGCCTTTCGTAATTAAAAAAAGAGATTGTCAGTTGTTTGGTGGGGATCCATCGCTGTTCCTCTGTGTGACGCGAAGCCTGATAGGTACTGATGTTGCTGCTTAGGTGGTTTTCATTTGGTGGATTGTTATATATATACACTTCAAGTTAAATTGTTGGCTTTGAAATGACTACTTCTACTACCTCTACTGCAGGTATTATTATTATTATTATTATTATTTTGGAAGGAGACCCTCTTTCAAACAAGTCTTATTGAAAGATATTGCTGCATCAGCTGCATTCAACTTGTAAATAGTCTTCTCCATTTCTCTAATAATTGCTTTCTCTCTGCTATTACAACTGGCGAGTATTGCGCCGATATTACTCATCAGGAGGAGTCAATTTCAGGGATAATTGTTACAAATTTATTTATTTGTTACAGTAAATGAAAACAAATAGGTAAAAATATATTTTGACCTATTTGACTGCTCCTGATGAGTAATATCGGCGCAATACTCGCCAGTTGTAATAGCAGAGAGAAAGCTATTATTAGAAAAATAGAGAAGACTATTTACAAGTTGAATGCAGCTGATGCAGCAATATCTTTCAATAAGACTTATTATTATTATTATGATTATTATTATTATTATTATTATTATTATTATTATTATTATTATTATTATTATTATTATTATTATTGTTGTTGTTGTTGTTGTTGTTGTTGTTGTTGTTAAGAAATTCACAGTCTCGTGAAGAACCAATTGTTAAAAAATCCACAATTATATAGAAATATATTTATGATTATAATTATGGATTTTTTTTTTAACTATTATTATTATTATTATTTTATTATTATTATTATTATTATTATTATTATTATTATATATTATTCCGTTAGACATTTTACACCGAAGGTACTACTACGCTACTACAATACTGGACTTACTTCAATAAGATATATATTTACGCCATTGCAACTTACCTGACTTCTTTTACTTCGTTCGTTTTATATTCTTCTTCTTCTTCTCTTCTTTTCTTCTTCTTCTTCTTCTTCTTCTTCTTCTTCTCTCTTATTATTATTATTTATTATTTATTTATTATTATTATATTATTTATTATTATTATTTATTATTATTTATATTATTATTTATTTATTTTTATTTATTATGTATTATTTATTATTATTATATTTATTATTTAGTATTATTATTTATTTATTATTTATTAGAATCTTTGGCATTGACCAAGTTTCGGTATGAGTTTCTTAATCCTCTCCTTTTACTTGACGCAGCTAAAGTGCTGTCTCACAGGCCGAGTCATCTCTGTTGTATAAACAAGCATTTTTTTTTTCTTCAAGGGCAGGACTCGCATCTTCTTAGCTGTGAAATATATTTAATTCGGCCTTTTTCGGTAGTCATTTTATCTTGAGCTACGTTTCAAAGGCTGTTATTTGTATACTGTGGATATCTAGAGCCCGATAGCTTATATGTCACAAGCTTAGAATATTTCTTAACACAGAAAAAGTTTGAAGAGCTATTCAGGTGCTAGAATACATCGTATACTATGACCATACCATTGAAGATTCATTGCGCTTCCATTATTTGGATATAATCGGGATATATACTTCGACATCAGTAATAATAATAATAATAATAATAATAATAATAATATAATAATAATAATAATAATAATAATAATATTGTAGTACCGTAGTAGTAACTTCGTAAGATGTTTAACGGAATAATAATAATAATAATCAATAATAATAATAATAATAATAATAATAATAATAATAATAATAATCACAGCAGTATTGTAGTACCGTAATAGTACCTTCGGTGTAAAATCTCTAACGGAATATAAATAATAATAATAATAATAATAATAATAATAATAATAATAATAATAAAAAATAATAATAATATAATTATTATATTATTATTATTATTATTTATATTATTATTACTGAAAAGGAATCTAGAAAAACTAGAGGCTGAAGTAGCTCCAGGTCTCATGCAGAAGAGTGTGATCCTAGAAACGGCACACATAGTAAGAAAAGTGATGGACTCCTAAGGAGGCAGGATGCAACCCGGAACCCCACACTATAAACCACCCAGTCGAATTAGAGGACTGTGATAGAGCAAAAAAAAAAAAAAAAAAAAAAAAAAAAAAAAATAATAATAATAATAATAATAATAATAATAGCAGTATTGCAATACTGTAGTAGTCTCTTTAGTGTAAAATGTTTCACGAAATAATAATGATAATAATAATAATAATAATAATAATAATAATAATAATAATAATAATAATAATATAGAAGTAGTTTTAGTACAGTAGTAAGTCTCTTCAGCGTAAAATAATTCAGTGCAGTTCATCACTATTTTTCCCTCGTAACTCACGCCGATCTCTGGCTGAAAGGTCGACGCGACTTGGTATTTCCCGCCAAAGTTCGCTCGTTGCCGCCAAAACTGGCACCTCTGCGCGAACTCGGAAGTTGAAACGCCAAAAAGATGCCAGAAAATGTGCCGTGTAACAGCGCCATTATACCGACTAGTCAACGGAAGACGGAGCCTCTATACGTGTTTCATGGTGCCCTGTAGAGAATAGCTCTGGAGCCAGTGGTGAAAGACTTGATAAGAGAGAGAGAGAGAGAGAGAGAGAAGGCGGGTCTAATAGGTGCTACCTTTCTGATGTTCAGCAGATATCTTCGGGATGAAGTTGCTGGACCCATACCATGCGTCGTGAATGTTCCAGGGGGCTTAGTTATGAGCCGACGCCGTCTGGCATGTCTGGGTGAAAATCCACCCTAGTACTCATACAACCAACGTTGCTTACTTTCATGTTAGTTTGTGTTTGTGTATTTGTATGTACATATACAGAATAAGGGGAAAATTGAAGGAAAGTCTGCTTAAACAGGAAAAATGCTGTGTATTATCGGAACACTTCAGCAATAACATCATCAGCATCTACATTCATAAGAAAGGGTATCAGAGGTTAAGGTTAAAACCAAATGCTGAAAACATTCAGTGGATTTTTTCAAGTTCATGATCGTAGTTGAAAACGTTGTTGATACCGACTATCTTTCTTCTTCATGTGCTTATTTGTTGCTATACATTTCCTCTGTCAAATATGATTGTGGTTTCAGTATACGTAGTTTTCCTTAGATATTCTTATTGCTGTGTGTGTCTTTGCAATCTTTTTTTTTCCTGTTCATGTTGGAATATCTGATACTCTATAGTTCTTCTGCACTGAAGCAGATGTTGATTTTGTTGTTGTTGATGTCTTTTGTCTGTCTTGTCTTGCTACTGTTTCTCACTGTTTTCAGTTCTACCGTTTCGCCTGTGGTACTACTATTGATTTCTCTTGTCTTCCATCGTTATCCTTATTTATTGCTGCTCTATATTTATTTGAATTCTATGGTCTTATTTCAGTTCCTTAGTCCATTAAATTAGGTTTTTTAGCAAATGTTCATGTCTTAACAAATGCTCATACCCAGGGCAACATACCTTGACTTACCAACTGATGACTGAAGCGTGACCACTTTCACGCTTTCCACAGAAAACAACCGAGATTCTTCTTCTTCTTCTTCTTCTTCTTCTTCTTCCACCCGAGAGGAGACCTCGTTTGAATGAAGCTGGTGACCTGACGATGGTATGCTCCGAGTGTGCTCCAGGTCACGCTCTGTGGGGTCAAGCCAGGCGTGATTTTAGGTGGCAGCCGCGGATTTCTTTCTTGCGTTCTCTCAAATACTATAATTTTTCTATTATTATTATTTTGTAGGTGTTTTTATATGAAATATTCATATCCGAATTCCATATTGACTTCCCTTTGTTGGCTTGTGTCTCTACCATATTTCCCAGGTTGTATTTAGTTTATTATTATTATCATTATTATTATTATTATTATTGTTGTTGTTGTTGTTGTTGTTGTTGTTGTTGTTGTTGTTGTTGTTGTTAGTAGTAGTAGTAGTAGTAGTAGTTGTAGTAGTAGTATCATCATATTAACCGATTATGTCATTAATGTGATCATCTCTGCTTTATTTGGAGGCCGACGGGATGTGGGTACCATTTACCCTCACCTAATCAGAACGTAAAGAAATAATTCGAAATAATGAAGTGACTAAGGATTACCCTTGAAAACAATAGATATAGAGATTCGTTTGGAATTAATATTTTTTTTAAGTCACCCAAAATTACTTTGCTCAGCCTGGGCCTAAAGGAATCAGAAGAAAAGAGAAACAATTAGTCATTGATAGGCTCGCCTCTCAAAAGACGACATGTTATAGGAATGTCCAAATGCTTTATATCAGTAAAACTCTCATTACACATCTCTCTGTAGGTGTGAAGTGTCGTTAGTGCACCTCTCGCGGTGCACTGTAGGCATTACTTAAGGTTCCTTGCAGTGTCCTTTCGACCCATAGCTGCAACCCCTTTCATTCATTTTACTGTACCTCCGTTCATATTCTGTTTCTTCCATCTTACTTTCCACCCTTTTTACTCTCAATTTCCATTTTATTGCCGGGTCTCCGTTATTAAGTGTTATTCTATTTCCGTTTGTCGCGCATTTCGTATTTCACGCGAGTCATCGTTTCCTTAGTCCGGAAAAATTTTTTTTTTTTTTTTTTTTCTAGATGGGTGGTGTTAATCCGGCCAGGTTTTTGTCTACCTATTTTCGGCGGCTTCAATTATCTAATCTCTCTCTCTCTCTCTCTCTCTCTCTCTCTCTCTCTCTCTCTCTCTCTCTTTGAACTGAGGAAACGATGACTCGCGTGAAATGTTACTTCTATATATATATACATATATAATATATATATATATATATATATATATATATATATATATATATATATATATCTATATATATATAATGTGTGTGTGTGTGTGTATAGAATCTACCATTCACTTTTTTACCAGATACATATGCAGCATAACAGACTCTCATATTCTAAATAAAGACGATGGTAACCAAGATAATATAAATGACTACTTACTCTCATATTCAAAGCACTAAATGTGGAATCGGGATTTTGAAATTTAATCATAATTGATAAGTTAATACCCGAAATATTACGACTGTTGATAAGAGAAACGTAACACTGATTACAATTTGAAGTTCCGTTTGTAATACTTGAATATATTCCCATTTAAAGCATCGTGAGAAAAACTTATTTTCTTTAATTATTATATTTTATATATTTTTTTCACTATCTTATGCGAAAAGCAGTATCGTCATCTAAGGAGACGAGGTAATCGTATATGTTATTTTGCAAATTTCCTTGTAAATTATATTCAACAGCGTTTCATTATATTTTATGATATCTTTTTCATCATTATCATTTGAAATATAATTTCGTCAATAAAGTAGACGAGGTAATCGTATATGTTATTTTGCAAATTTCCATATAAATTATATTCAGCAGTGTACAGATATATTTTTTAAAGCTTTTTTTCATTAGTATCATTCGAAATATGGTTTCGTGAACTAAGTAGAAGCGATAATCTTCTGTATTATGTTGCAAATTGTCAAATGTTATTATATTTAAAAGCGTATATGCTTCTTAGACATTGACTCGCAATAGAGTTTTGCTTTTTTATCATACGCATTATTTTTTATAAATAATGTTACCTCTTATGCACACAAAGAATTCTTTGAGTTCATTGAATTCACTCTCTTTTACAGTGGTACCTCCCCCGTCACTTCCAGTCTTCCCCTTATTCGAATTTCTCCTCAGTTCCTGATAAACTTTTCTTCTCATTTTTTTTTAATGAAGACCTTTGAAAGCCCGTTTCTCCTCCTCCTCCTCCTCCTCCTGCTCCTCCTCCTCTTGTCCCTTTCACTTACAATTTTAGGCCTTTTTAGACCTCTCCTTTTTTTTTGGTCGACGGTCTTTAGGTCCAGATCCCATTTCAAAAGCGGCGCCTTTCATCTCCGCGCAGGCGCTCTCTATCTCCTACAACGAAAGCACAGTTTCGCTCTTCAAGATTCCACCTTCCACAAAAAGGTCCTGAGCGCTTCTGGCGGCTTTTTGTGTTTACATTTCTCAAGTTCCGTTAATTGTAGTGGAAGACGATTTTTAAAGTTTTTTAGCTTTTCCTCAAAACATTTCTTTGTGTGGTTTTAAGGTGTACCAGTTCCTTAAAACATTTCTTTTATCCTGTGTGCGTGTGTTTTTTTTAATACATTATATCCTTGCTGTCTTCCTTGAATCTCTCGATTTAGGTGTGATTTTTTTCCGGTGATTGTTATTAAAGGATTAAGGCATTGCTTTAAAGGGTGGTTTTTTTTTCTCTGAGATGTTGCTTTGTGTTTGCCTCTGTGTTTTGTTGCAGTGATTTTTTTACTGCAACATCTGTTTTGTAGTTTTGTTGCAAATTTATCCTTTTGATTTCCTCTTTTTTTTTTTTTTACATTACGGCAGTTTCCAAAAGATTTTTTTTTCAATAATTTTATTGTCTTTAATTTTTACATTCTTTTCCCCATAAATTTTAAGACCTCACATATCTGACAAGAACACCTTTTTTATATATTGAAAAAAAATTTTTAATGTATTTCCTTTCTACCCCTCGTGTTAGATTTCAAACCGGATGATGTATAGTCAAACATTTTTAGTTTATTTTGTTTTTGCCTGCCTTTTCGAAATTACCATTAATGACAATCCAGCTGTGTTTTGGGCAAATTGTAAGGCCACCCAGATTTTCTTTGTGGAAATGGAAGTGGCTTTTTTATTTTGGGGTAGTGCAAAAACCTTTTGTCTTTTTGTTTTATTTTTTGACACGCAAAACGTTTTTGGACACGAATGACTCTTTGTGGAAAGGGAGTTTAAGACAGCTATTCGTAGGGAGAGTAAATTTCATAGTTTTATTTTTCCTTTTTGTTTGGACATGCAAGACCTTTTTGGAAGCGAGGGACTCCCTCTATGGTCAGAGACTATAAGACAACTTTCTTTGCGAAAGTAAATGGACGTAGTTTTCTTTTCTTTTCTTTTTTTTTTCTTTTGTTTTTTTGGACATGCAAGGCCTTTTAGGACACGGAGGTTTCTCTTTGGTCGAAGGACTCTCTCTCTCTCTCTGGACAGGGATTATATGACATCTTTTCTCAGAGAAAGCAAAAGGAAAGTATCGCTCTTGAGGTCATGGTAGCTTCGGTGATCTTCAAATGAAGACATTATAATCCGGTATAAATGTCTCCTCAAAAAACTCCAGTCCGAGACGGATCTCTTTTGAGGACAGAGAACAAGTTATCACTTGGGCCATCCTCTTCTTCGTAAGCCTACAGGATGGAGTTGGTCAGGGGAGGGAGGGGGAGGAAGGAAGAGAGGGGAAAGGGGAAAAAGGGCGGTGCCATGTGGGAGATGGGCGGGGCTGTCCTGTAGGTGGTAGATTAACCACAGGTTACCGGATCGGTTGAAAGGTGAAAGGATGAGGGAAAAAAAGTTTACGAAAGGAATGTTGAAAGACGATGTGAATAGGAGAGGATGTTGCTGTTGGGGCCTACAGAGAGAGAGAGAGAGAGAGAGAGAGAGAGAGAGAGATTAGGATACTATCTGCTTTGCATAGTCTTTTATTCATGGGCAGTTTTAAGAAAAGTAAATTTATGAGTATCATTATAATCGTTCCCATTTTTCGTTGGAGCCTCTCTCTCTCTCTCTCTCTCTCTCTCTCTCTCTCTCTCTCTCTCTCTCTCTCTCTCTCTCTCAGGCGGTTTATGTTAAGACAACACCATTTATTCGAAAATAACCAGACATGCAAATAAAAAAAATACAAATGACTATAGAAGATAAGATAAAGGAAGTGACGTGAAATGTAAGTCCTCGGGAGAAGACCATACGGGAGAAAGTGGAAAAGGACACGTATAAAAAAAATGGCACCAAATTAAGGATATGGAATTAGGGAGACGTATGTCACAGTGGAGTTTTACTTTATGAAAATGTTAGTGGGTAACGAAGGGATTCAAAATACATCTAGATGTATTTATGATGTAATTTTAATTATGAGACATTTTTCCAAGTAAGCAACCCCTTCTCTTAAGAAGATATGGCTCTAGAGAAGAGCAAAGAAACATCAATTCTTCCATTAGGTGACAAATTAAGGGTGAAATCAATGTGGGAAAAGTGTCCATAGATTTACTGACAGCTGGTTTTAAGGCGATATGCTCCCTACCAATCCATGATATCTTTTGCGAACCACTTCTTCAACATATTTCCTCTGTGTGGTACAGCTTTATTCTCGGGAGTAATGCACTCTGCGTTTATTCTAGCCGTCGCCCAGCCCGGGCTCATCCACTTTCACTACTGGCCCCTACATAAAATTGTGCTGAATAAATGAAGGTCCAGAACTTTGGTCCGAGCTTCGGGATTGCCGTCATTTTACGACGCTGTTGATCTATTATTAACGATGACAGTAAAAATATCTGTGACAGCGATTATGATAACCGCGATGATGATTGCATCAATACACTATTGATTTAAGACCTTACTTTGGTGTAAACGATATTTTAATAGTGGGTCACTGCCCATATTAGCATGATAATGTCAGCTCTGAATAGCCATTCTAAATAACAGAAGTATTATCATAAAGTGACAAACAATTCTACTTCAGTTATCCATTTGCTAACAGCTTCTTGTTTTCGGGTAATACCCTGAGAGAGAGAGAGAGAGAGAGAGAGAGAGAGAGAGAGAGAGAGAGAGAGAGAGAGAGAGAGAGTTGGGCTCCATGTACAAGGCCTCTTAAATACCCCAAACGATCGTCATAGTGATTATCTCCTTCGCTAATGGAGGATTGCCGAAAGCGAGGTGCTGCTTATAATCACGAAAGGGCACTTAGGTACTTGAAGTGATTTGCGGAGTTAAAAGGTAAATTTGATCCATTAAACGTACCTTGTAAATATCTTTCTCACTGTAGCGATTACAAATTGTAATAAGTATTCTTTTGAGGTTTCACACCATATTCGGCAACGGGAAGACATAGTATGAATCGGAAATGTAATTGTTCGTCCTTTTATTGTATAAAAACACAGATTTCTTCATTTCCAAACAGAAATCTTTTTTTTTGTTTTTATTTCAGTATATCCTGCAGGTGCCGAATCTTGGATGAAACCGCGAACTAATATTTGACTAAAACTTGTAATTCCTACGCGCACACACACACACGCGCGCACACACACACACACACACACACACACACACACACATATATATATATATATATATATATATATATATATATATATATATATATATATATACTATTATATATACCGTATATATATATATAGATATATATATATTGAAATTGCTTTGAAATTGCTACGTACACAGACGCATATATATATATATATATATATATATATATATATATATATATATATATATATATATATATATATTATATACATATCTTTTTATTACAATAGTAGAGAAATGTCCAATGCCCAAGGTTTCCCTTAAGATCCTGTTGAGTTTGTTTTGACGTTTTTGTTCCCGAAAGAGCGTCCATTGGCCTGTGTTGATATGCGCGTGCATTGTACCCTGGAAAATGCTGTCACGGATGTGCCGTCCCGTATATATCCATCTGTGTCCGCTGTTGTCTGCAGGACAATTGGCGGCTTCCTTTCGCTCGCAACTTCCGTTTCCTTTGGCTTGATTTACTCATTCAATTCAGGACAATGCTACCTGCTTGTAGTAGGTGCACGGCTTATAGTAGATATTTAATCCCAGTCCCCTTTCTTAAAGGAATAACTTAGTAGTTATATGCACTTTTTTGGTGTTTTTTTTTTATTTTTGTTTTACCAGCTGCATTCAAACGAAGTTATGGTCGTCTTTTAGCGAAATTAATCCAGCTATGCAAGGAAATGCTTGATGATTTCCTTAAGGAATCTTTATGATCACCACCTCGGTTTTTGTTTGTTTACATGACTCTGCACGATTTCACGCGATATTGAAGGATGATTACCGGGAGGTAAAAACATTCGCTGTCAGTCCATGGCCAGTTCATCAACGTACGCTGTTGATAAGGATTGTATATTTATTTCTAGAACTGAGGGAGTTGTCATGAACGCCTCAAAGCACATCGTCTGATATTCTTGGAATATTGGATGTGGGCCAAGAATCACTTCAAGAAATGAAGGTGGAAATCCGCATCCGGATCCGATGACAGGGAACTTAAATTGCGCTATTATTAGTTGCCGTTTAGTGTTCATTCTCTAGTGATAGTATTAATGTATTCCGATACAAAAGCTGGCCAAAAGGTAATGAATTGACAGGCAAGTTTCTTGAGGACAGAGGCCTCTTATGTGAGACAATATCTGGCAAAAATATATTAAATAAACCATTAGTCAAAGCTGTTGTTTAAAGTTGTATTTGCAATTGTTTTGCATATATCCGTGCTCAGGCCCTTTTGATGCTGTATTGTTGTAGACTATGAAAATAGATCATTTAAAAGGGGGGAAAAAAAATTTCTTAAGACCTGGAAATTAGATCTCGGGTAGGGGGGGTTGGAGCAGATGTTTAGACGACGGATATCCTGTAGAAGTTTAGTGACTCATAAATCATGAGAAATGATTCAGTGAAACTCTAATGGTTGCAACTGCTATTACTGCTTTTGTTGTTGTTTTTTATGTACGGGAATTCTGTTCACTGGTACTGATAGTTTTGTTTCCCAATAATGCTGCTATCTCTGATACCATTACTGCTTACAATACTACTGCTGTTGCTACAGAGAGAGAGAGAGAGAGAGAGAGAGAGAGAGAGAGAGAAAGGAATGATTTTCTATGGAAATTACCAATCGGTATTTAACTGAAATTTAGACGCCAGACCTTGATTTATGACCCTGACTTTTATCCCAAAGAAAAAAAAAATAGTGGGAGAGAAATTACCCATCCTGAGGTATCTCAGAAGACCCTCGAACACCGGCGGTTGTAGGGAGTAAGGAGTGAGGAGGGACTGGGGGAGATTGTAGAGAGAGAGAGAGAAAAAAAAATAAAAATCAGTCCCTCACCTCGCTTTCGCCGTTGCTAATGACCGGTTGACGGCAACTGCACGGACAGATAACGACGGGATCGGAAGGAAAGAGAGTCTGTCATCGTCAGGGTCGAGATCTCGGGACGAGACTCACATCTGTTTACATCCGTCACTGTCTGCTGTTTTCCGTGTGATGGTTTCCACGCCATCGACCGACTGCCCAGATGTCTCCCTCCCATCCACCCCGCTGCTATTACTACTACTACTACTCTCTCTCTCTCTCTCTTCAGATTTCAGTCACCCTATAACCCCCCCCTCTCTCTCCCTTCAGATTACAGTCATCCTCTCTCTCTCTCTCTCTCTCTCTCTCTCTCTCTCTCTCTCGAAAATTATCTCATGCATTAACTAATGGGAATTAAACTTGAATTTGCAAGCACGCACGTTCGTTACAGCGCCGGGCTTTCAATTGTGTGCAACATTGGGCACGGTCAACATTTGGATGGGTAACCATAGTGTAACAAACCACCACACAGTATATATATATATATATATATATATATATATATATATATATATATATATATATATATATATATGCGTATATATATACTCAATTGTTAGACTTATCTGGTGATGAAACAATTATAAACGGATATTATTATGCATTATATGTCCAGAAATCTCGTCAGAAAATGCTTTGATGTTTATACTGGTATTTTTTATTAAAGAGTAGTTTAATCGGTATCAGTTATTTAAAAGTCAGCATGTATCATGATTTTTATTGCCATATCATTTTTAATATTATTTTTGTTGTTGTTGATCTAAAGTATAAATTTTTATTGACAAATTGCTCATGTTTTTCACTAGAAGTCATAAAATGGAGTTAAGATCAAATGCATAAATTCTTATCCGTATCATTTTACCAATTATCAGGGCCTCTGTTTTGCTGGATTGCTGGATATTCGTCCATTGTGTTACGAACCAAAAACTGATTCCACAATTTTCGCAATATTCGTAAAAACAATGGTCGGTCGTAATCTTGGGATCAGCTTTGAAGAGTCGTAATACAAATTCCCCATATCAGTAATGGTCACTTTAAAGTTGGTGATTCTGCCGATGAGGATTGTAATGATACAAGAAAATGTAAGAAAATGTCGAAGGGGATAATTGTTAAAATTGTAGGGCAACAACGAGGACAACCCCTCCTTGCAGGCTGTTACAATGAGAGGTGTTCAGTAAAATGGACATTTGAAAGGAAAAAGGAAGATATATGGTGTGTGCGGTGTATTTATGTGACCCTTCGGAATGTAGGGCAAATACACATTGGTTTTCTGTGTCTTTGTGTAGATTTTTTCATGTACGGTAATTTTCCTTTCTATTCATTTTCCATTTCCCTCCCAATCGCGAATCCCTGTCAGTCTTCGTAAAAACTTGAATAAATGAAAATATTAATGTTGGCAAAGGTGGAAGTTGAAATACAGAAATCAAAAAAGGGTCCACAAAGAACTTACTACAACCATCGAAGATTAGAAATATTTATTAACTAGTCAAACAGAGAAAGAGAGAGAGAGAGAGAGAGAGAGAGAGAGAGAGAGAGAGAGAGTTGCTAGGTAAAGTTCCAGATTAGGAGAGAGAGAGAGAGTTCTTCTAAGTAAGGTCTAGATCAAGAGAGAGAGAGAGTTTTAGGTAAGTTCTAGATTGAGAGAGAGAGAGTTCTTCTAAGTAAGGTCTAGATCAAGAGAGAGAGAGGAGAGAGAGAGAGAGAGAGAGAGAGAGAGAGAGAGAGAGTTCTAGGTAAGTTCCAGTTTATGAGAGAGAGAGAGAGTTCTTCTAGGTATGTTCCAGAACGAGAGAGAGAGTTCTTCTAAGTAAGGTCTAGATCAAGAGAGAGAGAGTTCTGCCCACTAAGTATGTTCCAGCTCAGAGCACAGACTCCCATACGTTGAGGTATGTTGCTGGGTAAAGCAATGCATGTTCATATAAAGCAGCTGTTCGGGATATGATTGCCTCGCGTGTTGGAGATGAGCCTTCCTTCTTTCCACGGAGAATCTCCCGTCAATTTAATGTGGTGAATTTACCCATTGTGAAACCGAGACCGAGAAATCGTCTTCTCCTCCAGGGTGGCCCACGGAACCTTATTTTATTTTTATTTACTTATTTTTTTTTTTTACAGATTGGGGAGAGTGTGGGAACCTGTTGCCCGTTGTGTATAGTTGGACGGGTTGTATGCATACATATGTATAATTGCATTCTTTTTTACATACGCAGGTCACATACCACCAGCCAAGACGCAGACACAATGTAATAGGTTAATATATTATCCTGTGATATAGTATATAATATTATATATATATGTGTGTGTGTGTGTGTATACATACATACACAAACACATATATGTATGTAGATTGATAGTGCAATTTAGTCTATATGATATGTATACCATATGCTGGTATTTTCTTATAGTTTTCCAATGTTGCTTTATGTCACGTTGTAGGTATTGAAAGTACTTTATATTAAGCAAAAGCACATTGGTATCAACTTAGTATATCTCGACCATAATTTACTGAATGAATTTCAGGAAATTCGTACATAATATGTGTCGCCTTTTAGTAGATGTTAAAAAAATAATTAAGAGAGTTATTGAAATGGAATATATAACTACTTATCCTCCCTGGATGGAGTTTTTCCACGTTGAGAATTTTAAGATGAATCCTTATAGTAAAAACCATTTTTATTCCATTTCAATTGCAGGAGGGGATCAACGAGACATTCCTTTGAGAAGAGAGAAAAAATTTATCAGAGAGAGAGAGAGAGAGAGAGAGAGAGAGATGAGAGAGAGAGAGAATCCTGTACTAGTAATGCAAATAAATATAGGGGAAATTAAAAGAAATGAATAGAATTAGAATATATATGTATATATTAAAGTATAAGAAAAAGAAAAAATTTATATATATATATATAATATAGTATATATATATATATATATATATATATATCTATATGTAGTATATGTATATATATATATATTTATATATGTGTGTGTGTGTGTGCGTTTGTATATATACATATATATTTATACATACACTCGAAACTCACTATGAAGGTATATATATATATATATATATATATATATATATATATATATATATATATATATATATATATATATATACCGATTGAACTTCTAGGAGACTTTAAGAGACGCTCCCTCACACCGTCCTTCCGCTGTAAACGGCCCTCCGCGGCCCTGTCTTCCCCCCCCCCTCCCCTCCACTCCTCAATGCAAGGAAGGTCTTTTCTTCCGAGATTTTATGTTTTGTCTATTGTCCTCCTTTTCTTCTTCGGTGCTTTTTCTGTCATCATTTGATGCCCGCTTTATGTGTTCCGCAATTTTTTTTTCTTTTGTGCTATTCTCTATTGTATCTTTTGTATCTTTTGGTTCACTATCTTCCATAGTCCCCTTTTTTATTTATATTTTCCCACAATATTCATGAAAGGGGCAGTGTTAACATTGGTCGAAACCTAACAATCCTCAGCCTTCATTTTTGTGAGCCTTCTGTGGAAGCTCATTCCTCTCTCCATCCATGACAATCGGGAATAAATTAGCTTATGGGGCTTATCTCTCAGTCGTTCAATTTACCCATTTTCCTCATTGTTTTCCTTGCAATAAAATGTAAGATGTTGAATGATAAAAACTCACGATTCTTGTCAGAAGACGATGAAGACATTATTAACGATGATGATGATGATAAATTTGACAAGCGTTGGGAAACCACTTCGGTAGAGGAGACCCATAATAATTCACATGTTTTGGGACTGTTCCCTGGGAAAACTCGTCCTATTCCGTAGCTATGGCTTTCGATCTTTCCTCTGGTAATGATACGCGTGTTGGTAATCCTACGTAGGATTCTTTATCTCCTTTGGACCTTTTTTTTCCAAAGGTTTGGGTTAAAGAATTTGCTTCTGTTTATAAGTATATTGGTACACTTTCGAATATTCTAAGATGATAATTTTACGCTGGGCGAAGTTTCAATGCACGTAAACAGGTTAACTGATCTCGTCTTATTGTTTTGACAATGTGTGTGTGTATAATTATCTATAATTAATAGATATATATATATATATATATATTATATTGATATATATATCTATAAATTATATAAACATTAAGCTCTACCTCGGAAATAACACCGAAAGGGGAAATTATAGTTGATAAGTGACAGTCACGTGATGGACTTGAACCACCAACAATAATTGTCTCCGACTTCAGTGACGAGTTCCAAACCACATGATATATACGTATATATATATACTACATATATATATATATATATATATATATATATATATATATATATATATATATAACTGAATCACAACAGTCTGGAACGTGATAAATGCTTAAATAAAGATATAAGCCAGCCTGCTAAGTAAAGGACGTTGAGTCGAAAGATATTGCAGGTATTCCAGTGTTTCACTTTCCTTTGTGGCTTACCTTTATATATATATATATATATATATATATATATATATATATAAGTATTCAAAAATGTGTTATCTGAATGCAATGTAGATAGCGATGGTATTAATGTTAAAATCCATTTACAAGAACCTGACTCATTCTCCGATTCTTGAAGTGCATGCATACGAAATCCCCTATTCTGACAACGGGATAAATGATGCCAGCAAAGTTCGTAGCCTATTGGAATAATACAAACAACGGGAAAAACAGTTTTTATATATAAGAAAAGAGAGAGGGGCTGGATGTAATAAATATTACTGAGTCATCCAAACGATGGCCTTATGCATTCAAACGTTATTTTCTCTCACCATTGAATTCGTACCAATATATTATATGTCGCGTGTTAAACGTAATTTACTTAGATTTATGTGAACAAGCCCAAATAACATGAATTTCTACGCTGCTGACCGCCGTGATATCTGTCGATTTAATTCTCCGTCGCATGACAACAAAATCTGGGTTTTTTTCTCTCTCTCTTTCTTTTTTGCAGAAGTAGCCGATCTCTCACACTTTCTATTTTGTTTTTTATTTATTTTATTTTGTCGGGTGAACAATAGAGGACGGTACCAAGAGGCTAGAGCGTCTGAGTAGCTTTCTATTGTTATGTTAACGAAAGATCAGCAACAGCAGCAGTGGGTGTACTTTATTGCTTATAATTTCACGGTGGCCAGTGAAGATATACGAGTTGTTGCTAATCTTTTTTTGACATAATTGTTATATGCGTTTACACGTATGTATTTATATATGTTTGTGTGTGTATTTGTGAGTATATAAGTGGTGTATATATGTGTGTATCTGTAATTTAAACTTGGATGGTTTCAAAGAAATATCAACGGATTAATATTGCCAAAAAAAATCATAAAAGAAATTGTTTATAATATATATATATATATATATATATATATATCATATATATTATATATATATATATAATGTGTGTGTGTGTGTATATTACATGGACGTGATATATATGCATACATGTAAGTATATATGTGTGTGTAGGTGATATATATATATATATATATATATATATATATATATATATATATATGTGTGTGTGTGTGTATAGTATATACAGACAAACACAGTCATATGCTAAATGTATCTGCCTTCCTCTTGACTGGTTTATAGATTTGGCATTGAGGTGTAGTACCGACGTTGCGAAATACCTATAGGTTGTAGTACTCATCGAGGTGGAGCAGTTTTGCATCAGTAAGTGCGAAAGATAAGTTAATGGCAGGAGTGGGTTACTCACCAGTAGTTTTGTTCAAGGATTGTACGCCTACACACACATACAAACATTGTGCAATCTTTTTTTGCATATGTAGAAAGTTTGGGTAATATATATATATATATATATATATATATATATATATATATATATATATACATATACTGTTTTGAGATCAGAGAGAAAATTGATATACTGTATCCCTTCTATTTAGAGATGACATGAGGGAGAAGGGAGTACGGGAGGAAATGACACAGGACAGAGGTAGATGGAAGAGACTCATTAAAAACGACGACCCCGAATATGGATAAAGCTGGGAAGAAGAAGAACAAGAAGATTCCTTCTATTTTGAGGAGGAAGATAACAAAATAGTAACCAACAATAACACAAAAATAATATCCTTGCGCCTCGAATTGGACTCTGGATAGGTCTCACATGAGTAAGCGGTGCTTGTCTGGTGATTTATTGTCGTTTGGTGCGGCAAATTGTCGCAGCGTTTGTTGCGGTTTGGGTAACATGATCATCAGGGAGCCTCTTGAAATCAAGTTTATAAAACTCTGGTTTTTTAAGTGTCTTTTATTTCTGTTGTAAATTTTTCTGGGTATCGAACTATCGAATGCGTATTGTAGTACATTCTTCCCAAACAAACCTTTAACAGTGTGTCCGAGTACCCACATTTGAAAAATGAGGAGTAATGTTGAATGGAAATAGATTCACAAAAAATATAAGGTTAATGAATAGCTGCTTGTAAATTAATCATCAAGAAGATAAACATCAAACAAAAAGTAAATTTAAATCATTCCTCAAGCAATGGAACTGCCGTGGTACGGAGACTGTAGCATAGTGCTACGTTTAGAAACAATGGTTAAATGGTGACCACTTAGGTCAGAGGAGCTAGAGGTAGGGTAGGGCGGGGGTGGGGGTTCCAGTCATTCCAAATACATTAGAAAGCGCAATCATAAGAAAATCGGGTTTTTGTTACAAACTCGAAAAGCTTCTTTTTATTATATTAATACTGTAGCCTTTATGGGTGATGTATTGCGCATAATTTTTTATACTATTACTCTAAAAAATATAAATAATATCTTCGAATTGTAACGGCGGGGAAAACGAAAGTTGATCCGATTTTTTTTCCTTTTTTTCTTGTGAGAAAACCGCAAACTGAAGATTCCGTTTGATTGAGCTATTTGAAATTAGTGCTCGTTCAATCGCTCGGTGCGGTTGACCACTTGGTGGCCATGCGTGGAAAATGTGCTGAATCTCTCTCTCTCTCTCTCTCTCTCTCTCTTTTAGACATATTCTCATATATTTCCAGATTAGTTCAAGACAGTATATGTATAATACACACACACACACACACACACACACACACATATATATATATATATATATATATATATATATATATATATATATATATATATATATATTGCAACACGTAAGTCCACGTGCTTGAGAATATCATGAAATCCACGTAAGAAGGCGAATGAAAAACGGGGCTCAGAACAGGTACTTTCGTAGTATATTCTAAATTTTCAAGTTCACACTAAGTTAAAAATATATATGTGTGTGTGTGTGTGTGTGTATTGCTGTGTGAGTCAGAGTATCTTTTGCATTATAATTCGCTGCAAAGACCCACAGAATGGTATATTTTGCACTTTTACTTAGGAAAAGCATGAAACGAGCAAGGGTTGAGTGAGATTGGAAAAATAAGTCGATTTTCAGAAGTGTATGAAAATGTTCTCTTTTTCATGAAGTGTATTGCTTTCCTCGTAGACAAATGATTTAGTTAATTTTCTTTGTATTATTGCTCTGTGTTTATTTACAGATTTTTTTTTCTTCCTGTTCTCTCGTTCGTTTCTAGTCGCAGAAAATATCGTTTGTGGATCTCAGTCTCTTCTCATTTTTGTTCTGTTATCTTCGTTGTCTTCTCGCTTTTCCGATGGGTATTCTCACAGTAGTAGTTTTCTTCTAATTTCTATCAGATCTCTCTCTCTCTCTCTCTCTCTCTCTCTCTCTCTCTCTCTCTCTCTCTCTCTCTCTCTCTTTCATGTAATATATATGTAATATAAATATAAATATATATATGTATATATATATATATATATTATATATATATATATATATATATTATTAAACTATATATGTGTGTGTATTTATATATATATAATATATATTATATATATATTCATATATAGTAGATATATGTATGTATGTGTGTGGTTATGAATGCTGTTATATATTAATGTAACCTTCTTTGTGCTTTGTCCCTTTCCAGTTAGAGCCTGTTCCATCAACCATTTTTACAAATGCCCGTTTATGTGTCAACTTGCACGATGCCTGCATGACAAATGCATCCCGCACAAGAGGTGCATTACCCGATGATTTCCATCTCAAGCCAGAAAAAGGCCGAATTTAATGAAGGGTAACGCCCCCCACCCCCCAATAAGAAGTCGGTTCACCGCAAAGGTTAGGCCGAGTTCCTTGGAGAACCGTGTTGTGTGTGTGCGTGTGTGAGAGAGAGAGAGAGAGTGAGTGAGTGAGTGTGTGTACGTGTGTGCGTGTGTTTGTATGTCCGTGCGTCATTAAACACGACCTCTGTTGGATTACTAGAGTGAAAAGATTTATGAATATATGTATAGATATATATATTATATACTAGATATATATATAATCTATATAATATCTATAATGAATTATATAATATATGGGTATTTATATAATCTTTCCTATAATAAATTAAATATATAATGAGATATATATATTATATATATATAGAGAGAGAGAGAGAGAGAGAGAGGGAGAGAGAGAGAGAGAGAGAGAGAGAGAGAGAGAAGAGAGAAATGTATATATATATACATACATATTATATATATATAATATACAATTATTAATATATATATATATATATAGTATTATTATATATATAGATATTGAGAGAGAGGAGAGAGAGAGAGAGAGAGATAGAGAGACGAGAGAGAGAGAGAGGAGGAGAGGAGAGAGAGAGAGAGAGAGAGAGAGAGAGAAATGATATAATATAAATACATACATATAATTGATAATATAGATAATAGATAATATATATGATATATTATATTATATAATAATATATAGATATTAATTATATTGAGGAGAGAGGAGGAGAGAGAAGAGAAGGGAGAGAGAGAGGAGAGGAGGAGGAGAGAGAGGCAGGATCTCCAAAGTAATCACTTAATCCCGAGTGTCGGGAGAGAACGCCCATCGTAAAGGTAGGACATATTCTATAATAAAAATTAAAAAAAACTGTTACCTTTTGAAAAGAGAGAGAAGTGTGAAATACTCTCTTTACGTGAACACTTGGAAAAGAGTGATGTGTGGGATATGTTTTTATGCCTATTATCTTTATTACAGATGGGTCCAATTCCATGGTTAATTAGAGACGGGATTCTCAAACCTGACTAATACGAGACGTAGTGACAATTTGGGTTGGGGAGTGAAACCTTAGTCAGGAGGGTAGAATGTTATCTTACTGTTTCTTTATGGGCAGATTTAGCTTTTTATGCCATTATGACTTGTTAATCATTTTGTTCTATTTATAACCAACTGCTTTGGGAAATAAATAGTATATTTTTGTATTTACGCAGTCTTAATAAGCCTAGAATGAATAAAATGGCGTAGTGGTCATATTAGGGAATAATGCACAAATTGACAAGAAACCATAGATATATAGATGCAGTTGCAAAGAAGGGATGAGTCAGTAATGATTGTTATTGGCGTCTAGAGATGGTTGGGCAGTCAGTAGCTTAGTCGCACACAAGCGACAGAACTAAAAAGAGAATAAACATATAAAAGAATAAACTTGGAAGACAGGAAGCCATTTATTACTTTCCTATCTTCCAATACATACCACCCAGTATGCGAGAATGTTGTTTGCGCGCTGAGGTATGTGCATGCATATTCCTGCTTCTGCAAAGCACGCATGCGCCGTTTTGCTATCATCTACCACTGATGTCTTGTGAAAGCGATGTATATCTAGTGATTGTTTTGCTTTGTTTGGCCTTCTTTTTTATTGTTTCGTTTTTTGTTTACTGTGAGGCGCTGTGTTTGTTCATGTGATTTTCCACTTGTTTACTGATTGAGATGTTTTAAATTTTTTTTTTTAGTATTGGTGTTCATTCATTCTACGCGAGTGTTTATTTACTAAATAATGCATTATCGTATATTATCACTCTTGTGGTTTAATATTCACGCTCACCCTCATTCCTACGCTGGTATCTGCAAAAAGTTATTTATCCTTGCTGTGGTTAAAAAGAAAAAAAAGAAAGGAAGCCACATTGGTTTTCCAGACTTGTGGATTAACACTGACCTCCCCCACCCACACCCCCCACCCTGACCCTGAAAACCGTGTCCCCGCTCCTACCCCCCACCCCCCACCCTGTAACACAGAAAACAAAGGCATTTAAACCTTCACTTTCTACCATAAATGTCATTAAAATGATTCTTGGTTTTTCGTAACGTTATAAAGTACGAGACCTGAAAACAATTTTGCAGCTTTCCTAGTCTTGCGTTGCAATGTGATTTTTGTTATTGTTATTATTACTATTAACGTTGTTTTATGGTTGCGCGCATTCCTGTGGCAAAATTCCACAGGTTAGAAAACCTTCATAATGTGAACAGGAATATATGACGAAGGTGGGTTGTAGGAAAATACTGAAGTTATTAAAAAGGAAAGATGTGTCCCCTTTGTTTAATGGCCGATAATAAATAATCATCGTTGTTTCTGTTCACACCATTCCAATTTATTATTTCGCCTGGGTAATGTACTTTCCTCTTTATTCTGTATTCTCTCAGCCACATCCAGCAGATGTCGGCTATAGCCAATTGGCCTCCAATTATAAGTACCGAACTTTCATCCGCAGATTACACAGTACTTTCATCCACAGACTATAGAAAGAGAACGCAACAAAGAGAATACAGTAAACAATCATTAAATACTTTTCTTACTGACAGAAAAATTCTGTTCGTCAGTCTGATTAAAGGGGATTGTCCCTTATCAGTTAATTAACTTGTTTTTTATACGTTCATCCAAGGTCTGCAGAGATACCTTGCGTTAATCCCCTGTAAATTAATCATCCCTCATACGCTAATTCCCTTTGATGACACACAAACGTCTTTCGCAATAAGTGAAAGTAGATAACTTCAATTTACACCACTGGTCACATCACCCATAGACACACAAACACGTCTCTCCTTCTCCCTCCCACAACCCCTCTCTCTCTCTCTCTCTCTCTCTCTCTCTCTCTCTCTCTCTCTCTCTCTCTCTATCACTCATCAGCCTTATTCTCATCATTAATAGCTTTCACATGACAGTGACTTACTGGGCGTAGACATAGAGGTGTGTGTAAATATCGTCGTCTAACCGTATAACATAGAAAGTACTGTTTATACGGAGTGTTTGCGTGAGGAAACAAAGAACAGCCATTGGCTGGTTGAGGAGGCGTGTTGCCAGTGAATGCATTGATACTTTGTGTTTGGTAAATTCGTTTCAATAGATTTATTCGATAAAAAATTAGGTAGTGATTGACAGGTGAAGGAATGTTCTTTTATTATTCGGAGAGGGAGAGAGAGAGAATTGACATATGAAGGAATATTTTTTTTATAGAGAGAGAGAGAGAGAGAGATATGCAGTCGAAGGCTGCTTGGGAATTGTTCGGGTTGTAATCGTCAGTTGGGACAAGGTTCTTTTACTGTACCTCCTTTCATATTCTCTGTCCTCCATATTACTTTTCACCCACTCCTAACAATTAATTCATAGTGCAACTGCTTCGAGGTTTTCCTCCTGTTACACCCGCCAAACCATTTACTGTCAATTTCCGTTTCAGCGCTGAATATCCTCCATAGGTCCCAGTGCATGGCCTTTGGCATAAATTCTATATTCAGTTCAATTCTCCCATGACATCATCCTTTGTTAATTCATTCCAAATACCTACACGAGCCAGTTGCTATCCTTCCTGCTAAGAGCTGCTTCAATCTTCACCTGTTGCTATCATTTTCACAAGCCTTTCCTGGTTTCTGCAGGTTCTCCTCGCTATTCCCAGTCGGCAATATGTCATTTACAGACTCGGAGACATTCCTCACTCTATTCACGACCCGTTTTCTTATCCCAAAGCTCTGCTTCTTCAAGTCCTTTCTCAGATTTCTTAAATGAAAACTTCTCTATAGATATAAACAGCCATGGAGGATCTTAATCGCTAACTTGTCTTAGACACGTTTACACCAAACTAGTCACACGCCCATATCTATGCCTTACATCTTATTTCTCTCTCTCTCTCTCTCTCTCTCTCTCTCTCTCTCTCTCTCTATATATATATATATATATATATATATATATATATATATATATATATATATATATATATATATATATATATATATATATATATATATATATATAATATGTATATATTATATATATATATATATATATATATATATATATATATTAATATATATATATGCCTTTTATTAAACGCTCCAAGAAGAGGTCCATTGGAGGTCGAAACTGTTGAGGGCATTTTCTGAGATATACCATTTTCATCTTCTTATGTGGAATACAACTGAACTACCATATCTTCGTGCCTAAGAAGATAAGAGGATTACAAGATTTTATATATATATATATATATATATATATATATATATATATATATATATATATATAAGTATATAAGTTATGAATATAGTATGTATATGAATATATTATGCATATTTATATGTATAATGTATTTATATGTTTTATGTAAGTCTATGAAAATATGAATTCACATTTACCCATGTACATACGTGCCCATGTGCATTTTCCTGTGGTTGCACTGTACGCTGGTACAGACGGATCTGCATGCTGCCACACGGAGGAAAAGCGGATAGTATAGTATTCCCCCATCGGTCATTTCGAGCCTAAGTGCGCTCGGCAAATAAGCCACAGGAATCCCAAGGTCGTGTCTGTCGCCAAAGCCTCGCAACTCGTGGACATGAGTCCTTTTACCCAAGCAATGTTTGTGTGTGTGTATGTGTGTGTGTGTGTGTGTGTGTGTCAGTCGTTGGCTCTCTCCACGTAAGGAACGGCTCATTCTCGAATGGCTCGGTCATGAATATATCAATATAACGATGCTACGACTGCGGGTTTGCGGTTCAGAGGATGCCGGGTTGGGATCTTCTTCTAATGTGCCTCTTGTTTTGGTTATTTCTTTCTGTTCGGTTCTGTTGTCTCTCTGGTCGTGGGACTGGAGTGATGGGCTGTCATGGGAAATGTTGCAGATGATTGTTCGTGTGTTATACCACACATACACACACACAAACACATACACACACACACACATATACTTATATACATGTATATACTATTACTATATATATATATATATATATATATATATATATATATATATATATATATAATAATATACATATAAATTCATGTAAAATATGTGTATATATATTTATTACACGTATTTATGTATATGTAGACATATATACGTTTATATCATATCTTTATATATTTACTAGAATTATTGATAGGTACTGTATAT
>NC_061099.1:19197239-19199739 GCF_015104395.2 Macrobrachium nipponense | reverse complement strand
TTTAGCCCTGAAGATGGGATTTGTATCCCGAAACGTAGGCGTTCGATGAAAATAAAGTTTTAACGAAAAAATGCTGAAGTTTCTGCTGGCCATACTCTTTTTATTATATATATATATATATATATATATATATATATATATATATATGTATGTATGTATATATATATATATATATATATTATATATATATATATATATATATAATATATATATATATATATATATATATATATATATAGTGACTGGTAAAATTGTTCAGTTACAATGGAATTCCATCTAATAAAAGGAACCCATAAAAACGCCAAAATATAGAAAGAAAGTCCTATATTTCAGAGACTGCTGTCTCTCTCTTCAGGTAGGTAATGAAGAGGGACAGCAGTCCCTGAAATATAGTACTTTCTTTCTATATTTTGGCGTTTTTATGGGCCTCTTTTGTTAGAATATATATATGTATGTATGTATGTATGTATGTATGTATGTATGTATGTATGTATATATACACGGTAGCGCTTATTTTTTGTTGTTTTCATCGACTTTTGTCTCTGAAGACGTTCGAAAAATAATGAATTTTTAAGGGTCTGGTGCGACCTTCAATGCGTCTGTACCGTTGTTACAGAAGTAGTATGGGATGAGAATAATAATTAATTTGTAATATTTCGTCCCTTATCACATCAATGTTTACCAAATTTATTGATTTTTTAACTTTTTACAGTCGGTATTTCGGTTCTGTATTCGTCTCGAAAATGGCGAACGGTAGTTCTGTATATTTTCAGTCTTTCAAATGACTTGTGAAAGGGAAACTTGCGGACAATTACCGTTTTTATTTAATCCTCCGGACTTCTGACAGAAACCGCTCACCACATCTCACTCTGTAATAACCATATAGATTTTAATGTCCCTCAATAAAAAGAGCTGTACATCCAGAGAGGCGTAATTATCGTAATGATCTGTCCTCTGATAATTGCAGTTTTTTACTGGACTTTCTCAAGGCTTCTTGTAGTGTTCAGTGCTGGACAGAATCCAGGAACCCTTTCTTGAGAATAGGATGTGAAAGTAAATTGATGTGGTTGACTGGGCCTTGTACGAAATGCGCTTTTAAAGACGTTTCAAAACATTTTTTTTATGTCTTTTTGATACATTGAAGTACAAATACGTTTACTATAGTAGATTCACATCAACCGTGCATCTAATGTCTAGGCCAGTCCCTTACGACGCTCCTGATTGGGTGTTGATAAGCCAACCACATGGCTGGAAACTCTGTCTCGCTCGAGAGTTCAATAGGGATACTTTTGAAGGACTTATCCCTCAGGAGAATTGGAACATACATCCTGCCTTTGTGAACTCTCTCGAGAGAGACAGATTTTCCAGCCCTGTGATTGGCTTATCAACAGCCAATCAGAAGCGTCGTAAGGGACTGGCCTAGACATCAGATGCACGGTTGATGTGAATCTACTATAGTAATAGTAACACTAGTAACACATACATGCATAGATACAAACATACACATCCAAACACATATGCACAAATATATATATGTGTACTTATATAAGTATATACAAACATATAAATATTATGTATGTATGTAGCACGTAGGCGAATATTTCCATATATTCATTAATACACTATTTATATACATCTTTTGGATCACGTTTGCTAAGGCCATTGTTTGCCACCAGTCAACCTCGATTTCTGCTAAGATACCGGAAAGCTGTACCTTTGTGGTTCCATCTTTTCTGAACGGAAAAGAGTTTTATAGTGAAAAAATTTATATATTTATGTATGCCTTGTACTCCTTGCATGTATGAGAGGTATATACTAGAGTGAGGGTAAACACACACACACATACTCACATAGCTATACGTAGTGGGAAAAGTTGGTTCCGCCCATCCATTCATGTTTCAAAGAACACTGACTACATAGGAAGAAGATTCCGCTTTTTCTGACCTCGTTTAATTGATGGCCGACGCTTACCTGAGGTATTATTACCCCGTAGCAATTAGTCTCAAAAGATTTAATTAGACTAATGAACGTTTAGGATTTCCTCGTTAACCAGACCTGGATCAGCCTAATGCCGCCTCTGCGACCTCCACTTGGAGTCGACCGAGCATTTTATGATGCACTTGTGTGTAATTTGCTCTGGTTTATGAGAAGGATTATTCGACTGAAATTACCCCCTTCTTGCGGAAGTGCTAAGGTTGTGATAAGAGAGCATCCCAGGCTGTAATTCCGAATGGAAGAAGTCTGACGTTTGTCATGAAGCCAGTGGGTGATTTACTACTGTCGCTCGTTCCTCGTTGGACGAGTGGATTAGCGCTCGGCTACCAATCCGGTGGTCTGAAGTTCGATTCTCGGCTCGGCCAAAGCGGAACCAGAGGAATTTATTTCTCGTGATAGAAATTCATTTCTCGATATAATGTGGTTCGGATCCCATAATAAGCTGTAGGTCCCGTTGCTAGGTAACCAATTGGTTCCTAGCCACGTAAAAATATCCAATCTTTCG
>NC_061099.1:19189739-19194739 GCF_015104395.2 Macrobrachium nipponense | reverse complement strand
CGTTCTTTGCAGCGTCCCTTCGGCTCCTAGTTGCAACCATTCATTCCTTTCACTGTATCTCTGTTCGTATTCTCTTCCTTCTTTCTTTCCAACCTCTCCTGACAGCTGTTTCATGATGCAAATGATGCGCCTTTAACGCTTTGTACTCTCAGTTTCCCTTTCTGCGTTGAATGGCCTCATAAGTCCCAGTGTTTAGACTTTGGCCCAAGTTTTATATTAAATTCCATTTTCATAAAACATTTTTCAGGCGAGACTTCGATAAGCGAAAGGTTGTGCGGAATTTCATTCCAGGCCAATAGGAACAATGGTGACCTGTTTGATGTGACTAAGTCGCCTTGGCTACGAAAAAGAAGAATAATATTTTCTGATCTTGAACTTATTACCCAGACAACTCAGAATAAGAGAAGGGTAGCCAGAAAAGTATTGAAACTGTTTAACGACATAGCTCACAAAATATAATAATGTAAAACCAGGCATTTCCACTGTGTATATATATTCGATTCTTTCGTCACTGAAGAAAATGTTCTTACTGAATGTATTATTTTGAAAGGACTGTGTTAAGTTTGATTTAATGCTAGGATATTTATTTTGGCATCATTTTTAGTCCAATCGTTACTTTTTATCAAAGAAAGCTCAAAAAATCAAAATAACAGAAATAATAGGTCAAAATGGCTAGCTTAACTCGGCCAGAATCGGAAATCTTTGTCATTATCCTTGAAAAAAATATTCGCCAACATTAAGTAATGATAGATCATTTTTCACCGCACAAAACTCAGATAAATAGTCTGTTGTTTTAAATGACTGGTATTTATACCAACCTTTGTGCAACAAATCATCAACCATAATATTTTACTGTATGGTTACGATTTTTATATATTGAATACTATATCAAGTATAAATATTGAGTAAGATATTGTTTCAGCTAATTGCATGGAACCAAAACAAAGAATCATTTTGACCTTTTACATTGCACAATCTTTTACTTGCATTAATTAACATTCAGGAAGCATCGAACTTTATTTAACAAGTGATGTATGTAATGCCCTTGATAAAAATTGTGAATACATTGCAGTTGCACACTTTTTGGATTTTTCATATTTTACATTATGGAGAAAATTATTCACATACATATGTTCACATTATATTTATATAATTATAAATGTATGTATATATATATATCATATATATATATATATATTATATATATATATATATATATATATATATATATATATATATATATATATATATATATATATATATATATATATATACATTTATATATATTATAAATGTACACACATATATAATACATATCATAAAATCGCGTAAGAAGGCGAGTGAAAACTGCTACTTAGACAAGTACTTCCGTAGTTTTTTCTACATTTTCAAGTTCATAGTGTAAACTTGAAAATATAGAATAAGATACGGAAGTATTTGTTCCAAGTCCCGGTTTTGACTCACCTTCATACTTGGGTTTTATGATATTCTCAAGCACGCGGACTTTCGCGCTACATTGAATAATATATAATATATATTATCATATATATATATATATATATATGTATAGATATATATATATATATATATATATAATATATATATTATAATATATAAAAACTATGTGTCTGGTGCTGTTGAAGAAGAGAAAGTTTCTTCTTAATATTTTGAAACTGAGAAGAAGAATAAAGGCTTGTAAGCGTTCCTGTATCATATGATACGTAGACGCAGCTGTCGTAAATTGACGCGCCATGGTCACTGATTTTCTCGAATGCAGGATTTCCTTTTAGATTGGGAAAATTCTCTCTCTCTCTCTCTCTCTCTCTCTCTCTCTTCTTCTCTCTTCTCTCTCTCTCTCTCTCTCCTTGGTGTTAGCATTGCAGTAGTAATTAAGGCAAAGTAGTATTTCATGTACGTCTTTTCCCATTTAACGGAGTGATTCCGATATGCCTTATTATTATTATTATTATTATTATTATTATTATTATTATTATTATTATTATTATTATTATTATTATTATTATTGTTATTATTATTATTTATAATGTTCTGTCACTTACAAACCACTGAAAACATGACGTGATTAGTACCAGGAATTTGTTCATTTCACCATTTTCTACCATATACGCGATTCCAGTCCAGGAATTTATTCATTTCACCATTTGCTGCCAATACGCGATTCCAGTCCAGGAATTTGTTCATTTCACCATTTTCTGCCAATACGCGATTCCAGTCCAGGAATTTATTCATTTTACAATTTTCTGCCAATACGCGATTCCAGTCCAGGAATTTATTTATTTCACCATTTTCTGCCATACACGCGATTCCAATCCACGAAGCCGCCCTTTCTCTGACGACTTTGCCTCAAGAATCCCTTTTGTCCTTACGTTTCCTTTCACTTGTGTATGAAAGGCTGCCCCTACACGCCTTTCTCAGAACCAGATTTCAACTCTCTCTCTCCTCTCTCTCTCTCTCTCTCTCTCTCTCCACCGCCAATACCACTTCTCTTCCCACACCGTCAAAGGGTCCTTCCAGCCCAGGATAAAACGGACTGATAAGAGGATAGATGGCACGGGATGGGTTGGAAGGAAGGGGCTGGGGGGAGTTCCGAGTGCCCTTGGTCCTTTGCGCCCTTTAGGTATGCCACAGTAGGCCTCCCTTTCTCTCTCACTGGTCAAGCAGGAGTTATGGCATGGCGAGATACACATACACACACACACACACACACACGACTCCTGCAAGGATACAGCCTTCGTGGCTAATCCAGACCATGGTAAAGTGACACCAGTGTGAGAGAGAGAGAGAGAGAGAGAGAGAGAGAGAAGGGTGGGGTTTAAAGATTCGGGTAAAGTTGATCATTATGAATACATTTAAATGGATAGGTTTTTTATCCACTATGAAATGGGTGAAAGAATGCTTTAGGTTTTACGAGAGAATGAAATTCAATAGAAAATTTTTAAAAGTATGCTTAACCAGTTATTTACTGTTACACCAAAAGTCAAGAATGCATACATGAGACCATTTTATAAATATTCGTAATATATCTCAAGGTGATTCAGTTATAAACTGGATAATAATAATAATAATAATAATAATAATAATAATAATAATAATAAGAAGAAGAAGAAGAAGAAGAAGAAGATCCATAGTATTCTTACGTGAATGATTGTTTTTTATTTTTTCGTTTTTTATTTGTAAAGTAGTTGCAAATATTAAGCCCGACTTTTTTCAGATGAAAATCTATAAGCATCGGGAAACATTGCCAGAAAGAGACGCGTATTTTTACGAATCTCTCTCTCTCTCTCTCTCTATCTCTCTCTCTCTCTCTCTCTCTCTCTCTCTCTCTCTCTCTCTATATATATATATATATATATATATATATATATATATATATATATATATATCTATATATATCTATTATATATAATCATATATGTGTGTGTGTGTTTGTGCGTGTCTGTGGAGCAGCTACAAAGAAAACACAAAGATGAAGTGTTTTCACTGGAACCAGCTCATTTTATGCAAAATGTTGCAATGTTGAAGGCAATATCATACGTAGCCTAGAAAGTGAGATGAGAGTGGCTGCCTAAATCAAGCTTCATTACTGCAAGAATGGAAAGTATTCATGGACTACAATTCTAAAGTGACGACACACCTACATTATAAAATAACCCTTGATCACTATTCTAGCAGCCAAAAAGCCCTTAGGTTTTGCACTCTACAAGTGAATCATGTAAATGGCTAGTCATACTACTTGACTCTCGAGTTGCCAACTTCCACTAAACATCCGTGAAAGATGGCGACATGCGGCTAGGAAAAGTCCCGACCCAGTGTGGAAAGCAAGAACTCGAGTCGTTCATTAGACGAACAGCCTCTGATCCATATCTCTCGGGGATAATGGCTGGAGACCATCCGTAGATATATACGAACAATTCTCCTTACTGAATCAGTAACGTATAGCCCTTCCTATGGTGTCCTTAGGCATGGTAATATTCACTGTTTAAATCCAGAATACTGATGGGTGAACTTACGTATATTTCCAAATTTCCAACCATTATTATAGTGTAATAGACCATCAAATAAATGAGAAGGAATCTGGTTTTACAGACATGAAAACGATATATGCCTCGTCTTCCTAACTCAGTAATATATTAACACTACATATATATATAAAGATAATATATATCTATATATATATAATATATTATATATATATAAAATATATATAATATGTATAATGTATATTATAATATATATATATATATATAATATATAATATAATATAATATATATATATATATATATATTATATATATATATATAATATATGTGTATACATATTGACGGAAAATGTTTCTGTTGCAACAAGTTCCATCTAATAAAAGGAGCTCATAAAAACGCCAAAATATAAAAAGTATGTACTATATTTCAGAGACCGGGCTGTCTCTTTCGTCGGGTAAATAATGAATGAGAAAAGTTACAGAAAAGACGGTATTTATACTAAGAGATCCACATGTAAGTCGTTTTGACTATATATATATATATATATATATATTATATATATATATATATATATATATATTATAATATATATATATATATATATGTATCTATGTATATATATACATAAACACATACATATGTGTATGTATGTATGTGAATGTTATGAATGCGTTTAAATAGGATGGCAATACTAACCAGATCTCCTTTAGTGACATCTCTCTAGATTGTGAAGAAACGTCAAAATTACTATAAGAGGAGCTCAAAAAAAACGCCAAAATATACCGAAAGTAAGTACTATATTCAAACGCTCGTCTCTCCCTTCAGGTAATAATGAATGGAAAAAGTTACAGAAACAGGCGGTATATTATACTTAAGAGATCCATGCTACAGTTCGTTTTTTGAGACTATATATATATATAAATATAGGTATATAAATATATATATATTATATATACTATATACTATTTACGTGTCGTGGTAATGTTGTAATTGTAAAA
>NC_061099.1:19182239-19184739 GCF_015104395.2 Macrobrachium nipponense | reverse complement strand
TATGTACGTATGTACATCTCCCCCATTATATATATATATATATATATATATATATATATATATATATATATATAGTATAGTATGTATGTATGTATGTATGCTGTATGCATGTAGAATCTAACTGGTCACATTTTTTAACCAAACATATGCAACTGTACGTAATGGCCACAATGCCCACTTAACTTCTTGAATTCTTTGCTCTTATTTAGATACGCTTGTCACTAAAAAGCCTGAAGATCCAAGTTCAAAGAATTTTTTCTTTTTTAAGAAATTGTGATGTTATTTAAGAGGGCATTGTGGCTATTACAGTTGCATATATATATATATATATATATATATATATTATATATAAATATATCATTATATATATATATATGTGTGTGTGTGTGTGTGTGTGTGTGTGTGTGTGTGTGTGTGTGTGTGTGTATGTATGCATGTATATATGTACAATATGCGTAGAGGCATTGTCAAGCAAATCGTCCACTCAATAAAAAAAAAAAAAAAAAAAAAAAAATTTGCAGTCCTCACGTAGTGCTTATGAAATAAGCTGCAATTTGTAGCAAGTTGCAGCTTAGTTTATCACACGAAAGATATTTTTTTTCCTTCTGTACAAAGATGAAACAAACAATATATATATATATATATATATATATATATATATATATATATATATATATATATAACACCATCCGCCAAGGGAAATGTAGCTGTATACATTAAGATTGGTCTTTATACCATTTACTCTTGTACGTGCCACGATCATCATCAGTGGGGTCCAAGAAAGGCAAAGGCGCTTATGATGATCGTGACCAGGAAGACGAAAAATGGACGAAATACGATAAATAGACGAAATACGGAATGGGCGGAATACGAAAATGAACGAGATACGAAAAATGGACGCAATACGAATAATGTACTATATACGAAAAATGGACGAAATACGAATGTCAGGCGAAATATGTAAAATTGACGAAAGGCGAATAATGGACGAAATACAAAAAAAAAAAAAAAAATATACGAAATACAAAAATGGACGAATTACGAAAATGAACGAGATACGATAAATGGACGAGATACGATAAATGGACTATAAGGAAAATGGACGAAATACGAATGTCAGGCGAAATAATATGTAGAATTGACGAAATACGAATAATGGACGAAATACGGAAAAAAATAAGACCCAATACGAATAATGGACGGAATGCTAAAAAATAGGCAAAATATGACTTATAGACGAAATGAATAAAAGACGGAATACAACAAATGGGCGAAAAAACGAACGAAATACGGAAAATGGACGAAACGCGATTTCACCCGGAAAATGATGACGGCCCGTTATACTTTGCTCAGTGAGAAACCATCGCGTTTCTTCGAAGTTTACAACGGAAATGTGTGACTGTAACATGAGTTCGAAAAATCACACATTAACTTCAGTTACACGACTGAATCAAATGAATGGACAAGGGAATCAACCACTGCTCTATAAGCGCCACACACACACACACACACACACACACACACACACACACACACACACACACACACATATATATATATATATATATGTGTGTGTGTGTGTGTGTGTGTGTGTGTGAAGTAAAAAAGACCCATTAAAACACTAGTTTAAAGCTAACGACTATACTTCGGTGGACTGGCTCCCACCCTTATCAAGTAGCGAGTGACAGAAGTAGTTACATTTACGAAATATATAGTGGGAGATTTGCCCTGAGGTGATGGATTGGAACTCATTCTGAATTTTATACAAAAGCAGCTGACGATACAAATGTCAGATGGTAGAATCTTCGCTGATAAAACAACAAGATAATAGGATCAACCTTTCCAATGGAGCCTGGGACTCTGACTATATAGACAATATCTTCCTTAAGGCAACGATGAAGCGGATTAAGACAATTGATAGAACCAACGTCGGCTTAGCGGTGACCCCAGGCATCACCTAAGGGCATAATATCTCCCACTATATATTTCGCAAATGTAACTTCTTCTGTCATTCACTACTGGATAAGGGTTGGAGTCAGTCCTCCGAAATATAGTCCTTAGCTCTAAACCAGAGTGTTTTAATGGGCCCTTTTATACTTGAGACGTATCCTATTTTAACAGAAGAATTTATTTACACACACACACACACACACACACACACACACACACACACAATATATATATATATACATATATATATATATATATATATATATATATATCTATATATTATATATATACACATATATATACATATATAATATATATATATATATATATATATATATATAATATATATACACATTATATATATATATATATATATATATATATATATATATATATATATATTTATACACACACACAAAGAGAGAGAGTATGCCTGTATGTATGTGCGTCTTTGCATATTTGCGTCCATGCAAGAGAAGCGCACTGTTCATATATGCATGACTGACGGGATGTCTTGAACTTGCCATCATTATGTTATGTAACAACAAAT
>NC_061099.1:18907239-19177239 GCF_015104395.2 Macrobrachium nipponense | reverse complement strand
TTCTGCCAAAATTATTATTATTATTATTATTATTATTATTATTATTATTATTATTATTATTATTGGTGAAGATATCCACAATATGATGTCATGGTGAAATAAGAATATATACGCACACTATATATATCTATATTATATTATATATATATATATATTATATATATATATATATATATATATATATATATATATATATATATATATATATATATATATATTCCATTATATATGTATATATATTTACACTGACATCATTGCGGATGTCTTCAACATTTTAGTGACTTGCGATAATGAGATCATTATTATTATTATTATTATTATTATTATTATTATTATTATTATTATTATTGTTATTATTATTCGTGAAAATGCATGCACTGAAGAGCAATCTCTTTCCAATAATTGAATTGATGAGTAGAGCATCTGAATCACTTCAGTTCCCTTACCCGGACTGATATCCATTTTCCCAGATTGTTTTTTCCAACCTTGGACTGTACTAAACCTCCAGTTCCGTGGCCTTCCCGAGTCTTGGGGTCGAGTTTCTTAGCTCGAGGGGTAACGCTAATTACACTTCCTTTACCTTAGTTGCTTACATTCAGCTGTTGCTTGCTGGTTTATTCGTCTTATTTGTTTTTATTTGCCAGCTATGAGGCTTACTCTGATTTATTTGTGTTTGTTCATAGTTATTTATTTTCACTGAAATGTTTTTTTATTATGTGCTATATTGATCTGGCTCTCCGTTTTCTTATTTAGCGCATTTGTATAATATATTCCATTTTGTGGAGAAATTCATTTCTCCCGGGAGCATTCTATAATGGTGTTTTCTCAATAATAATAATAATAATAATAATAATAATAATAATAATAATAATAATAGGAACACTAGGCACGATCCCAAGATCCCTGAAAAGGAATTTGAAAAAACTAGTCTGAAGTAGCTCCAGGACTCATGCAGAAGAGTGTAATCCTAGAAACGGCGCACATAGTAAGAAAAGTGATGGACTCCTAAGGAGGCAGGATGCAACCCGGAACCCCACACTATAAATACCACCCAGTCGAATTGGAAGACTGTGATAGACCACACACAAATAATAATCATAATAATAATTTATCTATGACATATCTGACAACAACAATGTTTGTCTGTTTTTGCACCGAACAGATAAACGTAAATCTTCGTATGGTTCCAGTATTACATTCATTGATGAGTGACCATCCAAAATCCTTTGGTTTTTTGTTCTGACTACCTTTAAAATCAGATTCCCTTCAGACGTGATAAGAATCTCCGAGAGATCCGAGAAGCAAGCAAATGCTCGTCACCCAGGAGAAGCAGCAGCAGCAGCAGCAGAGCAGCAGCAGCAGCAGCAGCAGCAGCCATGTAGAGCAGGAAGTGGGTGGGAATGGGTGGTAACCTTTTAAGGAGTAACCACCAGGAACCATTAAAATAAGCCATAACTCGAGGAGGACCTCAGAACACAAAAGTGTCCCGTAACTCGCAAAAGGTGGTTGGGATCAACCTCTATTGCAACACCGTCTTTTAGGCTAAAGACGTTCCCTCAGGAAGGGTCACCGAGAGGGCAATAATATATTCTTAATGTCTTGTGAGGTTTTGTACTCGCTGGCATTTTGACCATCTGGGCAGGTGACCGGAGAGGGTATATACTGTATAATGTTGTATTCTTGATGCCCTGCACGATTTTTGTCCCGGGGAGCTTTGGCCCACTAGAGGGTGACCAAGATGACGTATTATAGTCCTCGTGACCTGCCTGGTGTTGCTCCCAAAGGCGTTCTGGCCTTTAAGAGGGTTGACCACGTAGCCTTGTCCCTGAGGGCGGTCCTCCCTTCAGAAGTAGTGACCAGGCGACGTATTATTATACTCTTAATGTGCTGCGTGGTTTTGCACACGAGGTCGTACCACCCTTCGGTGGGGGTGACCAAGGAGTCTAGGTATATAATCTCAGTTCCTGAGCTGGTGTTTACACACGAAAATACTACCTGTTGAAAAGAAAGGCCAAGAGACACATTGCTAATAAACTCAATGCTTTGCGTGGTTTATACATACGTGTTTAAGCCCTCAGGAAGGGTCATCTTGGGCCATGAGACGTCTAATCTCAGTCCTGTTTGGTGTTGTTGCTTAGTTGGTCATGAAAGAATGGGAACTTGCCCCTCTCCTCAGATTGCAGTTTTCTCTAACCCATCTCTCATTGTGTCCTTCGGGTTCTTTTCTTCAGTGACCTTCTCCTTACCTCTTCTATTTACGCTTATGCTGATAATTCTGTTCTCCTTTTTTTCTCCTTTAGCTCCGAGACCTTTTTTCTTGATTTAATTCAGTCTCAGCTCAGTGACTGTTTCTTTCCATCAGCTACGAAGCTTTGTCATTCTCTTCCTCCTTCCACGTTTCCCTATCCTTCTAGCCGTTTTTGTTTACGAGGCAGGCGAATCATTTCTTTCATGCAAAAGACCCACCTCTTATTTTTTCTGGCTTAAGATAAAAACGAGTATCGGACTTCCTTACCATAGGGCCTTGCCCTTGCTTGAAATAAAAACTGCATGGATGACGGCAGTTGTGCTGGTAGAGAGAAAATGATCAAGATCTGGTGGAGGAAAAGCGTTTTGTCACTTTCTTTCCCTTATTCGTACTTACTGGTATCTATATTTTTGTATCTGTATTGCTTACAGTTTTTCATTTTAATTCTCCATCTTAGAAGAGGTTGGAGTCGAGATAAATATTGTTAAAATGTGTTGTGTTGTATTTTAGTCTAAAAGCAAGAAGTAAAATGTCATCTAACTGTCATAGACAACCTCAGGACTGGCATCCTTTGAGTCCTGACGGCTACACACTGACCTTAGATTCAATCGACCTTTTATTTTGCTGCAGTTGAATTATTGCAAAGCAATTTCTGCTACAGTACAAAGACGACATTCCACTCCAGTTTTTCTTGCTTGCGTCTGTTTTAATGCATCATTACTATTTAGAGATTGGAAGTAATTGGCTCACAGCAACTTTTTAGTATTGTCTGGCGTTAACTGGCATCCCCTATTTAGAAATGGGCTTTTAGCATGACTCGCGAGACAAATGGGTTTGTCATGTCTGTCGATGCATTATTTATTATCGTCGAGGACGAGGAATCGTCTCAACAAATAACGAAGTGCTTTGCGGTTTGAACTCGGTTCATCAGTCACTAATTGACTGGTTTTTATTTAGTTAGTCGAGTGGGATGATTCGGATCCCCCGTCAGGCTTTTAAGACTTAATGAGGCCTCGGGACATCAGGCTTTGTTAGTCTTTTGCTCTTGAATGTTTATATGTTGTGCTTATGTGAGTGAACATTTTGCCTGGTGCGCTCTTGTGATGCATATTAAAACTGGTGTTTATTTCCAAATATAGGCTTTGCGTGGATGTGGCACGGAAGATAGGAAATGTTTGTTGTTTTGTCTTGAGAGAAGACCGCATGTTATGGTATGTACACAAAGCAAACTGAATAAGAATTAAGTTGCATTATTCTCCGGATATTTTTTTGCATACAAAAAAGAAATGTGTTGTGGCATGTGTTTGTGACAGGAGGTTTGACCTGCTTCTGATGAACATTTTGGAAGGGTAGATGAAGATGCTGTAGAGCTTTGAGTCTAAGCAAAGACTTCGTCCTTGATTTAACGAGGGTAGAACGAATGGGGCAGTGACTGCTTACATGTTTACACACACACACACTCACACACTCACACACACACTCGCTGTAAGCTCTCTATTGAATGCTCTTGGAGGTGATAGTGTTTTTGCCTATGTTTTTGTTTGTTTGTTTAACAAAATATCTCGGGAACGGATGAAAATTATTTCCTATGAACAAATAACTAGGATGCCTCATCATTATGATTTTATTCTGTTGCTGTATACTAATAATAAGTTGATAATTCATAGCCTTTTCAAGTTGATGTGATAACAACTGAAGCTCGAACTACAATAGATTTGTAATAATAATGATAAAGTTAATTTATTCACAAGTAAGTGGATGCAGGGAAGATATACTGTTTACTAAACGTTACAGGTTTTACTTTGCTCAGCATTTCAATACTGGTGACGGTTAACTTTATTTTTATTTTAATGAAGTTTCTTTTATCTCCTGAGAGATCGTTCGCGTTAGCTGTTGTAGTTGTCATTTTCTGCTGTTAAAAATGACCAGATTTCCACTTGTGATGCCTAAATGTAACTAACATTTTTAAAGATGCTAATGTCGCTGTGTATGTGGTATAGTAGGAATCATTTTATTTATCAGGTTTATTGAAATCATCATCACGATAGTTTGTTAAGTTTCTCAGTTGCAATGTGGGAAATTTATCATCATAGATAGTCTCTTCCTTTCTCTCTCAATTTAGCATAATTTCCGATTTCTTCTCTCACCTTTCCTCGTTTACTTCTACCTTTCTTCTTCTTCCTCGCGTTGTTTCCACTTCCCACTTCTCATCCGACTGCATTTTCTTTCGCTTCTGCCTAAAGGTTTCCTTTCCTTCTCTTTTCCTCAACTCTCCCCAACCATCGATTTTCAGTATTTCACGTCTTCGTCCCTCTCCTCTCCCCCTGCTATTTCCTATCACACCTGTCCCCTTCAGAACCCCCCCACCCCAACCCCTCTCCCGGCACCCCCTTCGGTCTCCTGTTACTCGTTCCTTCATTTCAGCGAGAGGAAATTGCCGACTCATGATACGAACAAAGCAAAGTCAATTACGATGCTTGTTTAGTGTCGAGGATTTCTCGTGTTGTGCCTCGTGTTTTCTCAGTATTTCGAGATCACTGGATATTTATGGTGCCATTATTATTCTTGATTGTGTATTGCAAGACTCTATTTTCGCCAGTGTTATTGCTTGTTGAATGCAGCGCTAATGCTTTCGTTGTGCTTGCAATTTTTATCTTTTTAATGATTCGAAGAATTAGTTACTTGATGAATTAATGAACGTTTCTACTGATATGAGACAATTCCTGGTAGAAGAATCAAGATTTCACCCCGCCAGAGTTTTCCTAACTGAAGTTACCTCGGCCTTGAATATGCTAATTTACGTAGATTATTCAATGTATCCTAATGTATATTTAAATTTGCTGAAAAACGTAAGATGCAGCGCACATCTGTTACTAGGATCAGCAATGCGAGAAGCCTACAGTCTGCAGTCAGCTGTTTAAATGATGATATTTTCCTTTTAACCTTTAAACTTTGGATCTCTTTGCCTCCTTTTGTGTTCCCATCATCATAATGCATCCTTTAAAGACTACAAATAATTGTTAAAATTAATGAACAATTAATTGAATATGTCGAGACAGTAATTCAGTGAATAATGACAATATTAAAAAGAGGAATATTATGGCATCACTATATATGTAAATAATGATGATAATAATAATAAAAGTATTATTATCATCTTTTTATGATCATTCCGATCAAATTCGTAGTATTCCAGTAAAAATAGCTTTACCCAGAGCACCGGTGGTGATGGGTATATACCCTTTTATTTTATTTTATTTTTTTTTTCTCCTGTATATCATATTTTTAGGTATATAATCTTAGACCATGATGCTTATCTTGCAAAGAAAACCCTGGTCTTACCTGAGCCTGGAATTTACGTGCTCTCTCTCTCTCTCTCTCTCTCTCTCTCTCTCTCTCTCTCTCTCTCTCTTTCTTGAGATCGTGTTTTGTTCAAATTTTATTTTCTAGTGAGGTTCCCCTCTCATATTATCATCAATAATTTTTTTTAGCCGCCCCCACCACCTCTCTCTCTCTCTCTCTCTCTCTCTCTCTCTCTCTCTCTCTCTCTATTGCGTTTTGTCTTATTAATTTATTTGTCAGTGAAGGTCCTGACTTATTCATTTTTTTCCTCTCTCTCTCTCTCTCTCTCTCTCTCTCTCTCTCTCTTTTTGGTTTTGTGAAAAATTTATTTTCTAATGAAGGTCCTCTTTCTTGTCAATAATTTTTTTTTTTTTTTGCCTCTCTCTCTCTCTCTCTCTCTCTCTCTCTCTCTCTCTCTCTCTCCTCTCTCTCTCTCTCTTTCTTTCTTTTAGGGATGATTGTTAGTTACCTATTCTTTCATTTTTTCTGTTTAGTCGTGAAGTTGGCCAACAGTTCCTCGACTACCTCTCCCTTCCATTCCACCCCCCCACCCTCATGCATTTCCCATCCCCCTGCCCACCCCGCCAGCCCACATTCCCCCATTCGAATGACTTATTCCCTCAAGTCCTCCCCCAACCCCACTTTCCCCATTCTTCCCCTCCCCATTTAAATGTTGTTAGACCCTTTTCCTCCATCTTCACTTATTCCTCCTTTCTTCCATTCTCATTTTTCGTCCCCATTTTCTCTCACTGTTACCCTCTCCTTTCTTTTACCTTTCGCTCTCTTTCCCTCATCCTTTCTTCCGACCTCCTCATCACTCTTACCAGCCCTTTTGTTTCTCTCTCTCTCTCTTTCCTACTTGTTGACTTATCCCTCCTCTTCCATTCTCGATTTTTCGTCCCCAGTTTCTCTCACTGTTACCCTCTCCTTTCTTTTACCTTTCGCTCTCTTTCCCTCATCCTTTCTTCCGACCTCCTCATCACTCTTACCAGCCCTTTTGTTTCTCTCTCTCTTTCTCTTTCTACTTATTGACTTGTCCTTCCTCTCATCCATTTTCACTTTCCATCACCGTTCCCTTCTTCTTTCTACTTTCTCTTATGTGACGGTTTCTTTCCCCTCACTTTTCTCCCCTCCTTCTTCTCTACCCATTTCCTAGAACCATTTCCTACCAAATTCCTTCTTCGTATATACTCGTAGTAGTAGAGTTTCTTTCAATAGCAAGACGTAAATAGTTCTTAGATCTAACAAGCAGCTTTGTTTGTTCTTCAACTTTTATATTTGTTTGTTAGTTTGTGTTGGTGCTGTTTGTTATTGTCTTCTATGAGCCGCCGAGTTTATCTCTTTCCTGGACCCTCTGATTTAACGTGGAATCCGAGATGTTCCCGATAGAATTAATACCATTCCTATTTTCTGTGCGTTCCTGACCTCTTAATGCATTATTATTATTGTTATTATTATTATTGAGAGTTAAAAGCCACAGCAGTCATACAAATATTTATTCACAGAGTTAAAACAAATGCATATTTTTAACACAAATGTGGCTTTTCATTCTCGATATTGTTGCCTCTGTACAGGGGTTCCTTGATTCCTTATTATTATTATTATTATTATTATTATTATTATTATTATTATTATAATTATTATTATTATTATTATTATTATTATTTTGGTAGAAGACCCTCTTTTAGGCAAATACTGTTAAAAAGGATGGCAGAATTAAGCGAGTTGATTTTATATATTGTTTTTTCTATTTTCCTTACAATTCGCTTCTCAGGGTCAGCGATGTTTCAGAAACATCGCTGAGCCTGAGAAGCGAATTGTAAGGAAAATAGAAAAAACAATATATAAAATCAACTCGCTTAATTCTGCCATCCTTTTTAACAGTATTATTATTATTATTATTATTATTATTATTATTCTACTACTACTACATCAAATGGTATCACTGTAGGAAGACCCTTTTCATTACTATGCCTTATCGTCAAGCGCTCGAGAACTCACACTGCCCTGTGTTCCCGTAGGCGTAGGGGGTTAGTGTAGTCAATGCACGTCATGCGGTGCACTGTAGGCATTACTTAAGGTTCTTTGCAGTGTCCCTTTGGCCCCAAGCTGCAACCACTTTCATTCCTTTTACTGTACCTCTTTTCATATTATCTTTCTTTCATCTTACTTTCCACCCTTTCCTAACAATTGAGTCGTAGTGCAACTGAGAGGCTTTCCTCCTGTTACGCCTCTCAAACCTTTTCTCTGTCAATTTCCGTTTCACGCTGAATGGCCTTAGTTTTCCCAGCGCTTGGCATTATGCCTAAAACCCATAAATCAGGTAATAACTGCCTTGTGTGTGCACAAATTCCAAGGTGTTCCCGCTTGTTGGCATATGACGTTGCTTAGTCCCGGCACGGGCTCTTGCCCGTATCACTTTATTCAGGTTTATTTTTATGCAGTAGAGGTTTTTTTTTTTTTTCTCAGCACGTGGAGGATTCGGCATGTTTTGTTTGCTCACATCGAGTTTGTTTTGATTTCGTAAAGCGAGCTTGTTTTGTTTTCATTTGCATGGGCTGTGTACCGTGTTCCGAAAATTTGTTTCGTGCATAGCGTAGTTTGCTCGTCTTATTTTATTTTATACGCTCGCTCATGGCGAGATATATATGGTCTTGTTTGTGTTTGTGTGTTTGTGTTTGACGATCTCCAGTTATTATATTTACATGCTTTCGCATGGCGATGTTTTGTTGGTTTGTGGTGGGCATATTTTTGTCTTGTTTCGCTTGGCGAGCGTCATCGTATTTCGGGACTTTTTTTTTTTTTTTTTGGAGAAAACCGCTCGGGGGATCATGCAGTCTCCAAACGGGAAAGTGTTTCTGTTTATCGTTTGTGCAAATAAGACTTGACTCTGAAACACCGCTAAAGAAATAAATAAGTTTTTTTTTTTATTTTAAGTAATCTAGATTCTGTATTTACTTCATTTCTAATATTTTGTAGGATTTCTTGCTGTTTTTTTTTTTTTTTTTTTTTCTTTTTTTTTTATCATAGTTTACAGTGTCCTCCTCAGTTCGATAAACTAACTACCGTACCTATGATTTGAATAGATTATTATTATTATTATTATTATTAATTTTAATTTTATTATTATTATTATTATTATTATTAATTATTATTATTATTTTATTATTTATTATTTTATTATTATAGGAGGGCCAAATTAAATGCAAGTGGTTTCTGTCTACCGAACGAATATTGTCCTGGGCAAGAAATTCATAATAATTCCACCTGATTTCCATTTCTTGATTGATTGCTTAAACCCTTTGGCATGACACGTCTAAGATCATGATCAGTTCTAAAAGCCAAAAAATAGAATTTGGCAGAATGTTATTTGGTCCTGATATCGAAAAATAGCTTTGTTTTCCGATTCTGTTTGAAGAAGGGAATTTCAATTCGTCAGCCCTGGGTAGATGATAGCTTTTCTGTTGAACAATCGCGTCTTCCTGTCATTTTGGTTCGTCTAATCGTAATGCTTCGCTTCCTGTCCGATGTTTATCCTGAAAATACGAAGACGAGGAAATTGTAACGCGGATTCTCTCAGCCATATCTTGATTCACCTACGGCAGGACAAAACGAGTGCAGTTGCCCGCTGGTATAGCGGTGAGTTTCGTAGCATGCCACTCAGATGCCGCGGGTTCGCGTCTCCCCCAGGGCGGTGAAAAATCATTGGCTTTGTATCATTGATCAGTTACTGCTGCAGTGTGGGGTCTGCGGTGGGGGGTTCAAACCAACATTGTTTCGAAGATTGAATTTCAAGTCATTGGCCCCTGTGGTGTGCTTGTTCCGTGGGAATAGGTCTCATCTACTGGAATAATGAATAATAATAATTTTCTTTCGGTTTTCTTCTGAAGATAGAAAAAGAAACCCAATAAATTACCGAGTATAACTTGTTTACTAGTAAGCAAATTACTATGTAAATACTTACAACTTCCTTTCCTCTACTTCCAAGCTCTATTTATTATTATTATCATTATTAGAAAAATAAACCCACAAAATTACTGAGTATAACTTGTTTACTAGTAAGCAATTACTATGTCTGTTAAATACTTACAACTTCCTTTCCTCTACTTCCAAGCTCTATTTATTATTATTATCATTATTAGAAAAATAAACCCACAAAATTACTGAGTATAACTTGTTTACTCATAGTGATTTACTTAAGTAAACAAGTTATGCTCAGTAATTTTGTGGGTTTTTTTCAAATAATAATAATAATAATAATAATAATAATAATAATAATAATAATAATAATATGATGATGATGAACAGAGCTTGGAAGAAGAGGAAAGAAAGTTGATCAAATGAAGGTCACTGGAAAAGAGAAGTGAGACGTCCCGTTCGCTATTTTGTGACCACATAAAACCTTCGTAATCTGAGCCAGGAGAAGTGTACGCAATTATGGTCTCTTAAATGTCAATTTTACTCAACTTACTGTTTACAAGTTCTCTTGCTTATTTTTTTCAATGAATTAAACTGCAGATTTATACTAATTACCTGTCCTGTAAAGCTGGAAGGATGTTATGTTTCATAAGCGGTAATGTGAAAGTGATTCAACGTATGTACTATAGTAGCTTCACATCAACGATGCATTTGACGTCTAGGCCAGTTCCTTACGACGCTCCTGATTGGCTGTTGATAAGCCAGTCACAGGGCTGGACACTCTCAGTCTCTCTCGAGAGTTCAGATGGGTAGGACGTACATTTCACCTCTTCTGAGGATTACGTCTTTCAGGAGAGGTGGAACATACATCCTGCCTATGTGAACTCTCGAGAGAGTCTGGGAGTTTCCAGCACTGTGATTGGCTTATCAACAGCCCCAATCAGGAGCGTCGTAAGGGACTGGCCTAGACATCACATGCACGGTTGATGTGAATCTGCTATAGACAGAACACCACAATTGCGTTATGATAGAATTGAATGAAATTTGAAATATATATTGACAAAGTTATCATTCATATGTAATTAAACTTCCATAGGTTAATTATAGTCCCGTTGTATTGTTTTAGCTTATATTATCTTTAAATGAGAAGGCATTAGAGGGCATATTCCTTGATTTCTTGACCGTAAGGTGGCAGACAAGCGTGACTTCCGTTGTGGCACGATTTTGGCTACTTTGTGGCACCGAGTGACACCGCCCTTGGGGTCTGGTCATGGGGAGGACCGTGGGTTTTGACTGAGTGCTCATCTTCCGTGATTCAGTTGTATTCCACATAGGAAAATGAAAATGGTATGTCTCAGAAAATACCCAACAGTTTCGTCCTCCAATGGACCTCTTCTTGGAGCGTTTTCCTTCATAAACGCTCCAAGAAAAGGTCTATTGGAGGACGAAACTGTTGGGCCTTTTCTGAGACATACCATTTTCATTTTCCTATGTGGAATACAACTGAATTACCACATCTTCATGCCTAAGAAGATTACCAGTACTATCTTCCGTGATGTGATACGTTTGAAAACGAATTATTCCTTATAGACTTGGATGTAGAACTTGGATCAAGGGGAGAGATACGTTGTACAAACCATAGTGACAGAGTTTTGTAATATTACACGTATGTAGCTTTTAACATTACAAAATGACATAATAGACGCCATTCCTCATCATTGTTGTAAGCCTTAATGAAAAAAATACAGTCCCCAATCCTCCTGAATTACAGTATTTCAGTTGAACGTCATAGCTGTCATTCCTGTTCGCCGTGATTCCAGAGAGGGGGGCGCCCGGGGGCCCATCCAAATCCACCGTGGGCGGATCCCCCGAAGTGCATCGGGCTGAGTTAATGATGAAATCACACACTGTATCACGTTTGCAATTAGGGTCGTTTAATTAGCAGGTATGCCGGGATTTTATGATCATGCCATATGTTGCCACAAGTGAGGGGAATCTCTCTCTCTCTCTCTCTCTCTTTATGACCATAAATAGTGAAGAATTCATCTTTCTCTATCTACCTGTTTGCTTGTCCGTCTACTGATATTCTGTACTTATAAACAAACGCACAAACATACACGCATGTGTGAGTAATAAACAAACACACAAACATACGCATGTGTGAGTAAGAGGGTTCAAATGAATTTGTTCATGTTAGACCATATCTCTACATGTAAATGCATTACAGTATTCATCAACGCAAATGCACTTTTCAGAACAAACAAGCAGCTGTGATATCTTATTGTTTATACATATATATACATATATATAAGCGAATACCACAGGAAAATGATAGGCAGAAATCCAAGCGCTTTCGTCTTTACTAAGACACTATCTTAGTAAAGACGAAAGCGCTTGGATTTCTGCCTATCATTTTCCTATGGTATTCGCTTATTTAATGAAGTCACGTGCATCTACTGTGATCTTTTAACCATACATATATACATTTTATATATATATATTATATTATATATATATATTATTATCTATATATATATATATATATATACTATATAATGTATATATTATAATGTATATATGTCACTGTCCGTTCCTGATTTCGTTTCCCGTCCACTGGACGGTGGTTCGATCCCATGGGGGGACGAAATTATTATCAACTAAAAATTCCCCTTCGGTACATATATGAAAATATATCAATTCCGAGGTAGAGCGAATTAGATATTAAAGGACATTTGTAGCTCGAATGATATATATGTGTGTGTGTGTGTGTGTGTGTGTGTGTTTAGACATCAAGTGTCCAATGATGCACGGTCTTTGTCTTCCACTGTCGTCCTCTCCACCTCCCCCTCCCCGCCTCCTCCCCCAGGTAAACAGGCCCCTCCCACCTCTCGAATCCCTTTGCTAATCACGAAGGTGATTTTTGCGGTGCCGCATCAGGACCCATTGAAGCGGCCAATTCATCTCGGAGCCGTTAACCAGAGAGAGAGAGAGAGAGAGAGAGAGAGAGAGAGATGAGGATGATCATGATGATGAGTCAGGCGATAGTTGAGGAACGCGGCAGCCGACGACGGCGACGACGAACGAAGACGATGCACCCGTTATTAGAAACGTTATTTTTTTTGGAGTGTTTACTTCGAGGCTGCATCCGTTATTTATCAAGCCTTTTTTTCTTTTTTTTCTTTTCACATCTGCGTCCTGTAGGTGTTACTGTTATCGTTCCGGGAATTGTGCTCCTGCTTTGTCAAGGGATCTTATGAGTGCGTTTGTTCGTATGTTAGTTTTGTTGTTTGAAAGCGAAAAGGATGTACACTATGCAGTAATTTTTTTTTCTTTTCTTTTTTTGTCTGTTAAAGGATAAAGCTAGATGTCTTTTCTCCTTTTTTTGTGAGAAAAATTTTTTTTCAAGTAAAAAAAGAAACATGTACACCTGCGATATATTTATTTATTCTTATATCCAGGGTCTGATTAAAGGATTTTTAATTCGGCATTGTTTCTTCCATATTGTGTGTGTGTATGTGTGAATATACATACATAAACACGTATATATATGTATATATATGCATACATATATATATATGTATGTATGTTTAGCCTCAGGATCAATTAATTATGTAAGTCCAGAGTTCCAAAGATTAATTATATATACATGAGAAGCAAAAATGAAATCACCGCCAAGAAAACATAGGCTAAAGCCTTCTCACCCTAATAGAAAATAAAACTGATCAAACTTTAAGAAAAAAAATAAATAAAAAAATGAAAGAAAAAACCGAAGAATGAACTGCCGGGTCACACGAGGGTGCATTCCTCCCAAGGATAACAAAAAGAAGAAGTAGTCCTCGCTTGTTCTAAGTTGATGGGATTCCATTTATCGACACACCCCCGTTTTCTATACCCGAGGGGAGACCGAGCTCTTTGTAATTGGTGTCGCAACATTAGGGGTTTTGGCGGCGGCCATCCGGTCCTCAAGAGAACGGGTCCTTAGTTTTCTGTCTGCTTTATTTTTATGGAGGGAGAGCGCTGGACTCCTTCTGGATATTTCTTGAAGATGAACGGGACATTTTCTTGAAGTCTGAGGCCAAGATAAGGTACCTTTTGGATTATGTTTGAAGATAAATGCTTTTTTTTTTTTTTTTTTTTTTTTTTTTTTTTTTTTTTTTGTTTTTTTTTTTTTTTTTTTTTTTTTTTTCTTTTTTTTTAGACCAAGATAAGGTTCCATTTGGATTATGTCTGAAGATAAAAGGGACTTTTTCTTGTAGTATGAGGCCACTTTAATGTTTCTTTTGGATAATGTGTGAGGATAAAAAGGGTTTTTTTTTTATATATATAGTTTAAGACCGAAATACACAAATCTGCCTGAATCCAGCTCGCTTACCGTAGAAAAACATTTAATATCACAAATCCGGCATTCTTCATACCGTACCTATATAAAGGATAAAATCTGTATTGTTTCTCATGCAAGGGGATATCAACTTCTAAGAGGACCTCTATAACTAAGGCATCTGTATTGTTTCTCATGTAAGGTCATATGTATCACTAGGAAGACCCCGTTGATTACAGCACCTGTGATCGTGGGAAGTCGCAGAGAGGAGTGAATTCAGGACCTCAGTTGGAGGAGCTAAGAGGGACTACACGAATGACTCGATTCCTTGGGATTGCAGTTACCGTGGGGCACTGATCTCTCTCTCTCTCTCTCTCTCTCTCTCTCTCTCTCTCTCTCATATGCTAGAAAATGAAAGGGGAGTATGTTTAGTACACAAAGTAACCCTCAAAACTGTTCATAAATCTCTCTCTCTCTCTCTCTCTCTCTCTCTCTCTCTCTCTCTCTCTCTCTCTCTCTCTCTCTCTCTCTCTCTCGAAAACACCAGACGAAGGAGTTCATTGGACAAGGTAATCTCCGAAGCCATTCATAAGACTCTCTCTCTCTCTCTCTCTCTCTCTCTCTCTCTCTCTCTCTCTCTCTCTCTCTCTCTCTCTCTCTCTCCAAAGAAGAATTTTGAAAGTGGGAGACATTGAAAACCAGGTGTTGAAGGCCACCGCCAATTAATCCCGCCCCCTCCCCCCCCACCGCCCCCCTCTATCCGTCAGGTAGCAGCAAATCACACACACACATCAGGTGGGCCGGACGTGACACCCGAGAGGATACCATGTGTTTACACACATTGCTAAATCCTCCTTCGTGATCACAAGCATTCCCTCGTTCATTAAAGAAGGAAATAGGGCAAGACGTTGCCTCTTTTTTTTTTTTTTTTTTTTTCCTTTCTTTCTTCTTATTCCGTTTCCTCGTTTCGTCGTAGTCAGCCATTTTTCTGTTTCCTGTATGACCACCCCCCCCCCCCACACACACACACACATATATATATATATATATATATTATATATATATATAAATAATATATATAATCATATATATATATTATTCATGTCCCTCGTCCTTAACTTCTTTTAATTCCTGTTCTTCCACATTGCTTGATTGTTCGTCTGTTAGGTTTTCTTTTCAATTTCTTTTCGATTTTCCTCTTTTTCTTTGTTTTTGTTTTGACTATTTATCATCATCAGAATTTCATTTTGTTTATTTTATGTTCCTCTTTTATTATGCTTCTTATATGTTTTTTGTCAATTATATTTTTTTTTTGATAAACGATTTATTTATATTGAAGATTTTCCTGACTTGCTGTAAAATAAAAGCTAAGAAGAGCAAAGATGTGAGACACCAGATGTGAAGTGGGTCGAAGAAACCTAGCTTTCGAATTATAATAATAATAATAATAATAATGATAATAATAATAATAATAATAATAATAATAATAATAATAATAATAATAAATAATAATAATAATAATAAATGTGATATTAAAAATATATTTCTGTATATATTTATATCTACACCACTGTGAATTTCTCACCATTTTTGTGACTCATGCTATGATGAGATTTTTATGAATAATAATAATAATAATAATAATAATAATAATAATAATAATAATAATAATAATAATAATAAACGCGTGAGACACTGAGAAGCCGAATTGAGCAGGTTCTCTAAAGCTATCGTTTTATTATAATATATATATATATATATAATCTATAATATATATATATATATATATTATATATATATATATATAATGTGTGTGTGTGTGTTTTAATATATATTTACATTGACATCATTATGGATTATACACCGATATAATAATAATAATAATAATAATAATAATAATAATAATAATAATAATAATAATAATAATAATAATAACAGTAAGGCAATGTGATGATTGCTAGAATGGATTAAGATCCTTTTCGTAAAAGAACAAGTAAAGTTTCCCCCAACCAAAAGAAGCGATGTATTAAAACCTCCCTAAACGTATTGGCAGTGTGAACTTGATGGAATTTTGATTGACAGGCAAACTGCAAGAATGAGGAACAAAGGTCACAGACTTTGGGGTCATTTCTGGTAGATCAAGGTAAAACAGACAGACAGACAGACGGACGGACGTCTGCCTTAGGACCCCAAGACACCCCAGGTCACATGACGCTGACTCATTCCTTGAATAGGAAGTTTTAGATGTGGAAGTTTCAGATGTGTAATTATTTTTTATTCCGAGACAAGAGGTATCCTAAGGGAACGTTGTTACACAGGTAAAAGTAGAATTGATTTTTCCTTGCCTGTCGTTTGCTTCAATGTTCCACCGAAAGGTGAATGTGCGGTTTCACACTCAGTGTGGACATATGGGTCTGCATTTGTCCTTTCTTTCAGTTTTTTTCATTTTAATCTGTTCTCTCTCTTCTGCTTCCTCTCTCTCGTTAGAACTAAAAAATATCTGTATATCTCTCTCTAGAACTAAAAACAATTTCTCTCTCTCTCTCTCTCTCTCTCTCTCTCTCTCTCTCTCTCTCTCTCTCTCTTTCTGGCTAGAACTAAAAAAAAAATTTCTTTCTCTCTCTCTCTCTCTCTCTCTCTCTTTCTTTCTTTCTTTCTGGCTAGAACTAAAAAAATTTTCTCTCCTCTCTTTCTTTCTGGCTAGAACTAAAAAGCTCTCTCTCTCTTCTCGTCTCCTCTCTTCTCTACTCTCCCTCTCTCTCCTTCTTCCGTCTCTCGTCCCTCGTCCTCTCTCATCTCTCTGGGGGTTTAGAACAAAAGAAAAGAACATTATTTTATGAAAAGAAAAATAATTGGAAAAGTACGTCCACGAAGCATCAGCTTGTTTAAAAGGAGCATTATAACGCAGAGAGAGAGAGAGAGAGAGAGAGAGAGAGAGAGAGAGAGAGAGAGAGAGAGAGAGAGAGAGAGAGCTGAAAAGCGCATAAAACGTAAGAAAAAGAAAATCCATCGGTGGGACAGAAATGATTTTCTCCATGGTCATCATGTTCGTGGAATTGAAGGTACCTGTCTTGAGTGCACGAGAGAGAGAGAGAGAGAGAGAGAGAGTTGACAAGGAGTGGAAGAACTGAAGCAAAATGAAAGCGAGAGAGATGTAGTGAGAATGAGATAGAGAGTGAGAGTGACCTGTGAAGAATGACAGTCCGTCCAGGTTGGGTACCTCCATGTTTTTCGCCTTTTTTTTCTTTCTTTCTTTTCTATCCAGGATCGGGATCCTCCAACTCGTGAGATTATGCAGAGAGAGAGAGAGAGAGAGAGAGAGAGAGAGAGAGAGAGAGAGAGAGAGTCCGAATCGTGATCACCTATCCCCACCACTTGAATGACGAATGAATTGGCTTATAAAAAAAATGCCGCAGTCTCTGGAATAAAAGGGTCCCTGGAACCAGTTTTGGAAAGATGCCATGGAAAAAAAATGAACCATACCCGAGGCCCAGCATTCCCCGGATGTCGTTACCTCCAGAGAGAGAGAGAGAGAGAGAGAGAGAGAGAGAGAGCGAGCAAAAACCCTCTCGAAAAACCTATTTTTGTTCTGCCCTCCGCCGTTCTGCATTGAGCGGAGAGCGGACTTTTAAAAGAGAATAACATTTATTTTCTTTTTTCTTTTTCGTGGATCCACTCTATCTGATAACGGCTGATGTTTTGTGTTTATTTATTTATTTATTTGTTTATTTATTTTATTTTATTTTATTTTATTTATTTATTTTTTTTTTTTTTTTGTTTTTTTTTTTTTTTTTGTTTTTGCTAAGCTGGTCAGACTGAGAGGGTCATGCCCTTACTTAATCCACGATTATAGAAAAAAAATCAAGAAATGGCGCAGGGTAATTTTCGAACGTAACCCCTCCTCCCCACCCCCCACCCCCCGTCCGCCTCCTAGAGTAAGGAAGGTTATAGGCGTCAGGGAAAACTAAGAAGAAAGAAATTCCAAAGCTTTTGGTGTCCACTGAGTAAATGTAAGGTGGGGCTGCAAGGCGGGTGTTGCGTAGCCGCTTAAATGGAAAAGGGATTCTCTCCCTTTTCTGAAAACGTTGCTTACAGATTGATGCCATTGCAGAAATGGATTTCGTTTGTTCCCTCTTGGTTTTATTCATTAATTTACCAGTTTCTTTTGTTCCTTTCTTTTGTTTTCATGATTCCGTGGAGTATGGGAGATGTTCTTATTATTATTATTATTAATTATTATTTCTTTACCAAATGCTGTTGTTACTTGATTCTCCCGTTATTGAAGGGAAAATGTAATATATATATATATATATATATATATATATATATATATATATATATATGTGTGTGTGTGTGTGTGTGTGGTGTGTGTGTGTGTGTGTACAGTTTATCTTATGTCTCTTCCGATCCCCTCTGAGATAAACCAACACAATCAAGCAGTCGTCACAGCTGTGCAAAGAACTCTCTAGTTTTATAATGTCCATCTTCAATGTTCGTAATGGAGACGTAACTGAACATCTGCCTCGTAGCCCTGGGCATTCAGTCATCCACAATATTTATTCACACATAACGCGTCCTTTAAGTGCCCACAGCTGTCGTTGGATTCCCACACTTCGCGCTGCAAACATTGGATGCCCACAGTTCCCATTCCGTTGAGTTCCCGCTGTTGCCACCATCATCGATAGGTTCCCAAAATGCCCACAAGTGCCTTAGCTTTCCTACAGCTGTCGTGGGGTATTCATAATGCCCACAGATGTTAGAATTACCACAATTCCCACAGAATATAAAGTAGAATAAGTAAACGTTTTGAGTTCCCACTATGGCCACTACCATCACTAGTTCCCAAAATGCCCATAATTGCCGAAGCTTTCCTACGCCTTTCATGGGTTTTCATAGTGCCCACAGCTGTTAGAGCTCCCACAATTTCCACAGCATTTATTACAGAGTACGAAAACCGTTCCGATATCCCACAGTGGACATCCCAACCTGTTCCTCCCATGGCATTTGGGCACACTGTACTCCTCTGATTTTCGGGCATTCCAGCGCATACCCAGACGAGTGTTTTGGTCATATACCTCTCCGCATATACCCGGAACATGCAGGTCTGCAAAAAAAAAAAAAAATGTACCTTCGCCCAAGCATTCAGGAGAATGTCGCGAGGTGTGGTGGAATAGGTCATTATCCCTTCTCTCTCTCTCTCTCTCTCTCTCTCTCTCTCTCTCTCTCTCTGTGCTGTTCGCCCTCGGGGGACATGACAACGACATTTGTGTGCAACTTGTCCCTTACTCTTTTTAAAACCTTGCACGAAGGTGAACTTTGCCGAGAGAGAGAGAGAGATATTTTCAGTCGTTATTCACAATGTTCCCTAACTGAAATATAACATCACAGTAAACTTTTGTAGGCCACGCTTCCAATCTCTCTCTCTCTCTCTCTCTCTCTCTCTCTCTCTCTCTCTCTCTCTCTCTCTCTCTCTCTCTCTCTCTCTCTCTCTCTCTCTCTATGGTAAGGTTCTCCAATTGAGGGTTGACGCATCTATAACATCAGTTGAAATCAGTGTCCATCAGAATCTATATGCCATGCATATCTGAGACCACTGACTGATATGATATTTGTAAAAGAGACGGAAGTGGCATTTTGAAGTCAGGACTTAAGAGTTGTAATAAAAGCGAATATTTCATCAATTTATTGAACTGGGAATTATAATAAGAACATCACAACAAATGCGAAGCAAAACTTCGATTTATTTCAATCCTGTCATTGGTCTAAGAAAGGGAAAAATCAGGCTGTTATACACACCAGGAGAGTTTGTGTTAATGGAGAGCCTTGTGGGATACCTTCTTGCACAGGCTATCTGTTCATGATGAAAATTATTTATTCATTATAGTAGATTCACATCAACCGTGCATCTGATGTCTAGGCCAGTCCCTTACGACGCTCCTGATTGGCTGTTGATAAGCCAGTCACAGGGCTGGAAACTCTCAGTCTCTCGAGAGAGTTCACATAGGCAGGATGTGTGTTCCACCTCTCCTGAGGGATACGTATTTCAAAAGTATCCCTCAGGAGAGGTGGGACTTACATCCTGCCTATGTGAACTCTCGAGAGAGACTTGAGTTCCCAGCCCTGTGACTGGCTTATCAACAGCCAATCAAGAGCGTCGTAAGAGACTGGCCCAGACATCAGATGAACGGTTGATGAGAATCTACTATAAAACGTGACATGGGAGGTTTTACGATATACAAAATAAGGAAAATAAATGGGTGGTGCTTGTCTTACATTCAGGCAATTTTTTAGTTTTCTGTCAAAGAAAACTATTGAGATGGCTAATTGTCCGTCCGTCCGCACTTTTCTGTCCGGCCTCAGATCTTAAAAACCGCTGAAGCTAGAGGGCTGGAAATTGGTATGTTGATCATCCATCCTCCAATCATCAAACATACCAAATTGCAGCCCTCTAACCTCAGTAGTTTTTTTAAGGCTAAAATTAGTTATAATCATGCATCTGGCACTGCTATAGGTACCAATAACACAGGCCACCACCGGGCGGTGGCTGAAAGTTTCATGGGCCGCGTCTGAGAGTTTCATACAGCATTATACGCTGTACAGAAAGCTCGATTGCGCCGAAGAAACTCCGGATTATTTACTTGTTTAAATTGTCTTTCAAAGATTGATAATTTCAGAGTGCTAATTTAGAAGAATAACGAAAATGAACTGACTGATTGGCCTGCACTTGTCACTCGCTTATTACCTTATTGTAAATGTATACGAAATTTGACACTAGTGCTTATCAAACGAAGCCCTGAGCCTCTAAACCATTTCGCATTTTGCCCCGTCCTTCAAACGTCAGGTCTGTAAAAGTCAGAGAAGGTATGAACCCTGTGATTTCTTCCACTGAACACTGAATTGGATAAAGGTGCATTGCCTTTGTCTTTGTGGGAGGTGGATGTCTGGGCACAGGCATGGATATATCCGAACTGATCCCGTTGGATGATCTGTTGTTGGTTATATGCCGCCACTATTTCTAAACATTGGAGACTGTTTTACTTCTCGACACTTGTCGGAGTAAAAAAAAAAAAGAACAGTCAGAAATATTCGATGTATAGGAGTTTTGTAAAGAAGTATCTCACTATTTTTAATACTCCTATAGTAAATTCACATCACCCGTGCGTCTAATGTCTAGGCCAGTCCCTTACGGCGCTCTTGATTGGCTGTTGATAAGCTAATCACAGGACTGGAAACTCTCAGTCTCTCTCTAGAGTTCACATAGGCAGGATGTATGTTCCACCTCGTTTCCATCCTTGTGATTGGCTTATCAACAGCCAATCAGGAGCGTCGTAAGGGACTGGCCTAAACGTCAAATGCACGGTTGATGTGAATCTACTATAGTAACAATGCTATGATTTTTTTCATTATTATACTTTCTGTGCCATTATTATTATTAATTATTATTATTATTGCTACTGCTACTACCACTATGAATATTATTTTGATATTGCAATTACCTCTATTCCCTGTTATCATGATTTTTACACTGTACCGCAACCCCCCGCCGTCGTCAAGAAAATAAGTAAAGATTTTTTTCTTGTTAAGGCGGTGTCTCGTCCTTTGCGGCAAGAAGAGCAGAGCAGACACTTCACTTCCTACTTCTTCTTCTTTTTCTGGGGAGATTTTTCGTCCCATGGTCAGGTCATACCCTTGAATCATTTTTCATACTTGATAAATGGTGATGGAGGAGCGAAAGTTCTTCTTCTTCTTCTTCTTCTTCTTCTTCTTCTTCTCTTCTCGCGAGATTTTGTGGGTACGGACGCCAGTCTTCAAAGTATAACAACTGTTTGTCGACAACGATTTATATTTGTTAGATTTTGCTGTTATTATTAGTTGCTTCTAATGAGAACGTTTGGAGGATGGAGCAATACGAGTTGGTTTGATGGCTTAGGGCTTAGTTTGCTAAGCGCTAATGTTCAGTTTCCTTCGCAGAAGGCTCGGCTACACTCACAATAAGGTGATAAACGAAGATTATGAATGTAAGCCAATCGGACAATCTGTTTTCATTATATTTTAAAAGTTAGCAGCCAGACTATCTAGTTGTCATTTTCGAAGGATGTCAACTTTGAAGGACGATAAAAAGAAAAAAGGATTGACTATGATTTACTTTTCAATTTCGAACATCGTCAAACCACCCATGTGACATTTTAGTATGTAAATCAGTCTTTCGTCGTTGTTCTATGACGATTATAACAGAAAGAATATCGATGTAAATGGAAAGAAAGCTCCTGTCATCACGTGAACAGCTATCCCATAATGCTCTCCTGTAACACAGACACTCTTACTTAGAGCGAAAATCATATCCGATTTTTTCGTCAGTGCTTCGATACCATCAATGATTTGACGTCAGCTCAAAGTTGATGAAATTTTCCTTCTAATTATATTTCTCAGTTGAACTTTTTGATGGAATTTTCGTTTTTATTACACTTGGAAGTTGAACAATTCGATGAAATTTTCCTTCTAATTATATTTTTCAGTTCAACTATTTTATGAAATTTTCGTTTTTATTAAAATTCCCAACTTCAAACTGCCACTTCCTTCTCCTTCACAAATGTCAGATCAGTCAGTGGTCTCAGATATGCATGCCATATTGATTCTGATGGGCACTGATTTTAAATGATGTGAGTGTGTGTGTGTGTGTGTATGCAGACCTTATAGCTCAAGAGAAGTGCATATGAGTGTATGTGTATGCGTGTGTATTTGTTTGTGTGTATGTGTGTATGTGCAGTACGTGACCTCGCCATCAGCGACTGGTATGTGGATGAGAAAAACGAGCGGAATCAAAGAGACCTTGTTGCCGGATAAACACATCTGAAAGACATTTGTACCCCAAGATTAATTGCGAAAGCTCCTCCTCTCCTCCTCCTCCTCCTCCTCCTCTCTCTCCTCCTCATCCTTCTTCTCCTTCTTCTCTTCTTCTTCTTCTTCTTCTTCTTCTTCTCTTCCTTCTTCTTCTTCTTCTTCTCCTTTTTCTCTCCTCCTCCTTCTCTTCTTCTTCTTCTTCTTCTTCTTCTTCGCTCCTTCCTCCAGCTTCTTCTTCTTCTTCTTTTTTCTTCTTCTTCCTCCTCCTCCTCTCCTTCTTCTCCTTCCTTCCTTCTTCCTTCTTCTTCTTCTTCTTCTTCTCCTCCGCCTCCTCCTTCTTTTCTTCTTCTTCTCTCCTCTTCTTCTTCTTCTCTTCTTCTTCCTCTCCTTCTTCTCCTTCTTCTTCTTTTCTCTTCTCTTTCTTCTTCGTCTTCTTCTCTCTTCTCTCTTTCTCTTTCTTCTTCTCCTCCTCCTCTTCTTCCTTCTTCTTCTCCTCCTCCTCCTCCTCCTCCTCTCTCCTCCTCCTCCTCCTCCGTCACGTGAGGGCTCTCAAACACAATGGGTCACGGATGACTTTGGGTTTTTCGCCTGAGCTGTAAATCTCCCCTTGTTATCCACAATGTTTACTCATTAGCGGAGGAGTCTGTGATAGTGTAAACAATCCCTGGGCTTTGGCCTCATGAGTTCTGTTGAGGCCGTGCGAGTGTATTTAGTGATTATAAACGTATAATTACTGTCTATAATAACGATGGTCATATTTTAGCTTGAAAAATTATTTACACTTACAGACCTCAAAAGGAAAGTACAATTTGAAATACGGGAAATTGTACGTCATCGCGTATACTTGTATCAGGATGGAAGATGAAATAAAAGGTTAAAATTCTTTCTATAAAAGAAAAATTCAAGCAAACTCTCTCTCTCCTAATCTCACTTGATTTTAAGATATATATATATATATATAATATATATATATATATATATATATATATATATATATATATAATAAGAGAAAAAATTAAGATATTAAATTAATTAACCACAGATGCATATTAAATAATGTTTGTAGTCTAATGGACATAATATAGACAACTAATATAGCAGATCAGAAATAAGCTTAACCATGAAAACACAGTATTGGTAAACACTACAAGAATTGCCGTATAAGAATAGAATGTAAAAGTGTTAATTACGTAAGCAAATCCTTACGTTTACCCTACTGTAATTCGTGACTTTACCCTCAATGAATAACCTTAGAAGAATAAAACGTAAATCGTTAATTACGTATAGAAAAATCATTCCAATTTCACATTTACCCTAATGTGTCATAAAAATCCACAGTTATATAGTACAGTATATTACTATGTAGAATAAACAAAGACTTTCGAAGTCTTTGTTTACTTTACATAGTAATAAATACTTTACTATATAATTGTTGATTTTTTATGACACAGAGTGTTCTTCGCGGATTGTGAATTTCTTAGCATTTAACCTAATATAATTCGTTGCATGCACACCAAAAGAATAACGTTGTTGTTGTTATTATTATTATTATTATTATTATTATTATTATTATTATTATTATTATTATTATTATTATTATTATTATTATTATTAATTATATTTGTTCCAACGGCATTTAATGTATATATAATCTTCTCAATTCTTTTTATATAAATTAAATGCCGTTGAAACAGCTATAGTGTGCAATGGTACTGCCCTCAGGGAAGGCCTCCTCCCATTTTATATTTTATTATTATTATTATTATTATTATTATTATTATTATTTTATTATTATTATTATTATTATTATTATATTATTATTCAGAAGATAAACCCTATTCACATGGTACAAGCCCACCACAGGGGCCACTGACCTGAAATTCAAGCTTACAAAGAGTATGGTCATCATTAGAAAAAGTTAATTGTAATTAATTCAAGTTTCACACTTACCCTAATGTAATCCGTGACATGCACACTAAAACAAAGGTCGTATAAGAATGTAAATTGTTAATTAGGTAGATAAATACTTTAAATCTTACATTTACCCTACTGTAAATCGTGGTATGCACACTAAAAGAATGGACTTTATATATGAATAAAATTGTAGATTACTTAATTCACGTTTAGTTGTACACTACTTCGGGTCTTACATTTAACTTCGCTAATTGCTAATACCGTGTATTTTAACTAAAAGAAATAACTTTATTATTATTATATTATATATTATTATTATTGTTATTATTTAGTAGATGAACCCTATTCACATGGAACAATCCCATAGGGCCCACTGACTTGAAATTCAAGCTTCCAAAGAATATGGTCTCCATTAGGAAAAGTTCAGTGTAAATCATTCAAGTTTTACATTTACCCTAATGTAATCCGTGGCATGCAACTTATCTGCTTACAGTGGCCTTTAGTCCTAAGAGGTTAGGAGATGGACTGCCAAAAGTCTTCCTTGGAATTCCCTAATGGATTTGTCTCATGAAGGAAGACGGCATTTTGTTTTCGTCCGTCCTGACGGTTGCGTAATGGGACGGGAACAAGGGAGCAGTTAGGGGCGATAAGCATCGAGGCTTTATAATTGGGGCCCTCACGGTATGATGACCTCTCTCTCTCTCTCTCTCTCTCTCTCTCTCTCTCTCTCTCTCTCTCTCTCTCTCTCTCTTTTGCAGCGAGATAAAAGCATACGGCAGCGAAGATAAGGGGAATGACAAATTATGGGTCTCCTCTCTCTCTCTCTCTCTCTCTCTCTCTCTCTCTCTCTCTCTCACACACACACACACAATAAAATAGAAACTTACAGCGTCCAAGAGAAGGGGAATTACAAAAGATAAGTCCCGTAATAATTATTATCTCGTAATAATGAAGCAGAGTTTAAATGACGGAATAAAAACTCAAAATAGAAAACGAGACAAAATGAAAGAAAACTGAGATATATGATACTGATAGTAGAAATCGAAGTGATAAAAAAGAACTAAAGGCAATGTCAGTATAACATTGATAATAACGAAAAATGCCGATATAGATAGGCAAATGTCCAGTATATACAATGATAATAACGAAAAATGCCGATAAATATAGATATAAAAACGTGGGGTTCAAAGTTTTTTTTTTTTTTTTTTTTTTTTTTTTGTTTTTTTTTTTTTTTTTTTTTTTTTTTTTTTTTATATATATATATATATCATTGCTGAAGAGCCAATAATCTGCCAGTGATTAAGACCGCAGAGACACCGGTGAAATTGCAAGTCTTAAAAATCTTGTTCCTGTTCTTCCGTTCGTTTTAGAAACGACGCGTGGCCTCTTTTTGGCTTCTTCTCAACTTTATACATACATATATATACATATGTATAATATGCATACATATATTTGTATATATGTGCATGCATGCGCGCGCACCACACACACACACACACACACACACACATATATATATATTATATATATATATATATATATATATATATATATTATATAATATATATATATATATAATATATATATATATCTATATATAATAAAGAACGCTTCATGTTTAGCTTTTAGTATTTTTGAACGAAATAATATGTAATATATTAAATTTGGAAGAACAACAAGACACACTCACACACACACACACACACACACACATATATATATATATATATATATATATATATATATATATATATATATATATATATGTGTGTGTGTGTGTGTGTGTGTGTGTGTGTGTGTTGTTCTTCCAAATCTAATATATTGCATATTATTTTCGTTCAAAAATACTGACAGCTAAACATGAAGCGTTCTTACTTTCGCAATCGTAGCCCTAACTGTTATCCATATTTTCTTTATTTGACTGTCTTAACAGTTTCCTTGACAAGAGCTAGGCCTAAACTGGGCATAATTGACCAAACCGAACCCGGTCACTGCTAGAGGAGAGGCCTAATGGTCTTAGCAAGTAATGGCAAATTCCCCATTCAGAACTTGCACTTGAAGTTATTACGTAAAAGCCGAAGAAGGCTGGAAGTTTCACGGTATGGAAAGTGACTGGATGGTAGACTGATCAAAGGATTGGTCATTGATCAGATCCATTAATTGAGACCCCTTCATTGTGGTCTCAGTAGGAAGGAATTGTGTACGTGGAGATTTCCGAGATAAGAAGAGAATGGTTCATCTAAGGATAGATAAGTCCCACGCAAATATAAATGAGCTGCTCAGAGAATATGTACTTGTCGCAATTACAGAGCAAACAACTTCTTAAGGGGAGATTTAAGTATGATTACAAGACGATCCTTCTTCTAAGAATGCCTTTTATATAACTTCCTAGAGATCAAACATCTTCTTAAGGGGAGATTTTGGTATGATTACAAGACGATTGTTCTTCTAAGAATGCCTATTATATAACTTCCTAGAGAACAAACTTCTTAAGGGGAGATTTAGGTATGATTGCAAGACGATCATTCTAAGACTGCTTATTGATAACTTCTTACTGTTAATTCTATGCCTCAAATACTGATGGATCTGCCTCCAGATTCCAAATTCACAAACACTGATAGAAAATATTATTATTATTGAACCAAAGAATCCCTGGAACGAGGCTGTAATATCGAGAATTAAAAGCCATAGTAGTGTTAAAAATATTCATGCGCAGAATCTCTCCTTATGTTGAACGCTGTGCATAAATATTTTTAACACAACTGTGTTTTATTATTGTTATTATTGCCGTTGAACAAGTACTACCCCTCAGAATCTAACTTCACTGCCTGACTCGGAAAGAGTTCGGCCCAAAACCGGACCTGAACGTTTTATCACGGAATCGCCGGCGATGTGCGGCAGGTGTTCTCCCAGAGATGTGTAGTTGTTAGGGGCACCACAGACAGATGGTCAGATTTAACAGTATCTAACTATCGCTATCCTCATCCTCATAACTCATCCTCCCTCCATCCTCAATACTCCTCCCTTCCCTTCCGCCTCCGCCTACCTATAACAGTGACATTGAAGAATTTTGTTGTTGTGTTTTTTAAAATAAATACTTGAGAAAATATGAGGTATTTGAATAAATCTGTATGTAATGATAAGCTACACGCTAAAGCACATAATATATATATATATAATTATATATATATATTATGTGCTTTGGCGTGTTAGCTTATCATTACATACAGATTTATTCAATAATACCTCATATTTTCTCAAGTATTTACTTTAAAACTCAACAACAAAATTCTTCAATGTCATCTTTTCCAACATATTTATCCAAACCCATAAATCGAACAGCTTAATGGAACGTTGGTCAAATTTATTATTATTCGTTTATGAAAACAAATAGTGCAAATTGATTGATCAGAACTGGACCAAAGAAACTCCCCGACTTCGATGAAGCATATGATGACTTCTATCAGGATTTTCACTCGAAGCTTTCTTATCGCCACATGTGGAGTGAACTCAACTTTTCTCTACTGTTGGCAATAAACCACTTTCCAATGTGGACGAGTTCCTGACTCGGTGGTATATTTGGGTTTACACTATCTAGCTCACGTAGCAGCTTATCATACTTAGTTACAGTTTTAGTTTACAGTGAAAGAAAACTATTGAGATGACTATTTGTCTGTCCGTCCGCACTTTTCTCTCCGCCCTCAGATCGTAAAAACCACTGAGGCTAGAGGGCTGCAAATTGGTACGTTGATCATCCACCCTCCAGTCATCAAACATACCAAATTGCAGCCCTCTAGTAGACTCGGTAGTTTATATTTTATTTACGGTTAAAGTGAGCTATAATCGTGCGTCTGGCAACGCTTAAGGACAGGCCACCACCGGGCCGTGGCTGAAGGCTTCATGAGCCGTGGGTCATACAGAAAATTCGATTTCACCAGAAATACACATCTCTCACACTTCAATGGATTGCCCGAGAAGCGAACTCGCGGCCACCGAGGTGGTACGCCAGCACCATACCGACCACGCCACTGAGGCGCTTCGAACGGTTTCATCCCACAGTGTAATCTTTTCATTTTTTCCTGAATTTTTATTCTGTATATGATTTTGGCCAATAGATTTTAACAATTGTCATTTCTAATTCTGTCCTCTTCCTGTTCAATATCTGACTTCTGTGGTCGCGGGTTCGATTCTCGGCCATTCCACTGAGGTGTGAGAGATGTGTATTTCTGGTGATAGAAGTTCACTTTCGACGTGGTTCGGAAGTCACGTAAAGCCGTTGGTCCCGTTGCTGAATAACCACTGGTTCCATGCAACGTAAAAGCACCATACAAACAAACAATATCTGACTTCTTTTATCTTTCTTTCATCTTTCCTCTGTGCTGTCTAATCCTTTCTGTTTTTGTTTGAAATCATTCCACTTTCTTAAGCATTCACGTTTTGCAGTGTCGTAGCCACAAACCCTTCATTGCTTTATTGCTGGGCTGAAAGCATCCTTTCCTGTGCACTGTGTACCACAGTTCCTGTTTCCATGCGTTTGTGTCCCGTACCTGTTTCAGCGTTCTTTTATTGCAAGTGCATACCTGACTTCCCTTTTCCCTTTTTTTGTTCTTCTCTCTCTTACCTGCTTTCTTTTTTGTTTTCATTCCCTTTTTTTTCAGGTAAAAGTTCGTTATTCAACCCTATCATTTTGCTTTCTTTTTCTTATCATATTTTTCTTTGAATTTTCTTTTTAACTTCTCTGGTACCCTACGGGAATTCCAATCGTCTGCCATTTTTTTATACTCTTTAATTGTGAGCTTTGTTTTCAGTCCTTGTCGCATGCCAGTTTTTTATGTTTTTTTTTTTTTTTCTTTGCGTCACACTTTTATCATTATATCATTATCTTCATTATGACTTTCCTTTTCTGTTTTATACATTTATTTGGCAGAATTTTCTTGTCATGGTCACTTATCTATTTTAGGTTATTTTTTCTTATTTTCTCTGAATTCTATAGTTTCCTATTTAATTTATGTTCTTGTTAATATTCTATTTAATTTATTTTTATTTTTTATTCTTATTTTTTGTGTGCTATCTGTGTAGCATATTACTGTCAGTTTGATTTGTCTCAACCTTCCCCACCCTTTCGGATATATTTTATTCTTGTTTTATTCTCTCTAACAACATTCGTCGCTTCATAAATCCATAAAGACTCTCTTACACATCACAGAACGCTTTGTGATACAATAGAGTTCAATTTCATTTGCGATACTTTCTTTCCTAGTGTTCTCGCCTTACACAGCATTCCACTCCTCCTCCTTCCTCCTCCTTCTTCTTCACCTATTTAACCTTCGCCTTCATTTGGCGAGACTTCATTGCCTGTGGTATTTCCTTTCCCTTTCGACTGTCACCTCTAGGCAGCCTGGGAGTTTTTCTTCCCGAAGGCAGGTTTCACCTTTCGTTCCGTCTTTCCTCTGCTGCAGTAGTATAGTCATTAACGCTTCGCCAAGGGTGGCTGGCTCTGGTTGGTGGGTCTGGTGGTGGTCGTCTCTAGAAGGGCTGAGTTGTCCCTTTTCTTATCCTGGTGTGACTTCAATCTTTATTTAATTTTGATATCAACTTTATACATACTTCATATTTAACTTATATATTCATTCTTCTGGTTGTGACTGATCGGAAAGTCATATTAGATTTATTGACTAGCTATTTATTGCTAAGTTTCATTATGTTATACTTGCTGATTTATTTTTTTTTTTCGTTATATAGCATTTGCTTCAAAGTTACTATGTGTAACCATTGGTCCATTCATTCGAGGAACTATTACCGTTTGCTGATTCCAGTTGAAGTTTCAATATGTTCCACTTACCGATTTATTTTGACATCACGTGGCATTTGCTTCAAAGTTAATATGTAAAATCCTTTTCCTAGTTATTTGTGTAACTTAATTTTTAATTATTCAAGTATGAAAAGCGTAATAAGGCTTTAACTTAGGGTGAGATATCCTTTTGCAACGGAATAGTCTCAGCATTTCTAAGATGTTGGATGCCTATGGGAGATTGCTCTCTCTCTCTCTCTCTCTCTCTCTCTCTCTCTCTCTCTCTCTCTCTCTCTGTTCTCCTGGATTCTCTTGTCTTTCTCTCTCTGTTGCAGACACGAACAAAAATACCTGCCGCTCACTCAGAGCGTTAAAGATGGCGTCTGTGTAATCGAAACTTGTCCCGATGACAAATAGCTTTTTATGTGTATAATATATTCATATGTATATATGTGTGTTTGTGTATTAAATGTTATGATTGGTAGCCCCACTATTAAAGAATGTGTTTTACATGGCCACCTAATGAGTTTTCAAAACACTCATTATGTTGCATGGCAATGGGATCGATATTCACAGCGAGGCTATTTTATTACCTGGTATGTTTTTTTATCCTTCAGATGATGATAATAATATTAATTCTATTGGCAAATATCATAGTTGTTATTATTGCTATTGTTGTTTGGTGAACCATAATTATAGTGATATGTTAATCATGAGAAGTATTGCTGTTATTAACAAAATAATTATTCTTAATACCTCTTAGTTCGCGAATATACTAAAGATGTATTTTATGGCCTCAGTCAATGTTATTAAGCATGTTTTAATGTTTTAACATACGTGTACAGCAAACAATATTTTGCAGTCCAACTGGAGTGATTTCTTGTGTTTATATTCTGTTTGCAAGCCTGAGTATCAATTATAATAAATACTATATTTGTGAAAATGCTTAGGATGTTCTATGTATTATTTCGTTTGTTTGCGTAGAATCTACTCATATTTCTCAACCAACCAACTCTAGGAAAAGGAACTAAATGAAGAGAGAGAGAGAGAGAGAGAGAGAGAGAGAGAGAGAGAGAGAGAGAGAGAGAGAGAGAGGACTACTTACCTTTCCCCAACCATCAGATCGAGCTAGACAGTCGAACAGTCATGCTGCCTATCTTTTATCCAACTAAACAGAGAGAGAGAGAGAGAGAGAGGAGAGAGAGAGAGAGAGAGAGAGAGAGAGAGAGAGAGAGAGAGTTGCTATCTATCCTCACCCATCCAGCTTCCCAATCCTTGTACAAACACTTGATATGCAGCCAAGGTCGGATACTGCTGGCTGTCAATATGTGCTACATTCACAACCCTGATCTAAGGAGGTTTACCTGAGCAATGTCGAGTTTTTCATCCCACTCCTCTGCATTTTTTTTTTTTTTTTTTTTTTTTTTTTTTTTTTTTTTAGATATGGTATCTTCGGTGTCTCCTTCGTTAATCGTGTTTACATTTTCTTAAATACGATGCTACTGGGGATTCTTCATTTGCATTAACCTTTATTCTTGAACCTTTCTCATCAGTTTATAACACTTTCTGTACTTATGTCATTATTATTCATTTTCTCATATTTATCTCTATGTATCACTTGACCTGTGTATGTTTTATTCATTTATTATTTATATTTCAATGACAGCGCCTCAGTGGCGTGATCGGTATGCCCTTGGCCTGCCACCTCGGTGGCCGTGAGTTCGATTCTCGGGCATTCCATTGAGGTGTTAGAGATGTGTATTTCTGGTTACAGAAGTTCACTCTCGACGTGGTTCGGAACTCACGGAAAGCCGTTGGTCTCGTTGTTGAATAACCTCAGGTTCCATGCAACGTAAAAACACCATAAAAACAAACAAAATATATGTGAATGACTTTTTTTTTCTTTTTTTACACTGATGATTCAAGCTAATAGTTTACTGTCGTCCTGTTTTGGACCTCTTATCTTCTCTTCTTCTTGACGGTTCACAATAGTCACGTATTTGGGCGTTGATTGAATTCTGCGCTCCCTTTCTTAATGGGACACGTCTCCCCGAACATGGCAGCCCGTAAACTCTGCAAAAGCTCTCGTGAAATCAACAGAAATCCTTTCCTGTTGTGCCTCCTGGCTGTTCTTGTTGTTGTAGCTTTTTAGTTGTAATAATAGTCAGTGTCAGAATTCATAGGGCTCTCTTATCAGTATTTTTTTTTTGTTTTTTTTTTTAATGGGCGAGATCTCTTCTTTCTGTGTTTCTCTTTACCACCTCTTACCTATTTCTAATGAACACCTATTCTTAGAAAGTTTGAATTTCAAGTCAATGGCCCCTCTGGGCTTGTGCCTTAGGAATACGGTTCATCATCTGACTAATAAATAATAATAATAATAATAATAATAATAATAATAATAATAATAATAATAATAATAATAATAATAAAACAGTGTAAAACTCAGCGGCAAGGTGATTATAATGTCAGTATCAAGATTGTTCTTTTAGTTTTAAATGTAATCTTCGTAATATTATCACAATGCATTCATTCAACTTTGTATCGTTTGTGCCGGGGGTGCAAACCCAAGGGCAGGGTCCCTAGTGTCTGTGATTATAACAACATCAAGAGGTTCAGAGTTATTACCTGTCGTGCAATTGGAGATTGGTGTGGCCGTGTATTACGGGTCTTCGTCGTTGTATCATAAAGCAATACTTGGTTATAAGCAAGCAAGCACTTACAGTACAGGCAAGCATGAGATGGCTGTGCCACTCCTGGATAATCTTTTTTGTGGCTCTTTCGTGAAGTATTTGATTTCAGTAATAATAATAATAATAATAATAATAATAATAATAATAATAATAATAATAATAATAATAATAATAATAATAATGAGGCATTGACAATGAAAATAGTACCAAGGAGTAAAAATGCGCATTACAATCGTGAAAATATGATCTCCCTCTCAGTGTCTCTCATGTTCACATTTGTGCACTAATGTCTCTCCCGGAATAAGTAGACTCAGCTGCATTATGTACTCAATTTATGCTCCGTTAATTGGGATTTTTATGCCTTATTCCATTTCCTACAATTTCATCTTTCAGCTTTGCAACTTGTCAATTAAATTGACTTCCGTATGAACAGTTATTGATTAAATTTATAAGATAACAGCGCATTGGGTAAGATATTTAACCTAGGGGTTAATGATTTACTTTCGTGTGTATTAGTCAAATTATATCAATATCTGTTTTTCCAATTAATCAAACCTGAGTTTATGTGTGTATGCAGTCACTATTCTATTGTTGTCTATTTTCTTACGGCCATATTTTTTGATGCGGTCATTTATTTTTATCAGCTCAGTTAATTGCCGTCAATCAGCTGAAAATGACCCCAACCTCAGTCATTCACTCACGAAAATCTGCGTTTGTACTGAGGGCGTTCACCTGGATGGAGAGGCCATAAAATGATCAAGTTTCAATTCGTTGGGAAGCGAGAGCAATTGGACCTCATGGAAATAGGAACAGGAAGCAGATTCTTCCATCTCTCTCTCTCTCTCTCTCTTCTCTCTCTCTCTCTCTCTCTCCTCTCTCTGATTTATGTACATATATATATATATATATATATATAGTATATATATATATATATATATTATAATAATATATATATAAACTTATATATATATATTATATAAACATATATAATATATTATATATATAGATATATATATTATTCTTATACCTATATAATTATTCGGATATTATATATATAATATATATATATTAACATAGATATATAATATATAATTATATATATTTTATTAATCGTAATATATTTTCATGTATGCTAACCGAAGAAGAATTTTTTTGTTGCTAATAATTTCGCCTTCTCGTGGGTTCGAACCACGCCCCTGTCCGCTGGGCGGCTGGTTCGAACCCACGAGAGGACGAGATTATTATCAATTAAAAAATTCCTATCGGTTAACCTATATGAAAATATATTAATTCAGAGGTAGAGCGAATTGGATATTAAAAGACATTTGTAGCTTAATGCGTATATATGAATCACGGTGATTCATATATAGGTGTATATTTATTATATATATATATATATATAACGTATATATATTATATATTATATTATATATATATATATATTATAATATATTATTATATTTCATATATATATATTATCATATATATGTATATATAAATATTACATATATATATATATATATATATAATATATATATGTATATATGCTTAAAAATCACAGTGGGTAGATGCACGTGACTTCATTAAATAAGCGAATACCAACAGGAAAAATGATAGGCCGAAATCCAAGCGTTTTCGTCTTTACGAAGACATCGTCTTAGTAAAGACGAAAAGCGCTTGGAATTCGGCCTTATCATTTTCCTGTGGTATTCGCTTATATATATATAATATATATATATATATATATATATATATATATATATATATATATATGTATATATATATATATATATATATATATATATATATATAATGATGAAGATCGTACCCCATGGCCTTTCCACCCTAGCTACGACCTACGACACTTTACTGACTACCAAGTACTACACAATTCACTGTTCAGATTAGCAGAACCACAGTGGGATTTGAAATTAATAAATGTAAGAAGAACTCAGCACAACTAGCGAAGCAAGTATCATGACCACTTGAGGGCCATACCTATTTGTATATATTAAAGGGAAGAACTTTATTAGACGCTGGATACAAGAAAAACTGGATTTTAGACCTTAGTTGCATGATAGGCATATAAGATAAAAGTTATATGATTCTGCAAATTTCCTTCTATCTCCTCCTCCTCATTAATATTTGTCATCATTTATTGCAATGTAGGGATGACGTGGTCGGTTATTCGAAGATATTGGACTGACTTACCTCAGTTACTACTGTGCTAGATATGTGGATTCCCCCCCAACCCCCACCCCCACAAGAGATTCTGATGACATCTAAATTGTCTGTATTGGTCTACATCTAGTGCCCTTACAAGAACATGAGTGAAAGGAAACTTTCTACAAATTAGTGAGTGTCTTTTGTAGGTGTTCATGTTTGTGAAGGTGATTTTTTTAACAGACAAACAAAACAAAGTCACAAGTGACAGAAGCAAAAGAGAAATTGAGAGTGACTGACGTAAATAAATGAGGAAAGCAGAGGAATTCGATCAAAGTGTGAATATTAAACAGGGTGATATTTATCTTATAAAATAATTAATTGGAACAGAATTTGATTGACGGTGAATGTAAGATGTTAACGATTATGACGTTGTATTGGCAGCGGTGTTCAGATTTGTCCAGAAGGTGTGAGAGGGGTAGGGAGGAAAGTGACCTTATGAAACCTGAGTTCACGTCCGAGGCCCAAGGGTTATGTTACCGAGGGGGACTTTCTTCTTCAGTCGTGGCCTTGTGTGTGTCAGCTCGGCATAGATCAGTGCATTCACGCGATGCCTTGACGCCGCCGGACGGGTCCCGCTTTTTAGTCTCCTTTTACTTTCAGTTTTCTGTAAAAGAAAACTATTGAGATGGATTGGTCTGTTCGGCCTCAGATCTTAAAAACTACTGAGGCTAGAGGGCTGCAAATTGTTAAGTTGATCACCCACACTCCAATCATCAAACATACCTCATTGCAGCCCTCTAACCTCAGCAGTTTTGATTTTATTTAAGGTTTAAAGTTAGCCATAACCGAGCGCTGGCAACGATATAGGACAGGCCACCACTGGGTCGTGGTTAAAGTTTCATGGGCCACGGCTCACACATTATTACACCGAGACCACCAGAAGGTAGATCTATTTTCGGTGGCCTTGGCTATACGCTTTACAGACAACTCGATTGTATTTTTTACTTTTTTACTTTTTTCCCACTCATTTCTGCTCATAATTATCTTCTGATGTTTGATGTCAGTGGAAAGTAAAAGACTAACACCGCGACATAGCTGATGCTAAGGTTTATTAGACGGTGTATTATAAGGTATCGTAGAAGATGAGAGTAATCGCGTTTTTGGGGTTGAGGGGACATACTGGACCAGGTTGAAATAAGAAGTTGTAGGAATGAGGTGCAGAGGCTAAAGTAATGGAACCAGTTCTTCAAATTCTTCCTTGAATCGTACTGGAACATGATCCAGTCTTGGTGCCCTTTTTGCTCCCAAGAAAGCAGCTCTCGCAGACATTACAGTAAAGAGGTATAGGAAGATCAGAGGACATATTGATAAGATACAGAATATTAAGTCAAACAAAAACTTCTTTCATATTTCTTTTGAAGATTGAAAAAGACACCCAAAAAATGACTGTGTATAACGTGTTTACTTATAAGTATTTACATTTTATAATGTAAATACTTATAAGTAAACACGTTATACACAGTGATTTTGTGGGTTTCTTTTTAAATATACAGAATATTTCAATCATTGAGTAATAAATCAGTCATAAACAGTTTATCGATCCATGAGAATGGAGGGACATTTTTTTTAAAAATGATAAATCGAAGGGTAAAATTGAAATGGATAGAAGTCACAAATTTACTTTGTTTATAAAATTTGTAGATAAACAAATATTTTTCGTATCATGTCATTACACACACATACATACATACACATATGTATGTATGCATGTAATGTATGTGTAATGATATAAGAGGAAAAATATTTTTATTTATTTGGTTGTATGTGTGAAATAGAACTTCAAACTAATGTAGATGAAATAGAATAAACCATACCAAAGACAATACACATTTGCGTCAGTACAAATATTCACGTCACCACAGATTTCCATCTCGTATGTCATAAGCAGGAAGTGTGGCTGATTAAATCTGTAATTAAATTATCCTAATCATTCTTTCTTTTCCTTCCTTCCAGATCGAAGCAAAGATGAGGGAGAAACAAAGAGGACTTCCGCCATCTTGAATCTCTTTTCACTGCTTCTTCTGTTTACTTTCTATTAACCGCTGGGGGTTTTTATCAAAGGGCAATTTTAAAGCTAGAGGAAATCTCTTGACATCGTCTCTATTTCATCCTCACCTTTTTTCTCTGCGTTACGTTTAATTTCTCTCTGTGTTTGATGTGCGTCGTTTATCTTTCATCTCCCATTCTGTTTCTGCATCGGCTCTGTATTCCAGGTCTGTATTAACTTCGTTTTTATTGCTAATTTAGATTCGGTCTTCATCTGAAAATTAGAAATGGAAAGATAATATATCTTCACGCGCTCTTCTTACCGCCTCTGAGACTTTTTAATACTATTATTCTAGATTGATTACTAGTTACTCAATATTACTAGTAAATTACCCACATAAAACCTTGTAAATTACAGTGACTTACCCAGAAACCATTAATGCTTTCGAAAAAGAAATCGGTAATTAAGGTATTTACGAATATAAATTGAGACTATCAGTGAATTTCGTTGATTGTATAGTAGCTGTTTAACCTCCAAGCGTCATTTTTTCTCGTTGACATTATCTGGTCCCCGAAGATATCCTTCCGTTTGACCTCGGCTTTCCTTCCTTGACCTCGCTGTTTGACCCCGAAAAGTAATTCGCGGCGCCGGTGTAGTTTTACCGAGAGTAAAACACCGCGGACTGTTTTTCGTGTCTCAAGGTAACCCATTCCCCCCGCCCCCCTTTTTTTCTCTCGGTAAGAGGGAAATAATTACCTTTTTCATTTGCAAAGAGGGTCATAATTACTTTCTTTCCTTCGCAAAGGAATCAAAAATTACATTTTTCCTTTGCAAACAAATAAATAAATACTTTCTTCACTTCGCCAAGAAAACAAACAACTCCTTTTTTCCTTCGAGAAGAAGGAAGACGAGGCGTATTGACCAGTTCCTCCTTCCTGCTCTGTACTTATATTTCTTCCTGCTCTCTGCTGCTCCTTTTTCCTCCTCGCCGCCTCTCCTCTCGAGCGAACCAGATGGAGGACCTCGGCGAGTTCACCACAGAGTACTTCGCGGGCGTCTCCATCAGAGACGAGGTCTTCAGCAGGGCGGTTACCACGTCAAGATCTCAAGCAGGTGAGTCCGCCATTTTTTTTTTTCTCTCTCTCTCTCTAGGTTTTGTTTTGTTTACTTTTGGATATTTAATTTTAAATCCGTTCTGGTCATACATATTATATATACCATTCTGGTCACATACATACATATATATATATATATATATATATATATATATATATATATATATATATTATATATATATATACATAGATATATGTATAGATTATAATATATATTATTATAATATATACTATATATATAATATATATACTATATATATATATATGTATATATATATTCATATAATATACATATACATATACATATACATATACATATGTATAACTGGATCACGAAAATTTGGAACGTGGTGAATTACATAAATAAAGGCAAAATCCACGAAGGCAAGTGAAGCAATGGAGTAACTGCTGCGGCCTTTCGACTCTCGCTTGCTGAGAAAAGGACGAGAGTCGAAAGGCCTCGCAGAGTCAAACTGCAGCCATAACCTGTGCAGAAAGGAAATGGCGAAATAAAGAATAAACTGTGAAAGAGAACTAACAAGAAAAGCAAATAATATATTTATAAAAAAACTGATATAAATAAGAAAAATAACAAACTAACTATGAATCAAGAAAAGAAAGAGCATTCTGCCGAGGTTTGAGCTTCCGAAGAAGTTCTGAGGTTCGACCACAGGAACAAGAAGATCTTTCGAAAATTTAGTCACAATAGAAATGAATCTATTGAGAACCTGTGTTGTTTTAAGCCTCACAGAATAAAATCCAAGGGTTTTAATTAACTACAAATCTGGTACTACGTATATAGCGAACGACACCCTTATGGTAGGGGTGTAAGAATACTGCCACCGTAGGTTCTGTGGGTCGTAAAAGGCGACTAAAAGGACAGCTTCTGCCTTGTAGTCTTACTTTTTAGTAAAAGACTAGGCCCACTGCCAATAACTGTGGAAACTACTTTCTTGCAGTCTTACTTTTTAGTAAAAGGCTAGGCCCACTCCCGATAACTGTGGAAACTGCTTTCTTGCAGTCTTACTTTTTAGTAAAAGACTAGGCCCACTGCCGATAACTCTGGAAACTGCTGCCTTGCAGGTGGACTTTTTAGTCAAAGGCTAAGCCCACTGCCAATAACTGTGGTTGATGAGAGCAAGGGCATGTGGTCGTAAAAAACCCTTTGCCAAACAATAAACCATGCCTGATGTTTTGAGGAATATGGGTGCAGCTAGGGCGTCCCCTGTAAGCGACGTACGTCAGAATCCCCCTACTGGCGTGATAAATGGGCGAGGGGTACTGCAGGGTTCTTGACTGCGGCCAAAGAAATTAGTGAAAGAGTGGAAGACAAGAGCAGGTACGTGGAGTGTAGAAGAATTATTTAGACAAGAGTTTGAGGCTGCCATTAGAACAGTGAAAGAGGAGAAACTAATAATAGGAGCTGATATGAATGGCAGGGTGGGAAAGAGAGGAGATGGATATGAGGAGGTACACGGAGGCCATGGTTTTGGAATTAGAATTAAAGATGGGGATTATTTATTGGATATGGCTCAGAGTTTTGAATCGGCTTGTATGAACACATGGTTTCAGAAGTTAGATAAGTACTTAATAACTTATGAAAATGGAAGAGTGCAGAGCCAAATAGATTACATCCTGGTTATAGGAGCCAACAAAAGCAATGTGACAAACTGCAAAGTGATCTAGGGAGAAGCATGTATTAAACAACTTAGGTTGGTGATGATGGATTTTAAAATGAGAGGTAGGAAACCCAAAAAGAGAAAGAGAAGATCTAGAATTAAGATTTGGGACCTTAAAGGAGGAAAGGGGGAGCAATTTAGGAGGACTGTGAGAGACAGACATCTGGAAAGGGGGAACATAGAATTTGGACAGGGTAATAGAGTGGAAAATATCTGGGCAGACATGAGAGAAATGTGTTAGGGGTTGGGGGGAAAGCAGAGAAACTGGTGTGCAGAACCAGCGGATATGGAGTGTCGAGAGGAGAAAAATGGTGGTGGAATGGAGAGGTGCAAGAATCACTTAAAAGAAAATCAAAAGCATTTAAGGACTGGAAAGTAAGGCATGCACAGGTTGCAGAAGAAAGGTATAGAGAAGAGGAAAGAGAGGTGAGGAGGGTAGGTAGGGATATGGGAAGGGCGGCAGAGCAGTTGAATGAAAGACTAGAAACAATAGAAGAGAAAAGGATATCTATAATATTTCAAACTTGAGGGAAAGGCAGAGACAGGATGTGGGTAGATTGGGTGTCATCAAGGATAGTGATGGAAATATATTGTATAGGGAGGAAGACATTTAGAAAAGATGGCGAGAGTATTTTGAACAACTGTTAAAAACTGAAAATGAGAAAGAGGGTGGGGGGATCAGTGAGGGAGATACAGGATACAGAAGTGAAGAAAGCATTAAGGAAAATGGAGAATGGTAAATCACCAGGTCCATCGGAGTTCCAAACTGAAATGCTCAAATTACTAGGTACAGAAGGAGACAAATGGATGCTGGATTTATAAAAAGCTATATGTGAAGAGGAAGAAATGCCAAGAGATTGGGAGGAGAGTCTAATGGTATTTATATACAAGCAGAAGGGAGATATCATGGATTGTGGTAACTACAGGGGAATTAAATTAATAGAGCATGGATTGAAAGTTTTAGAGACAGTACTGGATGTAAGAGACATTGTAAAGATCGGGAAACAACAGTATGAATTCATGAGAGGAAGAGGGATGGTGGATGCCATCTTCATAGTAAGACAGCTACATGAAAAGAGGCTACAAGGGAAACCAGGAACTCTATTGTGCATTCATAGACTTAGAGAAAGCATAAGATAGAATCCCAAGACAAGTGATGTTTTGGTGTTTAAGGAAATTGAAAGTCCCAGAAAAGTTGCTTAGGCTGGTCGAGATGACATGTAAAAGAACACACACAAAAGTGATAATAGCAGTTGGGAAAACAGAAAACTTTGAAATTAGTGTTGGATTACACCAGGGGCCAGCATTAAGCCCATTTTTGTTTGTGCTGGTCATGGATGTGTTGAGTGAAGCGATCAGGAATGAAGAGCTGTGGGAATTGTACGCTGATGATCTGGTGATGCTGCTGAACAATGAGGACCTACAGAGAAGGGTTGGAGAGTGGCAGGAATCTTTATAGAGGGGTAGCTTAAAGGTGAATATAAATAAAACAGGGGTTGTGCTGAGCAGTAGGGAAGATAGAGACAGAATAGTAATAAAAGAAAGAAGAGGTTTGATTATAAAACAGGCAGAAAAGTTTAAATACTTAGGATCTACTTTAAGCCAAGAGGGAGGATGTGAGGTTGAAGTTGACAGTAGGATAAAAGTTGCATGGGGGAAGTGGAGAGAGGTAGCTGGAGTGGTATGTGATAAGAAAATGCCAATCAAGCTAAAAGTCAAGATATATAACAAGTGATAATACCAGTGTTAATCTATGGAGCAGAAAAATGGGCTCTGAGAAGAAAAGAGGAAGTAAAGCTTGAGAGAACAGAGATGAGAATGCAGAGGTGGATTATGGGAATGTCGCTGCTTGCGAGATTGGAAAATGATGAAATAAGAAGGAGGGGAGGCTTAGTAAACATCACAGAGGTGATAAGAGAGTCACGATTGAGATGGCATGGACATGTGTTGAGGATGGATGACGAGGAAGGAGTGAAGGGGGCTTGGGAGAACCTGTTAGAGGAAGAAGACTGAGAGGGAGACAGAGAATTAGATGGTGAGATAAAGTGAAGGAAGATATGGAGAGAAGAGGTTTGGTGGAGGATGATGCCTTTGATAGAAGGCAGTGGAGAAGGCGCATCAGGCAACCGACCCCTCAATGTAGGGATAACGGTGTGAAAGAAGATATAACGATCGGTATAATCTGGGACGACCAGAAAGCTGTGGATGATAAGAATTGTGAAAACATCTTATACAGCAAGCACAATGATTTCATTGAACAGTTGTGTCAGAGAAATATCAAGAAGGGATAAAAATTTAACAGAACTGGAATATGTGTGTGTGTGTGTGTGTGTGTGTGTGTGTGTGTGTGTGGAAACCTTAGAAATTTCAAACCACGAGGAGTGGCACATGAAATTAACTCACCAGCACAGCATATGTCCGGATATCTGTTTCAGCTAAACCTAAGTGACCATAATGAGAATCTGATTGGCAGGTAAAGGTAAATTCGTTTACTCATAATTGACTTGGTTTCTAGGTAGATCGCAATGGTTTTGCTCTTTATGTATTCAGTGTTTTTTCGGTTCATGTATTTTAAAAATAACTGTCGTTGTATTTCGTAATCATAAGTGTAATATAGACTTCGTTACCTCTATTGGATGTGTTCTGAAGAGTTCCCAATGGAGTGTGTTGAATTTACTACTTATGACTGAACTTCACCGTTGGTTATCCAGCAACACCACCAATGTTGTTGTTACGTTTTTATGAAATCAACATAATTCACCACTGAATATTATTGTGGACCTGATATACAACATATTCCGTTCTCCATCTAGAGGAGAAAGACCTGAATATTATTATTATTATTATTATTATTATTATTATTATTATTATTATTATTATTATTATTATTATTATTAGTTCATCCTGCATATCACTATTATTTTCAAATATCATAAATAAGATGAACTCCCTACAGGCTACACAGAAAGTGTTCAAATAACTAATCTTGACAACAGTCTACCGTATGTCAGAAGGCGGTATTAAAAAGAGTTTCTGTATTTTTATTTTCTACCATCAATTCATCCTTTGTCATGTTCCTCTTTATAGAGAAGGTCAACGCTTTCTCCTTCAGATGATTCCATCATTCTTGATCGATATCTAAAGAAGCATTTCCACTTGGCTGTGTTCGTGTTAGGTCGCTTTTTTATCATATTGGTTTTTTAATTTCGTTCCATCGGCCAACTTTTTTTCTACCATTTTTTTTATAGCCTAGTAGTGATTCATGTGACTATTTCTGTATCTTAATGTATGATCTCTTCGTTGCCAGTTGCTTATATTTTGTATTTTTTTCGAAGAAAGTAAAAATTAAGAGTGTTATATTTTTGTTCAGGAAAATGGTTTACAAATTGATTCAATTTCTAAATTGTCATTTTTAGTACTGATTATGTGAGTGGGTTCACTCTGCGTGTAGTTGGATATAGCCAAATGATTTTAATGAATAGTAATTGTTACGTTTTATGAATTCTTTGTTTTTGTTTTATAAAAAGCAGTCGAAGGACTCGGCTGAAAATGACAAGTGATTACATTTTCCCATACCGTACAAAGCGCGCTTCGTCATCGGTTTTTAAACTGCTTTCAGAGACATGCTGGGCTTTAAGGTGTACAATGAAAATATTGAATTATGATCATTTAAAGAAAATTACATATATCATTTTTGTCTAGTCATTTTCGGTAATTTAATGGAGAATGGGGGACAGAATTAATTTGTCGTAAACTAAATCATTTGAAAGAGTACATTCTTTCTCAATTTAACGGAAGCATGTTGAAATTAACTTACTGATAGAAAAAAACAGTATGATTTAAATATATGTGCGTCATAGGATTGGCGTTTTACGAATGTATATGTATGAATACACATACGCACGCTGTTGAAGTATATATTTATGCATTTATTGAGAAATTTCTTCATTTATTTGTCACATAAGTCCAAACATGACAGCCATATTATATAGTATTTGCGTCAGACGTAACCCAACGAAAGTTCCAACAAAGATCAAACTAAGTTGTGAAATCGAAAGAAAAATAAATCCGCCACAATAATTCTTCCCAAATTGGACTTGGCCATAAAATTGGCGTAGTATGTGGCAATACCTGGCCGCCCCGAAACTCCTTCTCAGACAAAGGATAACATAAATATATCAGGAAAGGACAGCGCCGGGAAATACAGTTAGAACTCTCTTCCTGGTTTCTTCTTATTTAAAAGTAAAGTAAATTGTGTGTATAGATACTTACATAGACAGATATGTTACATTCCATTTAAATGTACCTCATATTCGGTTTAAATTTGCATAAAATACATGAAACAGGTAGAAGTATAATATTAAACAAATTGTCTGTTTTGCTGTAGATTGCCAAGTAATGATTCTCTCTCTCTCTCTCTCTCTCTCTCTCTCTCTCTCTCTCTCTCTCTCTCTCTCTCTCTCTCTTGCCCTTCCCATAATCCGAGAACGAAAAGAAAAATATAAAAAATAAAATTTAAAAAAAACCGCATTTGTCAGCTAAACTTGGATTGATTATCCAACCACGCCTTAACACCCTCTTACCACATCTCCATGCCCTTCCTCACGCCCACGGCCGCCCTTCTTCATCCATACGTGGCTTGGGAGCCATGGAAACATTATCATCCTGAGGGCTAGAAATACTCCCTTTGTATCTTCCGTTTTGTCACGAGCCTCGCCTTCGGGAGATAAGGGCCTCAACCCCTCCCTCCCCCCCTCCCCCCTCCCCCCCCCTCCCACCCACCCCAAATTTTCTTTATCTGGATGAGTGAAAGGGTTTTCTCTCTCTCTCTCTCTCTCTCTCTCTCTCTCTCTCCTCGCCTAGGTTATGGTAACATCAGTCAACCTGTTGGTAATGATTTAATGGTGTAAACTAAAATTAAAAATGAAAGGAAAGTGTTTTATTTGTTTGTATATATATATATATATATATATTTATATATAATATATATATATATATATATGATATAGAGGGAGAGAGAGATAGAGAGAGAGATGTGTCTGCCTGCCTGTCTTGTGTCAGTAACTTCTGGTTATATTTTCTATCTCGTTGTATTTCCGTAATAATATGTATACATGATCAAGTAATAAGTCTCTCTCTCTCTCTCTCTCTCTCTCTCTCTCTCTCTCTCTCTCTCTCTGCGGTACATCTTCCTCCCCTTCATACCATCCATACCAGATGTAGTAGTGTCCTTGGCATCACAGCGACCTCCCGCCGTAGGTGAGTGTACCCAAGGGGGACGAGCTCATTTTTTTTATCTAAATTGCTTCTTCAAGACACGACGCAGAAATGAGGTGTTTTATCCGGAGGAATCTCTGTTCTCTTTTTTTTTTTTTTCTTTTTGGGGGGGGGTGGGGGGCGCGGTTGGAGGGCCGGAGGAGAAGGTTGTGAGTCTCTTAAACTCTCTCTTTAGGGTTGCTTAGAAAGACACGGATTTTATGTGTGGTATTTACTCACTCTTTTACACTTTTTTCACGCTTTTTTTTTTTTTAGACGACCGTGGACCATATCCTTCTTTTTTTTGTTTTTTTGCGGTCAGGACAAGAATGTGACTGGATATAATAGTGTGAATAAGTTAATCTGTTATTATTATTATTATTATTATTATATTATTATTATTATTATTATTATTATTATTATTATTATATTATTATTATTATTATTATTATTATTATTATTATTATTATTATTTTATTGAATATAATATTATTATTATTATTATTATTATTAATTAATATTTTATTGAATAATGGCAGAATTTACAGAATTTATTTTATACAGAATTCTCTCAGTTCTACTAATGACTTGCCTCGCTGGCACAGCTGCTTAAAAATGCCAGTGTGCCAGAGAAGCCATTCGTTAGAAGAATTGAGAGAATTCCGTATAAAATAAATTCTACAAATTCTGCCCCCTTATGTTCAACAAAACATGTCTGAAAGTAGGTCTGTTTCCAGCATATTATTATAATTATAATATTATTATTATTCAGCGCCTCAATGGCGTTGTCGGTATTGTGTTGGCCTGCCACCTCGGTGGCCGCGAGTTCGATTCCCGGGCATTCCATTGAGGGGTTAGAGATGTGTATTTCTGGTGATAGAAGTTCACTCTCGACGTGGTTCGGAAGTCACGTGAAGCCGTTGGTCCCGTTGCTGAATAACCACTGGTTCCATGCAATGTAAAAACACCAAACAAACAAACAAACAATTATTATTATTAATTGATCAGAAGGAAGTAGACCCTCTCTTAAAGAAGTATTTCAAGGATTATTCCATACGAAGTTTTAGTCATTTACACGCAATGCACGGCAGGATTTGGTCTCTATTGTGGCACAAGCACCAGATAGTCCATTTATGAAAACTTAGGAACTGCTACCATCGATAATAACATTTTCAATGCGTTCCTGAGGTTTGTCGCAAATTTCAGTATCGCATTTTTTATTAACTATTTATTTATTTTTTTACTTTTAATAGGTTAAGGGCGTTAATCTTACACTCAACCTTGGAGGTTTTGCACTCTTAAATATTTCCATGGAAATCTGAAGAGATGTCCATGAGATTGGCAGGAATGTGTGAGCTGTCTATAAGTGCTATAATCATCGCCATTCATTTTTTTCATTGTTTGTGTTACGTGAAGCATCTTCTAGTGTCTGGTCACGGGCCGAGTGAGTTCTTTTTGGATGTATGTCCAGTAAGCTGTAGTGGGATCTTACGTGCCCAGTTTCCTGTGGCTCAGAACCAGAGAAGAACTTCTGAATCCTGCTGCTGCCCCTAAGGGATGGGATTCTATCAAGGGCATATTGGCCAGTGGGCACCAATGCTATTGCGTCTTCATCCTTTTAAAATTGTGTCGAATATATTTTATGTAGATTACGTTTTGCGTTATTATTATTATTACTAGTAGTAGTATTAGTAGCAGTAGTAGTATTAGTAGTAGTAGTAGTAGTGAAAGGTTAATAAGGAAGCCTTAAGCAGTAGAATCATCATAAGTATCGTAGTGATGTAGTGATGGAAGGTACCACATTATTTATAAAACATTTTTTTTTCGAATCGACGTCGAAGCTTGAGTGTTGTATAAGGTTCTCTTATCCAAAAGAAATAATACTCAGGTTGTTGAAGAAGATATCCACAAACAGAAACACTTGAATCCCCTTAGAATATTATCTATTAATATGTCATTGGGATTGGAAATCACTATGACCTGAAATGTAATTATTCCTCTCTCTCTCTCTCTCTCTCTCTCTCTCTCTCTCTCTCTCTCTCTCTCTCTCTTCTCTCTCTGAGTGAGCAATCTCGTCGGTGTGGTTTTTCGTCATAAGGGGAAAGTATCGAACATAATACGGTGTAACGATTATGGAATTACGCCATGGAAACTATTCAAATGCTTAATATTGGCAGAGAAACCCCAACCAAATGCCGCTGGCTGTTGCCAGAGGTACATAGGAAAAGTTTCTCTGAGGACAAGGTCTTACTTTTAAACCGATTAGCTTTTTTTCCGTTGACCGCCGTAGTACAGAATAATTGTATGGCTTTTCATATGTAGACCTCATTTTTTGTGTCTCGGATATTTTACCCATATATATATATATATATATATATATATATATATATATATATATATATATATATAATATATATATATATATACTCTCCTTAAAGTTTTGCTGTAATATTTTCTGCTCAGGCAGATTTTAGTTTAACAGAATCTCTCTCTCTCTCTCTCTCTCCTCTCTCTCTCTCTCTCTCTCTCTCTCGTCTCTCTCTCTCTCTCTCTCTCTCTCTCTATATATATATATATATATATATATATTATATATATTATATATAATATATATATAATAAAGAGAGAGAGAGAGAGAGAGAGAGAGAGAGATTCTATTTTTAGTCTGCCTCAGCAGAAAATATTACAGCAAAACTTTAAGGAGTCTTAAAGCCTCTGTCGTGGAGGAAGTCAAGCTTTCTCGAAAGTTGCCGCATTCCTTCCATTATCCTACCCTATGTTTGATAATAGTCTTCATCAGTCTGGTATTTGAAACGACATGAAGTCAGGAAGTTTATCTCTCTCTGCTGAATACAAGAAAACACACACACACCGTGAGAGAAAAATGAAAATGGAATGTATTCATACCACAAGATGATCCTCAAAATATTCAAATGACCTCTCTCTCTCTCATACACACACACAAGATGAGAGAAAAATGACAGACTAAGTATTACTTACATAGAATCATTCTCGAAACCATATGCATGACTCTCTCTCTCTCTCTTGGATTTCATCCGAAATCGACTTGAATTGGCGCCATCTACGAAGAAAGTGGCTCAACCCCATCCTCGATAAGTCTTGGGTAGATGACTGATAATGACACTCGATTTAACTCCTTCCCGCAACCGCAGGATTCACGCCAAGAGAAACTGTGAACAGAAATCTTTTTTATTTATATATATTTTATTACGAGAGACTTCCTTCGTGTAATTACGTTGCTTTCTTGGGTTTTATTATGTTCAGTGTAATTGTAAGAGGAAGTTTTCTCTCACAAGATAAGGTGCGTTGGCGTGACGGTTGTGTGTGTGCATTGTTTATGTTTCCTTTCGAAGTCTGGTTGTGAGGAAATTTGTCTCCCTAAGGCTTTGTCTATCCGTCCGCACTTTTTCTGTCCGCCCTCAAATCTTAAAAACTACTGAGGCTAGAGGGCTGCAAATTGTTAAGTTGACCATCCACCCTCAAATCATCAAACATACGAAATTGCAGCCCTCTAACCTCAGTAGTTTTTTTTTTCTTTAAGGTTAAATTCAGCTATAATCGTGAGTTTGGCAACGATCTAGGACAGGCCACCACCGGGCCATGGTTAATGCATCTTGAGTCGCGGCTCATACAGCATTATACCTAAACCACCGAAAGATAGGTCTATTTTCTGTGACCTTGATTATACGCTGTACAGAAAACTTGTTTTCTTCGGGGCATTTATTTACTTGTCTGTTTTCGTCAGCGATACACCGAATGTTTTTCAGACCTAAGTAATGAATCGAACATTATATTTGGTAAAGAATAAAAGTATTTTGAATATCTGTGTCCGTTTTCTCTCAAAGAAAACAGTATACTACAGGTGCATGATGTTGGACCGAGCAACAACTAGACCTAGTTTCGGTTTTATCTGATAACTTTGCGATGATGACAGTTCCATCTGCTATTCTGGTGGAACCTATAGCTCGAATGAGGGTAAACACCATTAAGTATTTACTATTATATGTGTGTGTGTGTGTGTGTGTGTGTGTGTGTGTGTGTGTGTGTGTGTACACAATATAAAATCACTGTATCGTGCTTCTAATTAATCAGTAGAAGGATCCACAGTAATATTCTTGTTTATCCAGACGAATTATATTTGTGGAAATATATTTCGTCTGGATAAACAAGAATATTACTGTGGATCCTTCTACTGATATATATCTATATATATATATATATATATATATATATATAGTAGTATATATATATTTTATATCTTTTATTTTTATTTTATTTATAAATGTGTGCAAGACTTGCCGTCTCGGCCTACTGTTTTATTACCGTCATTGGTTATGTTATGGCTGCACTAGCATGAGTAATAAAACACTTTTTTTACAACTATTACGTAAGAGTAATGAGCTCAGTTTTTGGACTTTATATAGTCCAGCCCATGGCCCGTCTATCCCACTACTGGCCCTGTGCAGCTGTACAGATTAAAAGTACCTGGGGCCGAGTTACTTGAAGGTACATCAAATAAACCAAGCTTTTTATTTTACCCTCATTTTTGACGACATACATACTGTATCATTATGTAATATAATATACGTGTGTGTATATATATATATATATATATATATATATATATATATATATATATATATATATATATATATATATATGTGTGTGTGTGTGTGTGTGTGTATGTGTGTGTCTGTGTGTGTGTGTGAGAGAGAGAGAGACAGGCAGAGAGTATAAAAAGTTACCACCTATGTACCGTACCCAACCGTTAACAGGTTGATTGAAAAGTATATTTGTGCGTGTTTCGTACGAGTCTTCATTATTATAAAAGAAAGTCGAGGGACTGCTGCGCTGTTTGGCCGATGTCTGTTTCCCACACTGAAAGAGATGAATGTGTCCCTTGTTCCATTCCTGCCTGTTTCTTGTCTGGCTAGATTTGGCTAAGATCGTAGAAGAGGAGAGACAAATTTATTCATTTACGAACTTGTAGATAAAAATCACAGGTATTTTATTATCTTCATTCCGTCAAATTATTATTATTATATTATATTATGATAGTGTTGATCTCTTGAAGTCAAGATGGCTGCTGGTTTTTTTTTTTCAGTCATGTTACTAAATGGATTCAATTGTCCTTTCAGGGCCCGAAGCAGAAGTCGCCGATGACAACGGCGTCATGGTAGGCGTGACGCCCACGAACAGTAGCAGCGTGGGCATTAGCTACCTCCGGACGGCGCCGTGGGTGGTGCCCTTGCTGGCTGTCGCAGCGACGAACGCAGCGGCCATTGTGGCGTTTGAGGTAAGGAAGGACCTTTGAGGTCGTCAGTCCTTTGTTTTCATTTCCGAGACCTCGGGTAAGGTCTCCCACGTCCATAATCATATATATATCTGGCCAATAAACTTAAGACGTTACGATGGCTATTTTCCATTCTGTTCCTTCTGAATCTGCGTCGTTCCAGATGCCCTAACCTGCCCGAGTATATTACACATTATCATATATACGTACTTCTGTACATTGAAATCATATATCTACACTTAAACATGTTAGATATGATGTAAGTAGCTTTGAGTTGATGATTCTCAAACTTTGTCAAGAGCCAATCATTCGTACAGTTGAAACCATTCTTAAATTGATCTCATGCAATTGAAGACGTTATGATAACCATTTTCAGAGGATATTTCTTCGAGTTGTTTTTGTATCCCATATGTGCTGGGTACATAGATCTCATTACGTAATGCGAGCTGATATCTAAATAATTTACTTACTGGCTTTCATTTATCGATGAGCCAATTTTGAGATAAGTTTCATTAGTCGTTTGTTTTGGTCGAAAGTAACCGGTCTATTTTTCTCCTTTGCGTTAAAGATTTGCGCAGCTCATGCTGCGTGTTTGTTTATAACGAACTCTGATTCTTATTCAAATCAGAGTCAGAGTTTTTCTGATGTGGTCTTCGGTTTTCATAAAGTGCCTAAGTAAGTGGTCAACGGTTTGATAAATTGTGGCAAGTTCTGGTGTTATTATAATGTGCTCTCGTAGTTAAGTGACTTGTTTTTTTTTTTTTTTTTTTACGCTTCTGTATTGCCCTTGCAATTATGTGGTGCTGCGTTAGAATGTGTAAATGCTCAATGTCTTCGAAATGCCGTAAGCTCGTTGGTGTATCACCGTCCAGTGTGTTTTGTGAGCATATAAAAAAACTAGTGACCTAGATTTATGGAATTCTTAGATACTAGTCATTATGTGAGGAATCGCTTATTAGTCCCAAAAAAAACGTCACTTTAATATATAAGAAGTCACGAGAAAAAAAAACCAAGTCCCGAGATATCCTTCTCTCACCGAGTCAACCACAGACTGACGTATGTATATGCTGCGCGCGCATGCAAGGACAATAAAGAAATAACTAAAACAAGTGACGAATGCAATACGTGCAGGGTAAATCTCTTTACTCCTATTTATCCGTGATCCATTCTTACACAATGAATACGGAAAATTTTCACTCGCAGTTCGTGAAATTCGTAGTTCGCACGGCTATTTTGTTCTTCGTCATCATGGCAGTAGCTTCTGTAAGCGTAACTGTTCGATGTGAAAGCTGTGTAATAACTTTGGTGATTTCTGTTTTCTTTATGGTTACAACACTGAAAAGTTTAATAATAACTGTGAAGACCATGGGTAATTTTTCTTGAAAAACATTGTGCTTGTGTATTTTTGTGTGTGGAGTTGATATAAAAAAGTTCTTATTCCGTTGTGATAAATCGTATTTCACTCCAGGACGTCTTAGAAAAAGGTTGGTTGCTACTTTCAAGAAAACGAAGTTTCACCGATCCAAGCTAGAAAATAACCAATGAAGTGATAGGTTAGGTAGGTAGTTTAGGTTAGGATAGTATAGTGCCCCATAATATTTAAATTGACCCTTTTTGACTGCTTTTCATGTTTGAATTCTTGGCTGGCATATTTTCATTTCAAGATTTTTTATCATTTCTCGGGCACATTCTTGGCTTGCTCGCCTCTTTTATATCCAATATATTTAACAACTTTTTAAGTGATGTTTTACTCATACCCCAGCTTTTCATCAACTTTGTCTACCCACCCACCCACCCAAAAAAAAAAAAAAAAAAAAACGTTCCCACCTGTGGTCCCCCAAGATTGCTGGTGTTTGTAAGGGTTTTACTCACATATTTAATGAAATTAAAGCATAGATAGTGTTGTTTTAGCATTTTAAGCTGTTTACACATAAACTGGTGCGCCTCTTTTCAATAGAATTACCTATTTTGTGCTTGTGATCCTTGATCTTAGGCTACTCTCCTGCTCATGGGAAATTTTTCATGCTCAATCAAAATAAATTACACCCGTATACAACCTTTATTACATTGTTAAGGTATTCTACTTATATTTTAATTTTTTTTTTTCTTTTTTGCTCATTCACCAATCAGTTTTCATGCAGTATTTCACAGAATTCGTTTTTATGAAAATAGTCAATGGGCGCTTGTATGAATTTATGTACAATGTGCAGTAGCTTGCTTATCTTTGCAATAAAAATGGATACTATTCTGTAGTAGCAATGGTGCGTGACACTACTTAAGGGTGATATTGTGGCAGTTTTAAAATACATTTACTTTCTACATGGAAGAATTGCACTCTTACGAATGTAAGTGTTTGTTGACGAATGTAAGTGTTTGTTAACGAATGTAAGTGTTTGTATGTATATAAAGGATTATTAAGAAACGTTTCGTGCCATCCTGACACATCATCAGTCTATAATATAAAAATAATTCACATTTATAAAATATAAGATTAAAGTTTACTTGTTAATTTAAAAAGGAATATATAAAAAACCAAAGTTACTCATAAAAATTAGTTGTTAAGATCTAAAAAAACTAAAATTATTTACAAGGTGACATTAAAATTGACGAAATTTAAGATTAAAAGGGAATAGCAACCTTTACTAAGCGAAGGATAAGAAAGGAATGGCTGTAGGACCGTCGTTTGCCCAGACCTCGACTACGCCAAGAAAAGCTGAGTAGAGGATTGACTCGAATTGAGGGAAGGAACTTTCATTGATCCTCTGAGTTTCGATAACCCTACTGAGGACTACTCATTCGCACCTTTTTGATATCAAGGATTTCTAAACGTATAGTTGGATTTCTGGTTGACCACTCATTCCGACCCATTCTTTGCAGGTCTATGTCCTAGTAAGAGCCGTTCATGGAACGCCATCTCGTCGTCATTTGTTTTTGGGGCAATGCCTCTTGCTGGGTCTCCTCATGTGCTCTCTCTCTGGTCTCCCCATAGCCCTGTCGCCCACGCCACTTTCCTGTGCTGCTACGAGGTAAGTCATATATATAGAGCAGGGGTTCTCAAAGTGGTCGATATCGACCCCCAAGGGTCAATGGAACCGGGGGTTGATGAATAATTAATGGGTCTGTGAATGTTCATTGCTAGGGTCTACAGGACCAATGAAGCCTCCAATTTGAAATTCTCGTTGATTATTTATAAAAATCTCATTATCAGAACCTTATCATATTATATATATCTATATATATATATATATATATTATATATATATATATATATATACACATATATATATATATATATATATATATATATATATATATATATTACTTTCTTGAATTAAAAAAAGAAAGAGAAAATAGATCAACAATGGAAGAAGAAAATGGTATGTTGCATTGAGAATCAAGTTACTGGTGCATCTAAATTTCTAAACATTTTCTTACTGTGTTACTTTTTTATCATACTGCATGTCAAGTACTAAACTAATACTACTAAAATTGATTTTGAAAATGTTCTTTTTTTTCCTTGAATTATTAATAATTAAATGCTAGGCTAGGGGGTCGATAGAAAATTTGAAACTTCATTGGGGGTTCGATGAGTTAAAAAATTTGAGAACCATGATATAGAATGAGTTACTGAAGCCCAGCTAGGTATGAGTAGCGGCATGTTGCAAGATTAGACAGTGAGTATAAGGCTTTTAGCTCCTAACACCACGTCACAAGTTAAGCCAATCAATCAACACCTGGCTTTACTATTCCATCACGGTCCACTGGAATGGAAAATACTTAATCACTTTGACATGTCTCCTTTTATTTTCTGCTCTAACCTGCTTAGATTTCCCACTAAACGTATAACATGGTACATAACATATTTTAGCCAGATATAAATATTAGAATAAAAATTCCATGGGCCTAAAAGATCTGATCTCAGCTTCAGTCAACAGAAAGACCAACACGTTTTTGAACTGTTGGTAGATGCTTAAAGGGAAAAAATATAGAGTGAAACAAGTTTTTTGTGTTATTATTAGTTTAAGCTAGCCTTAGACCAGCGCAGGCTTTTACTCTTGGACTGTCCCAACGAACAAGACTTGTTTTGTTGTATTTTATTACAAATGTCTCGTTCTTTGGGGGGATATATATGTACTTTTGCATGTTGGCTTAAGCATTACTTCCAGTTTACTGAGTAAGATGTTAATATATGTACATTGTCCAAGAAAATATTTAAAAGGTATTTTATGATCAACATTTACTACACCTAACAAGATGACTATATTTAGCGTCAATTTCATAATTGCTTATGACTTTCAACAGGCTGCTCGTTGGTGTATCAGGTGCCGTGATATTTGCTACTCTACTTGTGAAATGTGTTTTCCTGATCTCTCTCAATTCGGGAGTGTATTTACCTGCCCATTATCAAGGACTTCTGTTGTTCTTCATAGTCTTGGTTCAGGTAAGTTATTGAATAACCTGTTCTTTTCGATTAGATTAAAAGAGTGTGACTGAATCCTTCTTAAGATAGTATTGGGGTGTGGACAGCATTTTTCACTGAGCATAGAACCCCCATAGTATAAATATTAATTCAAGAAAATTAAATAAATTTCTTAGAAATGAAAATCAAAGTGAATTTTAAAAACATTATAAGGCTAAACTTCTTTAGACTTAAAGTACAAAGACTAACAGATTAAACACATAATGCGAGCAGAGATTTAAGACAAAACAAGCAAATAATTTGTCCAATAACTCTCTCTCTCTCTCTCCTCTCTCTCTCTCTCTCTCGTTGACGTGTAGTCTTACAGTCTTTACTTTTTAATTCAAAGGTAAGCGTGAACATCCAGTGGCAGTGGTCTTCCCCGGCGGGAGTCACTGTCGTGAGAGATGAAGTGACAGGAAGCCTCCAGCTCTCCTGCGTCGCCCCCTACAGGCAGTTCCTCCTGTCTCTCATTTATGTCATCGTTCTCATCATAGCCGTTGCCGCTTTAGCTATCAAGGTAAATTGACTAAGTGGTTATGAAAGTTATGTGGAAATAAGAAGGGAGTTAATGAATGAAAATAAAATTGTGTAAAATGTTTGAAAAAAAAATATAAATATTCCCAGATTTTCACAGCCTGTTTAGTGTATGAAGAATAATGGTTGATGTTATTCATTTGAAAGTCATTTCTTACTGACTTGAGGAAAATTGTTTCGTATTATATATAAATTATCCAATCTTTCCTAAATCCCCAAATGTCTTGGAAATCCCTGTGACATTTAGTTTCCTTAATGGTGTTTTTCAGGCTTGAGAGGATTTGTAGGTAATCATTAGACCCGAGGTTCTTGACCTTTCGACGGCTCCAGACGCCCAATAAATTGCCCAATATGATTCCATATCCCCTTTGCTTAAGTCCTCTTAAGTCCTATTTCTTAACAATGTAATTTAATAAACTTAGTTGATTACATACTTTAGGTAACTAGAAAGAACATACAAGAAGATCAAAAGCATTTATTGTTTTATATAGTTATTTATTTACAGTTGATAGATACTATATTAATCTAGTATTATTGATGCCGAACTATATATAAAAAGATCCTATAAATTTTAATAGTAATAATAATTAAACAGAGAATTATTTTATTTACAAAATGTACCCATGTATACATTGACACATTAAAATTAAATATATATAAATATCCAGAGATCAAGTCCCACACCCCCAGAATGTGGTTCTCATATCTCCAAGGGGCATGGATACCCCCTGCATTAGACCATTCCCACTAAATACCACCTCTGAATTCGTACAAAATTTCTTTCACAGTTTAAGACAAAATCTTCAGAATCCAAACGTTCTACCACAAGAAAATGTTAAAAAGAAACGAGATAGTGCCAAATACTGTCGTGTATTTAACACATCGGATCACCTATTACCCGAAAGTACTTGGCACTCTCATAGTCATTTCTTCGTTTTTATACGTATCTTGTGGCTTCAGCTGATAAATCACGTTCCTATTTGTGGTTTTTTAGTATAGTATAGCTACTTTCTGTAGCGGTAATCCATGCATTAGTGGTGATTGTATTAATGTTACAAAACATTCCCTCCACCTTTGCAGTGTCGCGGCGTTCGAGAGAATTATCGTGAGGCCTCTTACATCGGAGCAGCCATGGGCTTAGTGTTACCTCTGTGGTTATCGTGGACTCTTGCAGGTCTAATTCTCCCATCAAGTGTACAGCCTGCTTGTCTAGGCTTCGGAATGGTATCAACAGCTACGATAGTCTTTGTTGTCATGTTTATACCAAAAGTAAGTCAGATTTTGTGCAAGTTTCTAATTTAAATGGCGGTGAATGAAGGGCTTTTTATCTCTTCACATGCATCTCTGTGTATCAATACTGACACCATCGTCATTTCCTTATTAAGCTGACATACAGCTTTTCAGAAGTCTCTGAATATCACGAATTTAAATATTTCAAAAAGTTAACGACGCCTTGTGGCAAGCTGAAATGAGGCACTAATACTTTTTTTTTTATCTTATTTTGCCTCATGCTAAAATTTGTCCCAGAACTAATGAAAACAATCATAATTCACAGTCTCGACTAAATACTCGTACAGCCGCTGAGACATACTTAGTATAAACGAAACGGCAATTTCTGTTGTTCGCGTTGTCTCCCTGTTGCCTCCAGTGAATCGCAGGTGGCAAGTGAAGAAGGAATGGAAGCCTCACAATATACTATACTCGGTTTTTTTCCATCTGTCCACCCGGCTGTGGTGCTCGCGCATGGTAACACTGCGTCCCGGGATTTAAATAGTTACGCTATGTGTAAGTTTTAGGTAAATGAAAGGATATCTGGGTGTACATTTGCATACATTAAATTATTAAAACACTTTTCAGTTGCAAATGTACACCAAGATATCCTTTCATTTACCTAAAACTTACACAAGCGTAACTTTTTATAGCCCGGGACGCAGTGTTACCATGCGCGAGCGCTCACCACAGGCGGGTGGACAGATGGAAAAAACCGAGTATAGATATGACAAGGGAGTCCCCTCTAGCGGAGAGTTTTGGACTCGTCTGCGCATGTGATTGTGACGTCACGCTACCCTACGCCAAAAGCCGTTGCCAATTCAGAGCATATTTTAAGGAAATTTCACTGGGCGACCAGATGGATATTATGATTTGTAATATAGGGAATACTACAGTACTACTGCCGAGGTCCATAGGCGCCAGGCATAAACCTAGGGAGTCTGGGATGAGCACTCCCGAGCGTGATCCGGGCAGAGCCCCAGAAGCCAAAACTTATAGTGGGATTTGAAGGTAATAGATACATTACTCTATTAAAATTACAACTGTAGATACTCAAAATTTTATGATTCATGAGGATAATTTCATGTCCAAACTCTTCCACACATAAAACGGATAGCCAACCTTAGCCCTTCCCGTGCCGTCCCTGATAAAGATGGATTTATTACAACTGTTGTATACAGGTTGAATGGTATTGGAATTTATCAATGTTTCAATAATAGATATATTTTGGCTAATCGTTTGGTCGCCCAATAGTCAAAAATTTGTACTTAGAGCCAATGTTTCTTCCCTAGTCGCCTAGTTACTTAAAATATGCAAAAAAAAATTTTATTGCTATGGCAACGTGTGGAGTTCAAATGGCAATATCCCTCTAATATATTGAGAAATCGTCAAAGAATCTACTGATGAATGGTCTTAATTTGCCTACTAGAAATATTAATTGTGTAAATGGTATGTATTTTTTGCTATTTCCGCGCTCTTTTTCGTAAACCGCAAAAATTTCCGGTGAGAAGTGACCATTCATTCGCATCTCAAGGCCCGGTCCCACTGACGAGAGGATGAATGATTGAGATTACACATTTTCTTGGGATTCGGGCGTTCGCTGTTACCCGCAACAGAATTTGCCAAAAATTACAAATTTTCCGCAAGAGTGTGCGGATGAGAACTATGAATTACTTATATATTAATAATGTATTGCGGATGTATCACGAATAAAAGTGGATGCCATTGGTGATGCCCTCCCGGGAGGGTCAAACTGGTAAATCTTGCCGAATGTATTGCGAATATTGCAGATATATAAAGAACCACCAGACGCAACACAAACACTTAATTTGTGACAAATCCGTATATTCGCAATCTATTTTATTTCGTGATTTGGACGCTCTACATACGGTTTACACACACAATACATACTCTCCTAGTCCGCTACCAAACCACAATTACCCTTGAGTTGCGGATAACAGCGTATGTATTGCAGAAAATTTTATGCAGCTCAAAAATCTCGGGAACGGAAAAAAAAGTGCCTCTGCGGATAATGGCGGACGTGTGCGGATGTTGTCCGACTGATACAAGCATGGTTCACGAATATTGCGGATGTTTAGCGAATATCAACCAATTTTGTGCGCAATTCATGCTCAATTCTTCCTAAACGTCAGTGGGACCGGGCCTTTAGTGATATCGTTGTTGTGGTAGTGGACTTCAAAAAAAGTGCAAAAAATATCAGCAAACATTTAGGTGAAGATCCAGCAAGATCAGATTTGAGTTTCACAATGTTATCGCAAAATTAAGCTGCAAATTTAACAAAGTACATGAACTGAAAGGCGGACTCGCGCCAACGGGTAACTAACAAGAGGAAATCTACTTTAAAACAATTGACCAAGATGTCCCAAAAAACCTGGAAAATCCCATGTCATCAGTCTCTAAAAGTGTCACAAAAAAAGAAAAAAATTATCTGTGCAACATTTCGCTCATTCGATTTCTTCAGTATCGACATTCACGTAAACTATACTCGGTTTTTTTTCCATCTGTCCACCCGCCTATGGTGCTTGCGCATGGTAACACTGCGTCCCGGGCTATAAAAAGTTACGCTGTGTGTAAGTTTTAGGTAAATGAAAGGATATCTTGGTGTACATTTGCAACTGAAAAGTGTTTTAATAATTTACTGTATGCAAATGTACACCCAGATATCATTTCATTTATCTAAAATTTACACATTAGCGTAACTATTTAAATCCCGGAACTCAGTGTTACCATGCGCGAGCACCACAGCCGGGTGGACAGATGGAAAAAAAAAAGTATACATTATGGCCAAAATCGCATTCACAATTTAAATCTATGGAGAGATATATATTAAATCGCATTTCAACGTGATACAAAGGCAATTATCCCTGTTTACATCAGTGAACTGTCGCTCCGATGCGTTTGTGTGATGTCACAGATTATGGTCGGTTACATGAAAATACTGACCTGCGCATTGGACGACCTGTTGTATTTGTATATCGTTGGAACTTTATTCCGCAAATATATTTGTTGCCTTAAATTTAGGACTTTAGGGACGGGTTTTCGAATAATGTTTATTTCTAAACGATGAAGCCTTGTGTTTCTTATCAGAATTCCCTTTACAGTAACGGGAACAAATTTATAAATGAAATATTGCATGTAACACACACACTCTCTCTCAACAGGGCCGACAACTGGCTGCCATAGGCAAGGAAGGCCTCTACCGGGAAGATCGAGACGAACGAATGTCGACGGTTTCTGGAGGCGCCCGATATTCCCCTTCTTTCTTTCTCTTCAAACCGATCAAGCCCCCGAAGGACCTACTGCGACCAGCTAACTCTATTTATAAGACGCATTTCTCGGGTAAGACCAAAAAAATGTGATTATGCTTCTTGAAAAAAAGTGCGACTTTTTCTCTTTTCTTTTCTTTTTTAAATAGTCCATACGGCATTTTGATTGGTTACTTCTTCAGTGTTTCCTGTTAATGTGTACTGCAGTTCCATCAATATGTTTTTAATTTTGTTTTTTTCCTTTTACACATTCTCCCTTTTAATCACAGGTGGCGACGAAAGAATGACAGCCCCTGTAGAGGTATGATGGAGGCATTTACGGAATGATGATCCCTTTCTTGTCTATACAATTTCGATTATTTTGAGGAAGTTTGTTCTTTTTCAGAAAGTTTGTTCATCCATAGGTGTCTAGCAAACATATAAATGTGAATATTCACAAAATTCCATTGTTCAGTATGATGTAAATTTATTTGTTCATTAATTCATTTTTATATTGCATTATAAACGATACAAGATGAGCAACATTTAAGTGGCGTAATGTTAAACTACTCGCTGCTACGATCCTACCCATAACTTAAAATGGTGCATCAGTTTTTTATTTTTTTTCTGGCGCAATATATTCGGTTCTTTAGGATGCAGAAATTTATTGCAATCCTCCATACAGGCTTGCAGTAGGCAGCATTGCAGCTTTAACTGTGCATAGTTTTGTCAGCGCCTAAGAGGTTTTGTTTATGTATTTCTGTAATGGTTACATTATTGTTAATGTTAGATTAACGGCATGGAATAACAAATCCCCAAAAACTGTCACACAATATTGCATCCTAACATGATCATATAGTAAATGGTATAGCAAGTTCTAATCTACAGGTAATTGTTAAAACTACTCTCTTTGAAGGTTATAGAACTGTTCAATAGTAATCGCTGTAATACATGTAACGTCATTTCATGTTAAGATCTCCAAGTTTACATCACCAGCATAGCCAGTAGCAGTGGTAGCAGTAACCAAAAACTTCAAAAGGTTTTCTGTGCTATTAGTAACCACAGAAAAACTAGAAAATCAGTTTCTTCCGTGTACCTTGATCTGGTTGAAGCACTCGAAAACTCATCCCCTTGAAAAAGAGCACCAACTTGTATTTCAGATCTTTTCGCATATGGGGCCCTTCCCAAACCTCCCCAGCCACCAGCACCTTACTGGCCAGCACCACTTCATTACTATCAGCACTATTATCCAGGTACTTGGCATGCAATTAGCAAGATAAGAACATTAGTTCTGTAGCAGTTAGGTTAAAGTAACTAGACGACGTAGTTTCTTGATTCTATAGGAATTTTAAATTCGTATATAAATCTACTCTTTGAAAAATTTTCTTTAGCATGAGGACAACCATCCACAATAATAGTAAAGTAAACCCATAATTAGTGAAGAATTTTTTAGTGTGAGGATAACCATCCACAATAATAGTAAGGTAAACCTATAATTTAAATACTTTCCTACCTAGTATTTTTACCTCTGCATAACATTTAATAATGCACAGCACTTCACTTTATAATATATTATGTAGATAAGACATTACCAAAACTACTACTATATGAAATCCTGCTCAAGTGTGACATTAGACGCTTTTACAATATTTGAACAGACATAAATAAGACCCCCAGCGTATTATTTAGGTTTCATCACTAACCAGGAACAGGTAGTACCTTACGAGTCAGACACAGACACTTCCTCAGATTCTTTCCCTTTCTTATTACCTGGGAAAAACCCCATTTAATCCCATGTGATATGCATGCAGACTAAAAATAACCATCTAATCTGACAATATTCTTGATTAACATTCCCTTTTAAACTTTTCTTCTTGAATTTACATGATTTAATGCAAACTGTAGACTTTCAGGACCTGATAAAAAATCTGCAATTTTATCTGAGCAAGAACCGTGAATCTTGTTATCTTTCTTTACAGGACAGTTTCTACTGACAAAAGGACAGCTTGACTGACTAACAGTGATTATTTCTTCAACTTTACTGTGAATTGAATAACTAAAAGACTTTAGATACTAGTTTATAAAGAATGTCATTTTACATAAGTTAGTTGTATTGTATTGGTAACAAATTATTGATTGAGAAGAATTAAGACATCAGATATAGTACTGTCACACAAATTGCATGTGCTTAACAACAGAGAAGTGTAAATTGTTCATTCTGCCAAATGTGAAGAGTATCAAACTTTACTGTCAAATGCTGCCTTAACTTTCATGAAACTTTTTTCTTGGATAAAATGCAGTACCGGCATTTGAATTGAAACTGAGTCTAAATAAATGCAATACCTATAAATGAATTGAAGCTGATGCAATGAAACTTAACTTATTGATCCTAATTAAATTCTAAAATTTACTAAAGTTAAATTCTAAAATTAACTCAAAATCTTTTAAAAATAAATCGCAGTATTTGCTTGTTACTGTGATCTTGTAGTGACTCTCAAATACTTATGTTTTACTACATTTCAGCCATGTAGTTTTTTATTATTATTAAATTTAGTTGAGGATGTATGCATAACATAATAAAGAACTGTACTAGTTGCTAACATTTCCAATGTTGGGACTCATAAATTTGTAACTAAAATAAAGATGTTTACAATGGGTATGCAAGAAAATTATACATAAAATTCTTTGGAACTACAGTTCTTGAAAATAAAAGTTTCAAATTACGTATTATGCTTGCAATACATTAATACGTAAAGGTGACAATTTAAAATGAGTTCCATGCACATCAAATTCATCAACCTTTTACCAATCTTCAATTGTGGTCCTCAATGTCCTGAGACACACCAGCTCTTAAGTCTTAGATGAAAGATTTAGAACAGATAAGAGGGGATGTTTACAGACATTGGCCCATGGATTGATAGATCTCCCTTCTTCAGGTCTTTAGTAACTACTGTAATGGGCTACCCAAGAACAAAAGCCTGTGCTGGCAAAAGGCCAGCTTCATCCAAAGCAGCAACTGTTTCTCATTGCATTGGGTGTCACAACTAAAAATATCACAGCAATATCAACACAAATTTGCCTCGTCACATTGTATACTAAACATTTCCCTTATGTATTCGTACATCATTCATTCTTTTCAGTTCTCTTGCAAGTGGTTGATATCATTGCGTTTCTCCTTGTTTTTATTAAGTCACCGATTGACAAGTAACCTGGCTAGTCTACTGATAGTGTCCACCTACATTTTTGCTTTTTGCATTACCTGTTCTTGCTGACGTCCTGAGAGGAACATTGATCTACTAAAAACCTCTGTATATGTGATCCAAGACTTCATATGCACCTCCAGGAGAAACTGTTTATGTTTACAATGAAAGAAGGCTTTAAGATGGCTATCTCGTAGGTGCTGGAACTTTGGGCCATGAAAGTTATAGTATCCAGTGACCTCAGGAAAATCCTCAATCACTGAGAAATGGCTTCTTAAAGGGTGTTGGCATTGTACCTCATGTGGTGCACTGTGGGCAATACTGAAGGTGGTTTCCCGCATCCTTTCAGTCCCAGCTGCACACACTATCCTATTACTGTCAACCTCATTTCCACTTTTCTTCCTCCATCTTGTCCAACCAATGAAACTCCCTTTCGCCGCCTTAGTGCTGAATGACTGAGTGACCCAGTGCTTGGCTTTATAGCCAGATTTTCCCACAAGCTTCTTTGGAAACCAACACTTCAGCATCTCACTATGAAGACTTTTTTTTCCTATTGATTTTTGTCTTCAGATGTGTAAGTTGCATGTTCCAACTGGTAATGACATATCCCAGAGATTGGTGTTTGGTTGACTTGTCATCTACTCCAGATTTGTTGCCAAGACAAAATTGGCCAGCACTTGAGATAGCACCACTGTTCTGTTTACCGTTCTAGCCTAAGCATCTTACAATGCAGGTGACTGAGAATCCTCAATCACTGCCTTGAGGGACCTAGAATACAAGGGGTAAAAAATCTATTTTTTTTGTCAGCACATCAGCAAATTTATCATCTAAGAAACCCGTATTTCCACTGCCTGATGCAGGTCAAGTGTATTCAATTGATCAGATTTCATGGATGGCCAAGTAAAAGTGATTTTGGCCGTCATGCATGCAGGTTTGTGGTGTCAACTAACTTGAGCCTTACATCACATTCGGGACCATTAGCCATAGCAGGCCAATGTCATTAACAAAATATGCAAAGCATTTTTCCTTTTCCTCCAAAGTCGTCTTTGCTCATAGTATATCACTCTTAAGAGTACTTTTCTTGGGTTATGAACATATGGCTCAATGGAAGGGTTAGTGGATCTCTAGTTATTTTATCAGTTTACTAAGCTACTTACAGGACCCCTGACTTTGAGTCGCCCCATGAGAATTCCTCAAGATATTTGTTCCTGATTTCATAGGTTACCAGGTCTTCCACTAGAATGTAAATGGCAATTTGCTCTTTCTATTACTGATGGATTTAATGTAAAATTTCAAGTTTTATCATTGTAAAACATGTTTTCTTACAAATCCTTTAAACATACAGCGTACTAAATGCCCATCACCTATCCCTCATTTTCACTGGATCAGTGAGGTGGATAGTCTACCTACCAGTGGGTCAATGGTGCATATGCATTAGTAATTACTTAGCTATACTGCTTTTGCCTAAGACTTCAGATTTGGTGTGCCTGCAGAAATCAGACCACAATTTAGGCTCTTGTATAATTGATGAGTTTGTATGAAAATGTTTTACAAACTTTTCTTTCCCCTGAATGAAATTGTTTTATAGTTTTCTTTCCCATGACTTACCTGACATAAGCTTGTTTTGTAACACTTAATTTTTAAGACTTCAGGATTGTTTTATGAACCAAAATTATGCGTCATTCTTAAAATTCTCCCGAGTGCTCACACTAAAATTTGTTGGACGAGTATAATTCCTTGATCTGCATTTGCCTAAGTCTACTTCCTTTTCATTGGATCAGTAATAAAAGTACTTAATTTAGATGCCGAAGTATTTCAAATACATACTTCATGATCTTTGTATTGAGTAAATTTAATTTAGATGCCAAAGTATTCAATACATATTTTACATATTTCATGATCTTTGCAATGAATAAATTTAATTCACATTTTTGTACATGTACAGTATTAAGTAGGTATATTTGTGGTCTCTACTTTTACGAACTTCTGCACCTTTATGATATGAATTACTGTATTTCAGGTGTAAGCCGACCTGATGAAGGAGTCTACACTAGCATAGACAGACCTGCTCCTGAATATGGTGTTTCTTCCAACCCTAACTTCTACTTGTTCCGGTCACATGCACATGCTGGCATGATGTACTAAATGCTAATTTCTTGAAGGTAATGGCCCCAGTTTAATCCGTTTACAATTTGTGAAGAAATTTTGGTGCAGAACATATGGCCCTTTCCTTACAATTGTTTAATTTTGTGCATGCAAAGTAATCATCAGTAATTGACATTTTTATAAGATTTTCTTTGTGGGGTTTCACGTGAAATAATTTATCTTCATCTTCTGCCTTTTACTTTCTACCTGAAATCCCATTTTATTATACGATCTTTCTGAGCTTTATTACTGCCTAATTGTCCTGCTGCTTCCCTTTCTATTTTATTCTCAATCTATGACAGCGCCTCAGTGGTGTCATCGGTATGGTCTTAACCTGCCACCTCAGTGGCCGCGAGTTCGATTCTCGAGCATTCCATTGAGGTGTTAGAGAAGTGTACTTCTAGTGATAGAAGTTCACTCTCAACGTGGCTCAAAAGTCACGTAAAGCTGTTGGTCCCATTGCTGAATAACCATACTGGTTCGATGCAGCGTAAAAACACCATACAAACAATCAATTTATGACCTGATCCCAGTTTATTTTCCAATTGTTGGACATCATGTTCCTGGCTGACCAGTCATGAGCATGCAAGCATCACCATAAGCAAAGTAGAACCAGATAGATGATTTTGTACATGATCAGGGGAAGCATGACCTGAACAGTACCTAAATTGGCCTTCTATGGACACTGATCTTAAAAGAGGAATGCCCATTGACCCTTTTCCAACAGTGACACATGCAATGTCTGATTTGACCTTGAACTGGAGGACTTCCAAACCTCTTCCTATCCATCCTGTAGCAGGAGGACAAAGAGGTGAAGAAGCAGAACTTAGATAAGGAAGGAGATGGCCGAGAATCGCATGTTTCTTACCTTCCTTGCACTATAGCTGTCATTATGCTCCTCCTTAGCAGCAGCCGATGTCATCCCTGTTCAAAAGGCAATTCAGTAACCATGCCAGAGGGAGCAGCAACACCTAAGGATTTCACTGGTAAGGAAAGGGTCAACAGCCAATTCACTATTCACACCAGCAGGAGCAGCAACAACTGACAACACTGTCATGGCAAGGTTCAATGGGCAATTCAGTAGCCATACCAGCTGGAGCACCAGCTGCTAGAAAAGCATTGAACAAAGCCAATTAATCAAGTTGCAATGAAGGCTCATTGGTCAACCACAAGGAAGGTTTGAGAAACTCTAGGAAATAAATGGGACTGACAGGAACCTTGGAGCCTGATCTTACTATGGAGTTTTACAAGTTGATAAATGTACTGGGAACACCCACCAGCACAGTACCAGACTCATTAGAGATCAGCAGACCATGAACTTCCCCCAAAAAGGTCACTGAGCTAATTATGTTCTTTAGCTCTCAAAGAGCTGGCCCAAAATTAGCTAAAAGGGAGACAATGGTATGGAGCTGTGCCAGCTGAATACCCTGGAGTGTTTTATCCACAAACACCTGCAAAGCCTTCTTAAACCTACTGCGTTTGAAGCAGAACCTCTGGTCACTTGAAAAACAATAATCCTTTGCCCAGCAGGTCCCTGGAACGGTTCTGACCCCTGAAAAAACCCAATCCTCTTGAATCACTGTTCAAGGAATTCCAGAAGTAGCTACACATACAACCACAGTGTGTGTGTATGCTATTACTGAACACATTCTGCCATACCAAGGACAGACACCTTAAAATCAACCTCAAGCACATACCACTTGGAAAATAGCACTTAATACAAAAGCATCCAGACACCTAAGCCAGGAAATATGACCACAGAACAGCAGTGGAAACAAGATACTTGAATATTGTATACACTAATTTGGAGGGTGATACATTCAATTCTTACTTGTCCCACCCTTCCAAGTAAACATACCAGACTCGACAAAGGATATATTATTATACAAACAAATTTACCAGCTTAAAGAATCTGATACTTATCATATCTAGACTTGAAGTTAAGTCAGCACTAGTCCTTAAGTCAACTTGAAGATTTTAATGTATTGTATAAATTGAAAGCAAATTTACATAATTATACTTCATTCTTAGATTTGACCCTTAGCACAGTTATTCAGGTGATACATCACCATAAAATTTTAAAAATTTTCATTTCAGTAAGAATCATCAAACTTTGGAAAGTACTCCATGAGGCTACAATGCAGGCCAAAAGAAGGACGACAAGATTTGAAACACTCCAGCGCTACAGAAGACATTCAGCACAAACCAGTAACTGACATGGATCCTACTTGTTCAAAAGATAGGATTTTTTATTCAGTAAATCATGGTGCACGACTAATAGCAGTACATATCCCATAAGAAATGTGGTATACATTTTGATGACTGGGTTAAGTGATAAATTTGACTTGTCTGCTCAACGGAACATTCCATATTTTAATAGGAGAATCTATTCATCTATTTACTTTCTATTTTATGAGCATATTTAGATACATTCAGGAAGTTTGATACGTATGTAAATTAACTGAACAGTATGCCTTTTAAATAAAAGTATCATGAATTTCAGGGAAATCTTGTGAAGTCTTTCAGAATTCTATTGCAACAGAAATGGAAGTTGAGAAATTTAACATTTTAGTATTCTTTACACATTCAACATGCAGTATTCCAGAATTAGCTTTATGTAAATATTCCAGAACATTACTCTCAAAAGGTACATTTAAAAAATAAGCGTAGATGGAACTACATGTTCAATAGTTTGGAGCTGTACTTTATGGGGGGATTATTCATATAATACGCAAGTTTATGAAACTTTAAAACAAAATGCTTCTAGTTCCAACAAGTATTGTAACAATTGCTTGAAAACAAAGAGAATGTCATGAACATTCTAAATATGCACCTTGTTGAAAGAAACTTTAATAAATATATATATACAAGTAAGCTGGAGCTAATTGTTTAGGTAAATGCATTGAATCTGAAAAATAGTTCTAAATATGACAAAACTAATGATTTCAGTAAAAAAAAAATGTTTTATAAAGAAACCTTAAAATATAAATTACATTAAATTTAAGGAAACTAGTATTAGTTCTTTTATGCTTCATATGCATTACTATGGTGCATATAAAATTAAATTTATTCCCACAAAGTATCTGCATGTAAATACATGTATATAATATACATAAAATTTTCTATCAACAGTAGTTCTAGTACTAAGAATAGTATGTAGGGTAACTATTGTCAACTTTAAAAACCAGAAATTTAGTGGGACTAGAAAAACGGAACTTCTTTCCTTTCAAAAAAATGAAATGTTCAGATTAGCTAATGAGAATCCAAGATGTTCAGATTAGCTGATAAGAATCTGAGTGCATTGCTTACAGCTAAATTACATGATTTTATTTATCCAGAACCAGTCTGTGAAAACCAGTGAAATTTAAAGAAATTTTTGGTTTCGTTGATTTACAAGGCCTACGGTTGCCAACTTCCTTTTCATCTGTATACTTGTAGGTTACAGTATGCTCTTTCAAGGTTCACATCTAAAAATACGCAAGTTACTTTACTTCATGCACTATTGAAGATGTAAATAATGTATATTTAATATAAGTGAAGTTTGAGATATTTTTTTTGCTTTTCATGTCTTAGCTTTGTTATGCACCCAAAGCTATGTATTGTTGTTGCCATATTTCCAATAATTAATTACTGGCATCTCTGTAGAACTTAAACTATGACATTTGTAATTTGTATTTTATTTCAATTAAGGTTGACTGTCTTTTTGTTACCTACAATGGTACACAAGCCTTTCTAGTTGAAAAAAATGTTATTACTCCAGTAATTAAATGGTCTTAAAAGAAGAAAATTAAAACTACAGTGAATATAAGCTGAACTACGAGCTTACACGGTAATTTACTTAAAAGACCAAATGAATAAAAATACTACTGCAGAAATGAAAATGCTATTACTACACAGAAATAAAGTCCTTTGGGTATCACAATGCAACATAAGTGAACTTATTTCAGGTTGTACAGTTGTACATAATGAACTGCAAATACTTGACATACAAGCTAGAATTAAGTTTCCAGTACAGCTGTAAGAATAAATGTGATAATTTTTAATTTGTTTCCTTATTCCTTTGAAGTTCCGTTGAAGTAACTTGCAAATTTACAACCACAGTGTTTCAAGCATTGCAAATTAAATCTCTATATTTTCAGCAAACATCAGTTAATCCTTTATTGACAACCTTTCCCATTATTGGATACTGCACTAAACTTTTTCAGAGTAAAATGTTTACAGCAAGTAACTAATTCCCAAAGCCTTACATGTTCAGTATCAGATTTTTCATTATGAAAACCTATTTTCCTCATTTGAAGTTTCTGCAGGATTTGGCCTGTTGGCCCTACCTAGCCTCAATCTTCTCTTTTCACACTGGTCTCCCTGTTCAGCAAAACTTGTGTAGCAAAACACTGCAGAAAAAGATGCTACTCAATCCCATCTTCAACCTCCAATAAGACTTCTAAGCAGGACTTCACCATGTCCAAAACCCTCAGAAACCTTCCTTATATGGGAAAAACCTCATTCCAGTTTAAATAATAAATGTAAAAAAAAATGACTGCCACCATCCTAATCCAACATTCCTTTTCCTGGGAGAGAATTCTGGACACTGCTCTTATCCTGATCAAGAGATGCTTAACAAATTCAAAACCTCACCAGCTCTCTCAAAGTTTGAAACTTAACAGCTGCTCCAGGACTTTTAAACATAGAGCTGAAGATGCAATTTCTCCCTAGTTATCCAAGGTCCTTCTTCAAGGGAAACATAGGAGTATTCACATCACATCCTTTTACAATGCCACTTTTGACAGGTAAGGGAGGACACTGTACAGTAAGTTCAGGAAGTGAAGCGACAAATCTCAGAATTGATCGTACTTCTACAGAAACTTATGGGGTTGCCAGTTAGTATATTTTATTCGCGCACAAAGTATTTCCCCAGTGAATGATCAATGTTAGTTCAGTAATTGTTTATTAATGAAAAAAAAAAAAGAATTTCCCCTCCAAAGAAACATCTGCGGCTTCCAAAGTGTGATATGAAGTGTTCACCATAGAGTGGCAGCAGGAACCGTGTGCAAAAGCATTGGCCAAATATTTGTAAATTAACTTTCTTCTTTTATAGCGTTATATCGAAAGTTATTATGATTTCTTTTGATAAAGCACAGAGAAGTTTAGCATCTGATTAAATGAAATATATATAAGACAAGTTGGTGTAAAAAAAAAAAAAACTAAATCCAATTATGTGCACGTTTAGCGTTGGTTACATGGTTAGGCCTATTTCAAGAATCAAGGAAATATATTTTCCAGCTTGTTAGTTAATAATTTCATGGAATTTCTCGATTGAGCAAATTTTTGCATGCGGAAGGTTTCCACTTTTTTTTTTTTTTCTTTCTTTTTGTTTTTGCCAGTGCATAAGGGAGACTATTCTTGTCCATACGATCCGGAGTGTGAATATGCTTGGCGAGCATTATTTTAATTCGAGTATCCCCTGTTATCTCTCTCTCTCTCTCTCTCAGGACGTTTTTATCTATCAGGAATAACCAGAGGGTCTGTTTTAGGAATCGAGCACTAGGCCTATTGGTCATGTTCGGGTGCTTCTTTTATATATATATATATATTATATATATATATATATATATTATATATATATATATATATTATATAATATATCTATATATATATAATATATATATATCATATTATATAATATATATATATAATTAAATATATGTATATATATATATATCCCCAAAAACTCATAAATTTCTGTTATGCAATTATACTTGACTTGATCGAACTGATTACTGGTTGTCAGTGGAAATATGAATTTGGGTGATATCACTCCCTTATGATACGCCCACTTACGCAAATTCAGTCTTAAATTTCACGGTTGGGATATGATTCGAAGATTTGAGGTAATAGGTTGAAGTCAAAAAAGGTGGAGTTAGTATTGTGGGTAGAGGTAGAGGTAGACGGGGGGAAGGGGTGGTTGGGGCTCTGTCCGTCTCCCTACTTAACCAGATGGTGATTTTACGGGTGTTCTGGTTGCTTGCGACCGACTTTCTTATTTTTTACATAGCGAGTCTGTTTCCCAGGTGCAAGGACAGGTCCTGGTGTCGGTCCTGAAGGTTCTATCTTTGCCTAAATAACAGACAGTGGCCCTGCATTGTAAGCCTTGCAATGCCCTGAACTAGGCCTAGTCACCTGAAGGTAGCAGCAGAGGTTAGAGCCTTTCTCGAAGATGGTGTTTTATGCTCCGTCCTAGAAGCTAGAATCAGGAATTACCAACCAACCCCCAACTCCATTGAATCTAGGTGCATTCATGGTTGATTATGTTTAATGTCGCGGAGATTTTCCCTTCCCACATTCTCTTTGATACTTGCATGGTTTTATGCATCTTTGCTAAAATAATTGATAATACACATAATATTAAATATTTGTTTCCACATTGCTCGAAATATACATTGGTAATGTTGGTAATCCTGTGTTGAACGAGAATTTCAAATTGTTTCGTTTCTATAGTTTGAAGTAATTGCTATACTTCAAAATAATTAATATTACCGTAATTTTTTCTTATGGTTGTTATAAATATCATAGATTTGATATTTGTGAATCATATGTTAGCTTTATTTTGTTTGATAGAGCTTTCACTGTTGAAAATTGTTTTTTTTTCCAGCTACGAGTTGTAGTTGCCAGTTAGTGAATTTTGAACGAAATTCTCTGAAATTTTGTCGCCTCAGTTTTTGGAACTTACTGTACAAACAAGCAAGCAAAATGCACACTTAAACCACCTAATGCATTGAAGTCTTGTCAAATTTAACAGCAGCAACTATTTACCTTCTCACAAGAGTCCAGGGAAACTCTCAACCAAGAATAGTGTAATGCTACTATCTCCCTTGGGCTTACTAAGCAGGTCACTTTAAAATGACAAAAATCCAGTAGCACCACCCACCAACCTGAAGTGGCACCAAGAAATGTGGCATGTGGACCTCCCTCTTAGTTCCAGTCTTTTCTTACAACCTTACACAAATGCATCCCCCCCCCCCCCCAAAAAAAAAAAAAAACCCCAAAAAAAAAAAAAAAGAATTGGGGGATATTTTTCTTTGGAAATTGGAGATTTATTATAGTATTACCCCTCTTAGCCATCTAAAGAGTGCTGTTCAAATTCCAAGCTTCCTCAAGTCTTCCTTCCTTAATCACTGGTTCTGAAAAATTCAAACCTAGAGTACTGCTTTTACAACTTTCAGGGAACAGAAATCTCGAGTTTACTATTTGCAAGAGATTACCTGACCCTTCTTAGACTCAAAGCCTTCCTATGAAGCAACATCTCTCGAGGGATTTGTCACTGACACACCCTATATCACTGCATCCACAGCACATTAAAGAGAACTTGTACAATACTCACAACTGATGTAAAATCATGTTTGGTAATTCACTTTATTCTAATTTTAAATAGTTATAAATTTTTGCTATATAATTACTGCGTCCTATTTTTTAATTAGGCTCTTTCAAATATGCTTTCTGTGGAGATCTTTAAATTTACCACCACTTATATCAATCATGTACACATTACCGTAAAAGATTCTTTAAAATAACAAAACTACATTTTTATAAACATTTCTTTATTATTGTAGAAAATGGAAATATATGGAAAAAATTAAGTCCTTACTTTCTACCTAACAGGTTTTAGTTAACCTACTGAAGGTTCTGCCACTCTAAGAAACTCAAATACACTTCAAGAATCACTGTAATACCATCCCAATTTACTGTAACCTAAAAACTTAAACTACATGAATTTCATACAAATTAAAAAACTGAACAAACATATTAGCTGTAAGTAAGAACTAAATTTTTAAATCTCTATAGGGGAATTTTTAATATGCACTGGTTCCCATGGAATCTTTCACAAAGAAAGCCTTATCTCAAGAAATTATGCATATAAAACATCATTGTACTTTTTTCAAAACTTAAGCATCAAGAAGATAATTTGGATGTACGACTAACAACGGATCATCTTCCTCATCAGTTTCCATTGCAGAGCCCTTTAAGCCACTTCTTGTCAACGGGATGATAACTTGATCCTGTGAAGAGAAAAGGTTAACATAAATGATCAAACAATTTCTAAACTGCCTTATTATATAAAACTTGGGTAAAGTTGCTACTAACAGCTGGAAACCAGTACAGACACCCACCTTCTTAAGAACATTCAACTTACAAATATTAATATACAAACAAATGTCATCACAAATTAAAATTGTGTTCAGAACACTCTCCTTTGCCACCCTTAAGTTCAAATTTCATTTTTTACACCTATTCTGTAAATATAGTACTGTATGTACAGTGTATTGTATTTCATGATGAAAAAATGTACACTGTATTGATTGTATACCATACTGTACATATAAAATGAAGACTACAATATCCAACTTAGAAAACAATCCCACATATAAATGGCCATCCGGAACACAACTTGTTTGTAAGTAGAGTGGCGTCTGCAGTATGTTTATTAAGTGAATCAAGTTGCTCTAATCAGCTACTAACTCAGCTCAACCCTTAGGAAGCACAGTCACTCCTCTACTTACAAACTTGAAGTACAAACACTCCTCCACTCACAAACTTTCAGATACAAACATCTGTGCTTGTAAATTCAATATTTGTTCAGAGCGCTCCAGGCATTGACCTAAAAGTCCAAATTTTGTTGGGGGGCCTGCCTTCACTTGGTTTCAATTTCTGACGCTCACCACACTGGACTGCACATACTGTAGCTGACACCACTACTCCTCCCAGGTACTTTGTACCCACGCTAGTGCTAAGATTTCATCTCCTGTGCTTCGATTCAATCATATATTTTTATATTTACTGCATTAAATATATCATGACTAATGGCAAACAGAGGCCACTGATGAAATTGATAGTTTGAAAAGCAGTAAGCCATCTCAATGGAAACTAAAGTTGCCATAGTACAAAAGTTAGTGGTGAAAAAATGGTTGATGTAACAAGCCTTCATAAATTAATCGCTCGACCATTGGCACAATTTTGAAGAACAGACAAAATTATGGAGCACATGAAAAGTGTTGTGCCAATGTTGTCAACAATTATAAGAGAAGGGGAGGATGGTAGAAGAAATGGAAAATCTTCTGGGTATCTGGATGAAACACCAGAGACAGAGGTCTGCACTGCTTAACCTCATGCTGTTTTTCAATGACTTGAAAGCTGAGGCTGGCAAAAATGCTAGAGATGAAATATTTCCAGCAAGTCATGGATGGTTTCATCACTTAAAAAAAAAAAAAAAAAAAAAAAAAAAAAAAAAAAAAAACCAACTTGCATCATGTGTCCATAAGCAATGTGGCAGCGAGCTCTGACAAAGCAGCAGCCACAATCATAGATAAGGGAGGCTATACTCCTCAGCAAATTCTTAATATAGATGTGACAGGCCTTTTCTGGAAAAAAATGCCAGACAGAACGTACATCAGCCATGAAGAGAAGACAATGCCAGGATTTCAGGCAGCAGAAGATAGGCTAACATTACTACTAGGTGGCAACTATTCTGGAGACATGAAGCTGAAACCTCTCCTCATATATCAAGCAGCAAATCCACAGGCACTGAAAAATATCACAAGAAATTTTCTACCTGTAATGTGGATGGCCAATAAGAAAGGCTGGGTGACCCATGCTGTATTTGAGGACTGGTTTTCCATCACTTTATCCGTGTAGTTAATCTGTACTGCAGAGAGAATAACATTCCATTTAAGATTCTCTTAATTTTGGACAATGCCAGTGGTCACCTACTGAACTTAGATGATTTCCATCTGTTCAAGTTTATTATTTACCAGCTAACATCAACTTCACTCATTCAGCCAAAGGATCAGGGCATACTAGCAAATTTCACAAAATACTACTCGCTGTACGTATAGGAAAGTTTACAGTTGTATAAAGAACATTAATGCTGCATGGCGTGAAGTGACATCAGCTGAATGGCGTATGGAAGGACATATGCCCAGATTGTAAATGGCTTTAAAGGGTTTAATCAACAAGAGAGGCAGAAAATGGCATCGTTAACAGTCTCTTGACGTTAGTGAAGAGTTAAACCTTGACATGGGGGAAGAGGACTTTCAAGAGATGTTTGACAGTCATTCAGAGGAACTGACGAATGAAAATTTGATGGGACTGGAAGAATGCCAAAAAGCAGGAGACCATGAAGAAGAACTTATTCTTATAAAGAAGTTTGAAACAAAATTGATGGCCAAAGGGACCCCAATGTTGTGAGATTCTCAAAAGTAGCAGCAATAGTCGACAATGCTTTCCAATGTTGTCGTATCATGTATGATGAAAAGAAAACAAAAACAATGCAAACTTCCATTGACAATTTGTCTAAACCAGTGCCTTCAACTTCAAGAGCCTCCCCACCTCCAATGACTGCTTCCTCCCTGAATGTAGAAGAAAGTGATGAAGGAATTCCTTCCCAAAGTGATCATTGCAGAAAAAAGCGAAAACAAAGATGATGTTGACGATCCACCACCCCTATATTAATTCCACACCGGTTTCCCCCATCTCATCATCCATCACGACAACAAAACCAGTTTCAAAAGGTAAGAAAACTGTACAAGTATTTTACATTCACTGTATTATCTTAAGTTGTTTAATGTTAGGTCTTATCAGCATTTGTATTAATTAAATACTCTATACAATACAGTACCAGTGCTAGTACGTATTGGGTTTTAGTATAAAAAACAAATAGTACTGTACGTATTGAACTTAAAGAGCGCTGCTTGGAACATAACTTGTTCATAAGTAGAGGAGCGTCTGTACCTCCAGCGCAAGGAAGAGATGACAATTTTTTCTTGCAGAAATAATTTTTCGTAGTGCATTAGGGAAACATAAAATAGTATTTAAAAATTAATATGTAATAGAAGTTAAACATAATACTTTGTTAATGCATGCCTTGAAATTCTAATGAAATGCACTAATCAACAATAATTTCAAATTTTATTTTCAATAATGAAACTAAAAATACTGTCACTAAACACAAGCTTACCACCACTGGATGAAAGTAAATAATGCTAAAAATTATTTCTTGCCAAATGAATATTTTTGTTTCAGTCAAGTAAATAAGCTACGCATATATGCATATGCATATACATATATATAAAACACTGGAAGGATAATGCAACAGGTTTATACATTAAGAAAATTCTAGTAAGATGGTTTGTGCATTCATAAAATGTAGAATTAAAATTTTACCAATAAAACCCCACATCTGTAAAATATAACACACTACAAAACTTACATGATATGTCAGTCTGTCTAGAACCTTCTCGACAACTAGCTTCTTTTCAATCAGCTCTGCTTCTGATTCAATATCTGCCGATACCTCATTCAAGTACCAATTTACAACTGCAGACTTTCTCAGGCCTGCCGTTTCTGAGCCTTCATCCTCCATTTTTGCCTCCTCTTTCCTCATGTACATCACCAATAAGTTTGACATGTTGCGGTAAGACTCGTATGAAAGTTTCAACTTTTTCTTCTTTAGGGCATCAGTAGAATCTCTATCTTCTTGATGACCATTAACACCTGAAATTTTTAATGTTTCAACTATTAACTAAATCAAAAACTGACATGCTTACACTCAATTTTTAATGACCCAGTATTCTAATTTCTTAAAACAACAACCTCTCCTCTGATAATTATCCCCATCATCTGAAACTTTTAGAATAACAGAACTGAACAACTTGAAGGATGTTTGGATATTGGTATCTGAATAGTGTAACAGTTGACCTTGTCATATGGATGCACTTTTTGTTTCTCCACAGCTCAGTAACCACCCATTTACTCCATCTGGCCAACAGCCAAATCATTCAATCAACTTCAACAGACATTCACGTAATAAACGTCCACCTGTGAAAACTTTCGTGCATAGTATTAAATCTAAATAATTTTAAATAAAAAAGTAAAACAAAATAATATGCTTTTACCAAATGAAACTACTTTTTAAACATAATCACATATAATCATATTTAGCAATCCACGAGTTCCCAATTAGATGACTTATCGAGCATACTCAGCAGACCTCTAGTACAAATTAACTAATTGCCTCCCTTTTAGTGCAAACAAGTGTGAGGCTTTGAAAACACTCATGTGGTTCATGAACTTTTCTGAAAAAACTTTTATAACAATAATTTGTTTGGGGACAACACAATCAATTATAAACATGCGTGTTGTGCTTACCTTATGGATCCAGTTGCAGAACTTTAGGACAAAGTGAAAAATAGTTTCTAATACTTGACAGGAATGTAGGTAAAGCACAATGTTTGTATCATTTTGTCTATTTACCATCAACATGAGAAGTGTAAGAAGACTGCCCTAAAGGGTTTATTTTAACAATGATGGGTTTGAATTTTATTACATTACAGCTCTTCAAAAATCTGAAGACTGGGTTAATTGAAAACTGAGAAGCTTAAAACATTTCTCCAATTTGTTTCCAAACCTTGACATTCATTGTCGATTATAATTTGGACCATCAATCATAATAGTTTCTAAAACTTTATTCTTTTTTAGTTGAAACTTGGATAGTCACATAACAGAAGTTTAGCTATTAACATTTACCTGCATCTGTATTCAGGGTTTGTCTTCACATGAATTATAAAATAACCATGAAAATGAATAAGATAACCAATTGATTGTGACCAGTACAAAGACAAAGTTGCTTAAAAATTATCCTTTTGAATATAGAATGGCAAAAACCAAGAGTAGGTTTAATTTGTATTTGCAATTATCACCTCAATTTTTCCATAAGAGTTTGCCAATGTTACAAATGATAGAATGGTTATATCTGATTTGGCCATAGTGATAGCAGCTTAGGCTTAACACGCTTTGAGTGAAACACTAGAAGTCTCTCAGTCTTACCATTTATCTGTCCATTAGGTACACGATTCTCATCCGTTTCCATGGGATCGTCAATCTGTTGTTCATTCTCATCTTCCTCCAAATGCACATCAGGTTGTTCAACACGAATAATGGATTTGTTTAATAAACGGAATGCTTCTTTCACATGCTTTGGTTGAACCTGAAACAAATCGAATCTTACTAATATAAACTTCAGTATTATCAAACCGGGAGACAGTATTAGTCAGGAGAAAGAAAATAATGTCATACTTGAGTGCAAAAGAAAAAAATCAAAATGTCTATGTCTAAGAGCTCTCAAGTTCATTCTAAATCTTACCTCATCTGAACAATGCATTCTTGCCATGCCTTCAGAAAGTCGAATCATACTCTCCAATTGACGGACTGTGATACGCCACGATGACTTCGCAGCACCTGAGGAGTCACGCTGTCGAAGGTTTCGATACTGCTCCACCAAATACTCACTGGCCTCCTAGAAAAATCAAAACATATGGACATAGACAAAGGTTGATTTTAAATTTATCAAATTCTAATGATATAATCAATTAAAAGTACAAGAAAAACTTTGTAAAAATAAGCTAAAGATACTTTAACAACTTATTTATAACTAATTAGCACATAAGAACAGCATAAAAACTAAAGGTCAACCCTCAAAAGTACCTTATTGAGCTTTGGTTTGAACTGTCGGGCAAACATTATATAACGCTGAATTTCTTCCAGTGCGTAAGTTCTATCAATACTTTCCTCATTACGACTGTGCAGATCTACAATACGTCTCGCAATGGCATAATCAGTAACCTGTAATAAATAATTATAATTAGATTTGACAATAACGTCTCACAATGGCATAATCAGTAACCTGTAATAAATAATTACAATTAGATTTGACAATACTAACAGATCAAGCAAAAGAAGATGAATTCACATCATACCCCATCCCAATTTTCACAGGTGATGTACAAGTTTTTGTACTATGACATTAGTATTTTTAATATGACATTCTGTATGGTAACTAAGATTCACTAACATGAAACTGCCAAACAGTGCAAGACCATACAACTTAAATTTACCTCATTGCACTCATCTACAAGAATGAAGAAAAGATCAAATCTTGACATAATGGGGGCTGTCATTGCAATGTTCTGTCGGAGAGATTTCGTCCTGTCATATCGTCCACCAATAGGATTGGCTGCTGCAAGAATGGAGGTCCGTGCATTCAAAGTTGCCTTAACACCAGCCTGAAAGCAAGTTTTACTGTGTAGACACACATTAAAGGCACATAACACACTACCACCATTCCAAGTCTTTAAACTTACATTTTTTTACGAGAATTTTCAAAACAGCCAATATTCTATTTAAGAAGAAATACCTGAAATTTTATATAAATGAAGTCCATAATAATTTCAATGAATTCTTCCTACCAAAAATTAGTTCACATTTCTCTTCTATTCTCAGTTATTTCTTATGAAAAAAAAAATAACTACACTTCAAAAAAGAAAAAAATCCCACTTCCAAATTTATATCAAAACTACTTTAATGCGCAACTTGCAACCTAAACCTTCTCTAAAATTTGGAATATATCTTGTGCAGCTTACTTTTGTGATGGAAATGGTCTGCTGTTCCATAGCTTCGTGGATGGCCACCTGATCTCTGATATCCATCTTGTCGAACTCATCAATACAGCAAACTCCATTGTCAGCTAACATAAGGGCACCAGCTTCAATAACAGACTCGTGTGATTCTTCATCTTTCACCACTGCAGCAGTTAAACCAGCAGCTGTTGAAGCTTTTCCTGAGGTGTATACTGCACGAGGGCTAAAATCTGATACCTGGAAAACATTAAAAATCTCAGAGGGCTGGCTCCCTTAATACTTTCTGAATGGGGACATTGTCATCATGAAAAATTAGGTAAGGATACAGTCAGACTCCTGTACTCAAAGGGAGCATACCAGAACCAGGGCCCCGATAGTTAAAATCTGTAAATAATTAACCAACCCCCTCTTAAAATGCTTAAAACTGCCTATCTTGAAACGTCAAGTATCGAACATACACAGGTACAGAATATTGCCCTACAAAACCAGCAAATGGGCATTTTCCCACAAATAATTTATCTATGGATTCCAGAAAAATAAGCGAATCACTAAGTCTGCAAATCGGAGGGTTGACTGTGTTAGTCACTCAACAATGAATTAGAAAAACTTATTGCTTAAAGTGAGTAAATGACAAAAAAGTAAATTCCAAACTCAGACAAAAAACCAGCTTTAATACTATTTATATTTATTTGTCATAAATATTTTATCAGGAATAGTTGTAAAGTAATAAAAGAACACATTAACACTTTAGTGTTAACCTAATCTTTTATCAGAATATCTGAACATTAAATATATCATAGAAATAATAAAAGAGGATATTACTTATGGAACATATTTTAGGGTGTGATTAAAAGGTTAAATATTCTGTGAGGAATGCTTTCAAGGGGGGTACAAATTTTGGGGCTATGGTTCATGCATGTTGACAAATACATAATAAGACAGGGAACAACAATGTACATATATTCTCTGGAAAATGTAATCAATTGGTCCGTCCAACCAGTGGGTCACGATGAAAATGGAAAATGAAAATTACCACACCCTTTTTAGACTGCCTAATAACATTAATCCACAAGGGTTTAAATGAAGTTTGCCCAGAAAACTTTCCAATTTTTCTACGAACATAGATTTTTAATTCGAACTTTTTCTTACAGGTACCTTCTGCCAGAAATACCATCCAGACCTTCTATAACCTTTCACCAGGATTGTACTGGGCTTCCAACTTGTATCACATTTTACTACCTTGATTATAAATTTTCTGGCTAACTGCTGATATCCATATCTCATCTGATACTCTACCAATCTTGTTTTCTGTGATTTAACTTCCCTAATCTCTAAATCCCATGCCTACAGTCAATGTCTGCATGGCTTAGTTCCTGTTGGTACAATTTTAGTTCCAATTTGCATTCAAATAATTACATTTATTCTACTTAATTTTCCTTCTCAAAGAATTATCTTCAAATAAGAATACAGAATACTGTGTCAGCTGTTTATCTAAAACTAGGACTTCAATGAGAAAAAGCTGGGTTAACCCCTTGTGGACAGGTAATACTTATGTTTACATATAGCTTTGAAGTAGTCTGGATGGCGTACATATGAGTTTTTTTAGATTTTCTTTTAAATTGGCCACCCTTAAATTTAGCCCGGTCATGTGTTTGCATTAGTATATTAGCCCTGACTAATATACGCAGATTATCTTACCATCTTCAAAAACTGAGATTTTGCAGTAGAAGGATCACCAACAATGCAGACGTTAATGTCACCACGCAAAGTTGTCTTTTCTACGGTTATCTTTGGAACGCCACCAAACAGCATAAGAAGAATTCCTGAAAAAAATATTGGAATTTTGTTTTCAAATTTTATCATCTCTAAAACTTTAGTTTTACAGTGGAGCAGAATATAAGGGAGTGGTTCTACTTAGATAATGGCATTGCACAAATTCACATATCTCTGATTTTATTTTATAAACCTAAGATAAATACCATAACCACATTTGTTGATAAGGCTTCTTCATATAATTGGCTAAACATTATAATTCAGTAAACATTAATCTAAATGTTATTATGATATATCAAGGCTTCCATTTAAGACATAACAGCATATTCACTATTGTAAAAGTAGTTTGTGTATTATCTACATAGGGTTTACATAAACATCTACATCAGGTTTACTAAAGGATGGAGCACCCTACAGATACTATTAGATATAAGCATCCATCTGACATAACTAAATAGTTCGAGTAAAGAGTACAATAGAATGTACATCTGCTGACAAGATCATTTTGCCCTTAAGAAAAACAGAGCCTCTCTTACCTCGTTTGACTTCATCATTGCCATGAATAGTAGGGAAAAGAGATGAGATGAGATTCTGATAAAGATTTTTGTCCCGGGACATCTCATACACTTTATTCCACTCCAGTTCTGTCATTTGTCTTTTGATAGCCTCAGCAGTCATTTCCTCTCCTCGGATTTCTTTGCCCCCAAACTGAAATAAAAATAAAAATATCTTAAATTCTCAGAGCAAATACTTTTCAGTATAGTTGGATCCATCCAAATGGTTAGTTACAACGAAAGGCAAAAGAGTTAACAGCCTCTCAAATTGCTGACAATGGATCAATATCTTGTTCAAGTTAAAAGTGAGCCCAGATGTGTTTAATTAACAAAATTGTTGACTTGCAGAAAAAAGCAGAATAACCACTGTGCCCAAACAAAGACCTTTAATTCAAAATACCTCAATATTCTTTGGCAAACATATCTCTTCCTCTCATAATCAAAGAGTGCCTGCCTCAATCTGGGGACTCACCTACCTCCAATCCTGCATGTTCATTATTATTAAAGTGTACCCAACTTCCTTGGAGAAAAAGTACATGGAATCATAATTACATTACTCAAGAAATCTTGTGAGTCCTTAATTTTCCAAAAATCTTCCTCTTATTCAGATCTAATATTATGTCACGTTCAACATCAAGTTCTAATCACAGAAAATATCAATTGTTATAGCAGAGATTACACTCAAATCATTATGAAAGAATCTGAAAGGTAAAACATGGAGAAACATTTTACAATCTGGTAAACATTCAATCAAAGGCCATCACTCAACTCATCTAATATCAGGATTTGAATGTCTAAATTTCAAATACTAATTTCAAAAGAAATATGTATGTACTAACATGTATGTATACTTCACTATGTATTGAATTGAATATAGAATTTATGCCAAAGGCCAAGCAAAGAGACCTGTAAGGTCATTCAGTGCTGAAACAGAAATTGATAGTAAAAAGTTTGAAAAGTGTAAGAAGAGGAAAACCTCAAAGTTGCATTATGAATCAATTGTTAGGAACGGGTAGAAAGCAAGATGGAAGAAAGGGAATATGAAAGGAGATACAGTAAAAGGAACGAAAGGGGGTTGCAGCTAGGGGCCGAAGGCACGCTGCAAAGAACCATAAGTATTGCCTACAGCACCACATGAGGTCCACTGACGGCATTACGCCCACTATGGTGGCTTCAAAATGTAGCAAATCATCAAAGGTTTAAGTATCTTTTTTCATAAGGAAAACGGTTGATTTAACACTGTATAATTTCATCATCATATACTTCACTTGCAGATATCATGATTTTAAAATGAAAATAGTTGTAAAATTATACATTTTTCCTCTTGGCCCTTCTTCTAATATATTATGGTAGCAAAACACCTTACCTGTCTGAGTAGTAAGTGAAAAAAAAATCCAAATATTGTGACCTTGGTTACAAAAATAAAGAAATCAAACTTTAAATTACCTTTGGATTTGTGGGTGTAATAGAGCAAGCTAGGAAAGCCATACGATAGTTGAGATCACGGACGCCCAAAGCTTTCAGACCAGTAACGCCTTCACTTTCTTCACCTGGAAATATCACAAATTTCAAATATAAAAATTACAGAAATAAAATATTGTTCTTTGGTAGTACCTGGATTATGTTAAAAAGTTCAAGGCTTGAAACCCAAGCACTAGATAATTATATTACCTTCCAAGAGTTGTGATTCATCGTTGGTTTCATTTTTCAGCTGGTTCAACAATCCATGTAGCCTGATATTCTACGGTACAACAATGATTACATTTAATCCTACATAGGCAGGGAGCCAGCATAAGCAGCATTTTAGCTTCTAGGATAGCAGATCTAAAGAAATTAAACTGCTCCTGCAATCAACGCAGATAATTATTGTGAAAGGGTATATCTTTATCACAGATGAAACTGATCCTTTTAATATTAGGATCCTTAACCAATTTCCATTAAGAAAAAAAAAAAAAAAAAAAAAAAAAAAAAAAAAAAAAAAAAAAAAAAAAAAAAAAAAAAAATGGGTCTTTCCTTTCCCCTAACTCATCAACCTAACACCAGTTGACTATGTTGATACAAAGTTTCAATGACCAATGCCAGCTTGCACTGAGGAATATTCCTATCTCATAAGTGATGGATATATGCTTTGTCAGGCTATCATTTCTGAAGGATTTCACCATTGTGTGATTTCCTCTACAACTCAAGTGGTGAAAGAAGCATGCTCCCAAAAATAAATTATCAAACTTTTAATGATTAAAAACAATTACATTAAGCATTTTCTACCATTTCATCTCAAATTCCCTAATGCATGCTGTCTTCTAAATTAATTAAAAATAACATACCTATTTCACACTAAAAAGCATAGAAATTAGTCTGAAAAATGTCAAACAATTACACTAGAGTGAAAAGTGGTAAAGAATTTACTATTCAATGACTTTACATCTTGAAAACTACATCCCAAGAAAAGTAAACAGATTATACAAAAAAAACCTGTAAAAACTAAATCTGCAATAAACTATTAGCTAAAATGAAAAACTTTAAATACTTAACTGACCTTTATGTCTAGCAGAACTTTCTGCTCTAGCCCCCGGAAGATTTAGTGCTGAAACATCTGGCACAACAATCAAGGAACCAGTGAAATCACATCTGTCACCAGCCTGAGCACACTCGACAGCTTCTGCTCGAACAACAACTTCAACACTGGAATTACAAGTAAGATTTTTCCTCACAAAATACCAAAGACAATTAGTTATAAAAATTTTCTTTCCAAAACTAAGGTTCTTTTTAAGACAATACTTCTCATCTCTCCAACCAATGCAAACCCTTCACCCACATATTTTACTTTATTTGAAAAGTCCATACAAGTACACAGGAAGCACTAAAAAGAATTATTCCATTCAAAATCCAAACATCAAGTAAATATTAAACAGAACACTTCCTGTATTTTCTATGAACAGTATCACCAAGGATTCCAATTAAAAGATATAAAAATACTGTAAAAGTTTGCCCTTATTCAACTATATATTTGTGTCATCGTAATAATTTTCACCAAAGTTAATTGGATTATTTTCAAATTAGCAAAGCCAACTGCTGGGCCCAAGTGATATGGAAGACATGCACAAATATATAGTAGCAGTCACATGACAATTAAATACCCTCCTGCCTAAAGTCAAATCCTTACCTACGAGGAATGCAACCTCTTGGTAGTTCTGCTTGTATTTCTTGTATTCTGACTTTCTGGAAGTCCACAAATCTGCTTTTGTTTGTATCAAGCATGAAGCGCTGACGATTACTGCAAACAGGATTTCGGCATATGGTAGGCTGAGTGTACTGAAAGAATTCAAGATTTAATAGAATAAAATTGAAAAATGTTCCTGAAGTACAATGCAGTGCAAGAAACAAGTCATCACATCTTTTTTTCAATAAAGCTTTACAATTGAGATTCTTTTCCATAGTTTAGAGAAAAAATCTAGAGCAAAATTAGCCTCGCTACCATTCTTAATTTTATTCTGGTTATATTTCTTAGTACGTGAATGAATTCTGGCCAAAATACATGTCAGTAACTACAAATGATTAAGCGACTAAAAATGATTAAAAACTTCAAAAATTATATATACCAGAAGCAATAAACCTAAAGAAAATAATTACAAAGTTTACATGCAGACACTTACAACTCCTATTCAATACTTACTTTAAACTGCTGTTCCACATCCTTAATCACAGTCTGGCAATCCAAGCACACAAAAGTTCCTGCTACAAGCTCTGGATGTACTGGATGGGTCCGAACAACCTAACAAAATAATAAATAAGTATATTGTCTCAAAGAACACCATACAACTGAGAATAATTCAAGGTTAATTTATGAAATACAAGTTGATTCATATGCATGCAAATAATAATCCATGCCGAATATAAATAACTCTGAAGGAATAATGTTTATACTAAAACTCAACATCACTGGCTGAGGAGAGAGAGAGAGAGAGAGAGAGAGAGAGAGAGAGAGAGAGAGAGAGAGAGAGAGAGAGAGAGAGAGAGACTCTAACCTCCCTACATTACTTTTCAGCGTCTCTCTATCATGTACTAATCATTTCCTATTCAAACCAGTTATTTTGAAGTTTCCTGTCCTTCTGATAAACGACTGCAATGAAAGTAAAAGTTTACATAATTTTGAAAATGTCATGAAGAAAATCACAACCCTTTAACTTAGGTTAAATGTACCTGTAAAACTACATTCTTTCAACATAAGCTTACCTGACCAGATATGCGGACAAGGGTCCCAATTTTCACGGTTGTTAATTCTCTTATCTTGTGTCTTGTGGGAACATCAACAAAACTAACGTAATACTCTTTCTCAACAGGAACTTCTGCATGATCACGGACAAAATTTCTCACAGAGCGGCAAAGAAACGGGTAAACTCTGAAAAGCAATGTGTACAAAATTATGCATGATAAAAAGGACTATATATGTAAAACATGAAATAAATAGTGGAGACTGTAAAACACTTGAAACAATCTTCATAAATCCAACAAGATATAGAAGAAGTTATTAAAGATAGAACAACTAAATGCAGCACGAAATATAGTAGTCCTATTGATGCTATAACATAACACTGAACTCAAAATTCACTCTCCACCTCACCAAATCTATAAAATTCCTATAGTAATTTGGATTTTTCCTAGGTATAAGACCAGGGCCATTTATTTTAGAGTAGACTCAGCACAAGTTGGGAAATGGCTGCTGGAGCTTATTATAATGTGTGTGCATACACAGGAATGACAGAATACTTAAATTTCATATCTGTTAACCCCTTCTTTACCGGGTGGGTGAGCAGAATGTAAACATTGTGTTCGCTGCCGAACTGAATCTCTCGGTAGTGACTCGAGTTTGGAGGGGTGCCCATCGTAAATATTTGCCAAAAATACACTAATCAAGACAGGCTAATGAAATTATCAGGTATTATTAGCACTATAATAACGCATATTCTCTGTTAGTTTTATCATCCTACAGGGAAAAATAAATGATTTTATGAAAAAAAATGTGAAACTCAGTGTCCCTTGTACAAGGGACACTGGTGTCGGTGAAAAAACTACGGTCTTGAATAGAAATTCGGTCTTACAGAATGTTGGTATATTGCACCTGGAACATGCACATAAAGTATTATCAAAATAGAACAGTAAATAAGCACGTAATAACAAAAAAAAAGAGCAAAAACTAAAGCGAAAGCCCCGCCAATAAATATGGAAATCGCAAATTTTATAGTATATCTTTCAAAAATTGGGCGATGTCATTTTCTACGTTTTCTAAGATTAGTTTCATCACAGAAAACAACTTTAGGGGCATTAGGGGTATCTAAACTAATTTTTCAAGTTTCTTGTCCTCAGAAAAAAATCGCTTTTTGCTTTTTCTCTGGTTTGGTTTTTTATATATAAAGTTACTATAAGGCTTTATTTCTACCTTCATTTATCTGGTGTTCATATCTTTTATTTGTAAAATGTAATAAGTGAATAAATAAATAAATACAGTAAATGATGATACAACTGGTTTTTTACTTGGGTAGAAGTTATTACATGTTTACGCTTGTCTGGTTTTGTGATTTTTTGTTGAGACGCAGTTCATCTGTCACCTACACACTACTATAAGCAGTAATAATACTATTTTTTTGGGTTCATCATACGTCTGGCATAGTGTCATACTGTTTTGTTTTATTTTTGCTCCAACTCTTCAAACCGAAATTACAGAATGATTGGAAGTCCCTATCTGAAAAGAGGAGTTTTGGTGGTACTATGCGTACCACCTTTATGCACCCGGTGCGGTATAGTAGACTTCAATGGTGGTACCCACCTACCTCCAAACAAACTTTCGGTAATGAAGAGGTTAATACAGAAATAAAACACTGTGTTGTTTAATTAAAATCAAACCCTTTTGTCAACAAGAAATACAGGAATAGGCAAAACTAAAGTTACCAAATACAGGCCTGGCTAAGAGACAAACAGTGCGAGTCCATGAATAATTATTACCTGTAGTACTCTTCAATAATTGTTGTTGCAAGATTCTGATTTGCTTTCTCAATATCCGAGAATGACACTTCCAAAGTATTACGCTCAGGCTTTACCAGATCCCTGGCATCTTCCAAGTATTTCACTTCTCCCCCTTCTTGGAACCTGCAAAAAATATGAATAAAATAAAAAATATAAAAAAAATGAACCACTAAGCATAAATCTTACAACAAAAATAACACAACAACAAAGGTTAAATCTTACAAATCATTAGTTCATTACCTTCAAAGGCAATTTCAAAACACACACTGTATTACATATTCATGTACATATACATAATGCTTAATGTCCAGACACTTCACAGCTATAACTGAAGGAAAGTGATTATGTATAAAGTGTAAGCAACAAAGTTGTCTAAAAGAGAGAAAGATTGGTCTCCCTCAAAGCCTGAACTAAGCTTATATAAATTTTCCTACACCAATTTTCATGTCATTTCAATTTTCACAGTTTAATTCTCGCCTAATACATGAACAGTAAACTATTCTCTCTTTCCTGTGTTTTTGTTCCCTACATCTGTACCTGGAAGCTAGTCTGGTGTTGTCATCAATTATTAAAGTATCAAGATGATTTCAGCTGGCAATAACCCCCCAAGTTCTAAACCAATGCCATGCCTAGGTCTCACTGGCATATTGTAACAAACCTTGATTTCATCTAATAAGCGTTTCAGCACCGGAATATGCATACCAAATATCAAGTCTCTCACTGTTCAAAAGTGAGACAAAGGTTCGATTCATTCAATAATCTAAAGAATTTGGAGTTAACTTTAACTACTGGCATTCTTTGCAAATCAAAGTATTAATGATACTCGCAGAAAAGGCAGACAATCTTGGACATGTATGTACTGTATACTTATGCTTGGCGATCCAATCTGCTAAATTTACTAACATCCCTCCAACCAAACTAATGGACTGAAAAGATCATTTTCCTTCATGCATTTCTATGTATGATGGTCTACCTTTGAGTCAAACTGACTGAAATTCCTTTAACAATGTTATTCATTTTTAATGAATAAGTTAATGTGACACAGACAGGCAAACTGACCATATCCCTTTGTATATTAATAATGACAATTTCCTTTGATAATTTGTCTAAATGAAATTCCTTCCGCTTTGTAAAATTTACAATAAGGCATTTGTAAGAATTAACCTTAATAAAACTACTATATTTGATAGGTATATTTTTGCTGTTTGTCTTAGGCATTTTACACATTCATTGCTAACTCAAACCAATTGTTTTTAAGTTATCTATTACACAGAATCTAGGATCTGATCACCTAGGTTAGGCTAACTAGATCCAGGATTATATATCTTTGGAAATTATTTCAAATGAAGGGGTAGCCAGCCAGGTATTTGTATAGATTTATATTTTTCTATCCATTTACAAAGTTTGTGATTTTGACCATTATTGTTGATGCAAACCAATTATTTTAGTTTCCCTATTTCTATAACTACTTAGGGATCCAAGAGGGTAACAAGGATTTCTGAGTGCCTTTGGCTATCTAGTGCTTAGTGGTTATTAGTCTTTTCATTATCATCAATAATTCTGAAATTGTGAAATTGATTTATTTTCATAAGAATATCCAAAATCTGAAACAATGGCATGTCAATTGTAGGCTAATAGTTTATGGCTTGACTAAACATTTATACTAACTGTACAATTTTTCAAAACACTGAAAATTATCAGAAACTCCATATCTCATATTCAAATTCATTTCAACTATTTTATTGGGTGTATCATTAAGACATCCCACCATATAACAGACCTTGAAGGATCTGTACCATATACTTCCAAACATTCAAGGTATTCTTTGCTGCATCACAAGGAAGTAAGTACCACTGCATGGTAATAATTGCTAGGCAGTCAGTCTGCTAGCTATATTCAATGCCAAGTGGGTGTTGCCCTAGTTTATCTTAAGGGAAGGCAAGATTAGAAACCACCCCTGTTGAAATAAGTTTTATACATTTAAGATGAATACGACCTACAGAAATAACTTGTCCTATCCTTCTCCACTTTCACCAAGATGACAAGGTCAAACACCATCTAGCCTAGTAGGGGACAAAACCTATGCTAAAAGCAATCATCAAGTACTAAAGTAGATTCATATCAAACATGCATCTGATGTCTCGGCCAGTCCCTACGATGCTCCTGATTGGCTGTTGATGAGCCAATCACAAGTCTGGAAACCCTCAGTTTCTCGAGAGTTCACATGGGTAAGATGTATGTTTCATTTCAAATGAAGGATACGTCTTTCAAAAGTATCCTTCAGGAGAGGTGGAACTTACATCCTGCCATTGTGAACACTGAGAGAGACTGAGTGTTTCCAGCCCTGTGATTGGCTTGTCAACAGCCAATCAGGAATGTCGTAAAGGACTGGCCTAAACCAGATGCATGGTTGATGTGAATCTGCTATACTATACTCTGTTTTTTTCCATCTGTCCAATCGCCTGTGGTGTTCGCGCATGGTAACCCTACATCCTGGGCTTTACATAGTTACGCTATGTGTAAGATTTAGGTAAATAAAAGGGTATCTTGGTGTACATTTGCAACTGAAAAGTGTTTTAATAATTTACTGTTTGCGAATTACACCGTTAATATTCAAAATAGGATATTATATATTTAAAGCCTGGGACGCAGTGTTACCATGTGCAAACACCACTGGCGGATGGACAGATGGAAAAAAAAAAATATAGTCACAAAGATGTTGAAGAAAGCATTAACCTTTGGTTACAGGTAGGATATGAAAGTTTCATACAATTAATAAAACTCAACCACAGGCTAGTAAAGAGTCATAGCCTAGTGGGTAATCAATGACATGCCAATGGACAGGTTAATAGGTAGTAGCCTATACTACTTACAATTTTTACAATGACCATTACCAGGCCCATTACTAGTTTTTAATGGGAGGGGGGGGTCATTTTTTCCAAAACTGGACTTTCTCTTCTATAAAATGTCACTGGATACTAGGCTTATAGGCTATATAGCCTAGGTATAGCTATTCAAGATGAAAATGTTATTTTAGTTACCTATCACAAAAATTACTATGGACTTCCAGAAATTGGGGGGGAGGGAGTTCCCGTTCGACAACCCCCCACATCTCCCTCTCCTTAGGTATAGCTACAGCCTAGGATAAAGAAAGAAATGCCAGTAGCTTATCAGACTATCTGAAAGTTGTAACATAAGGGTGTTGGATACACTAATGCAAACTTTGTAAGAATTTGCCACGACTAATTAACTTCATTACGCGTAAGGTTGACGAATAGGTTGCTAGTACTGGGTAATTAGGTAGGCCTAGTGATTCCTAAAATCGAGCCGTTCCAGCTCAGCTGAACCTTGACTGCTAGTAAATTAGTTACCACCTACAGTGCTCGTCTACCTTGAACACTACCTACAACCTAGTAACTTAATCTACTTGGTAATCATTGCCATAATGAAACAATATAACTCGAAGGATACGGCTCCATCGCCTTTGTCAAGGCTCGGAGGAGGGACAGCATAGTACTACTATCCTAGAGCACCTGGGTCTCTAGGCTTACTTACTCTTCCAGAAAATCCTGGAACAACTTCTGACAGCGATCCCCGACTTCATCGACGACGTGAGTTTGTCCTGAGCGTGTTTCGGCGACATCCATGGCACAAAATTTAACTTGAAAGACGTCTTCTCGTCTCGGAACCTGTTGCACACGACTTTACCGCCACTACAGAAAAGGTTCACTTTTGGCGGGAACTGGAGGTCACGTGACCATTGTCTTCTGCCATATAAGGTGATCGATTGATGATATAATTTAATTGTAATTTAATTATGATCAATATAATCCCACACAATAGTATATGGAAAACATTCCAGTTGTAAAGATAAATATCGATAATTCTTGTTACACAACAGCTACATGAAGACAATGAATGGTTACATACCTTGCATTCTTCCTCGTCAGATGGCAGTGCATAACCAAAACAAACCCTCGGCGCCATTTTTAAAAACTAGTATGTCTACATGACAGTTGTTAATCTTGCTACGAATACTGTGCAAATGTTCATCACTGTGGCCACTTTGGAGTACTTAATTTAGAAATGATTTCCAGTTGCCTGCACAAAAAAAAAGATACTTGGGATTTGATTTGAACTTTATTATATCCCACCATAAACCACCATATTTTTTAAGAGACCATACAAATCAAAGTAGAGAAATCCTCTTCGTTAGACCTTGATTATTGATACTTAATATATGTATGGGGGTAGGGGAGCTTATCCTCAATGCCCTTAAAAAGTGATGAGATGTATAAATGTGGACAAGGCGGGAGATGCACAGAAAATATTTGTTTCAGACATTGTGCAGGGGGACATTCAGTTTCAAAATCTTTTGATAACTACTAGTTGATTATGAGTGAACACTTGGTGCAATTCGTTGTCACTCTTAATTTATGAATGGAGTTGATGCTAAGTTAATTTTGATTTGGTTCTGTTAAATGTGCAGCAAATATTTGGGTTTTATAAGATTGTGTTTTTCACATTATGTTGCTTGCCCTTCTCACAGATTTTATAATGAAAAACAGTGATCACATTGGAAGAGGAGGATTTTAGATTGAGGTAATGATATAAAATTGACACAAATTGTGCAGATGTTCCAGTTTTAATCAGAATAAACATTAGAAATGAGGAGAGCATGCTCAAAACTCAGTATATTTTGGAAAGACAACATTTCAAATGGAAAAAAAAAAAGTCCTAGTGCATGAATGGCATTTGGAAGAAAGTTCAATAAAAATTTCTTGAATAGATTCAACAATAGTGTTGCTACCCAGTAGTAATTGGGAAATAACTGGAATAGGATGATGACATTTACAAACCCGTAGGCATTGATATTGGAGGGCTTTCCAGTTATGAGATGTCTGAACTGGAGGAGGAAAGAAACTAAGGCAGAAGTAAAACCTTAACCATCATATACTACAATTCACAGCAAAGAAACACTCAGGTGTTTGCTATTCTCAATAGGGGTATGCAGGTGTCAGAAGAAATGAATGACAATTATGAGAAGTTCAGAGGAATTAAGAGACAGATATAGGCTGAACTAGCCTGCAACAGAAAACTTTATGATGGCAAAAAGCAACAAAGTATACAGACTAAAGATTATGTCTTACAGAAGATGACTACAACTGTTAAACAAGCGTCAATGATGTAATGTCTTTGTTGGCGATTGTGCCTTCTCAAAACCACAAAAAAAAAAAAAAAAAAAGGCCTGCAGTGAGTGAAGCATCTGTACTTCTGTTATGTTCAATGAAGCACTGAAGACATTACAGTGGATAGAGCAACTAGCACATGACCTTAGATGAAAGAAAAATGACTGGTATCCCTTCACTCCATCTGTTTTCTTCCGTCTATAAGCCAATGACCATATATGTGGCAATGTAGTCCAATGCAGGTATTCATATAATAATTCACAGGAAGCAGACCCTACTTTCAACAAGTTCTGTTAACCCAAGAGGTGCTAGGGGGATGCCACTAAAGGACAACAGCAATATCATGCATTAGCAACATCAGTAATGGAACCAATATTTTCATCCTCATTTCTTAACTTATCACCTAATGAACCAAACAAAAACTTCTTTCAGTTTTTCTTCTGAAGAAATCTCTTGAAAATGGGCCACAGACAGGGCCTGAAAGTACTCGAGTGTGTAGTAAAACTAAATGTAAATACTTAGAAGTAAACAAGTTATAAAGTGATTTTGTGGGTTTCTTTTTCAATTACATACCACCTAATGTTATGCATGGTTGTATTCTCCTTGTTTTGCAGATTAATAATAAAAAATGAAATATAAGATATGTATTTTGAAAATTGATATTTAATACGAATATATTTTGGAAAGAAAATGTTTTTTTTTTTTTTTCAAAAAATGCATTTTAGTTTTGGAATGTTTTATGCTGTATACATATTCTGAGATAATTTCCCATTTTTTCCATGATGATATTACTCCTTAGCTATTCAAGAAACACCTATAAAATTACAAAATATATACAGCAGATATTAATTGGTTGAATCGGTATATATGTGTGTGTATGTTAACTGACATATGAACACTAACTTTTAACCCAATATTACTATTGTCAATGTCACTAATTATTTGTCTTTAAATCCCTATTTGATGGAAAAGAATAAGCATCATCATCAAATGTTATTATCACCAAAATTTACAATATAAACAAAGATTTATATAAATTTACGGATATTGTAACTTCAGGATATGAAAGGCTCCCTGGTCCCACCCCCTGGGCTGACAGAGGGCTTACAATTATGCTATTTTGATACCTATGATTACGAGAAATCTGGCATCTATTATGTTCAAGTGTGAGCTGAATGGTTGATGAGACTGTTGACATCACTGAAACAGAGCTAAGGGGAGCGACTAAATTTACCACGATACTTGAAAATAAAGCGTCGTCCTTGTGCAGCATGTAAAGTGTCGATTTTAGCGACACACCGCACCTTGTGGATTAAAAAGGATGGCTGTATTCAACAAATTAATTGGCGAAGAGGACTCCATGGGGAGACTATAATTTGGGGTATATTTATGGAAACAAAAATGCACAAGCAAGGGAACCCCCTGTGCCCTACCATCAGTCAAATTCCTGCCCTGACATAGTACTGGCTGCCAAGAGGTTGAATACCACCCTGATCCCCTACGTCCCAGACAGCCACAGCCTGGAGTTGTCAGCAGAGTTCCTGGTGGAGGCCCTGAGGCTGAGATCGACACCCCCAGGAAGATACGTTGCTTCAATGGATGTAGAGTCCCTCTTCACCATCGTCTCTGTTGGTGAGGACAGATGATCCTGGACAGGTGTATAGGGACCACACCAACTAATGCCTGAGCATGCCCTCTGTGCCCTCCTGGAAATATGCACTAAGAAGGCCCCCCTCTCCAACCACCAAGGCCACAAATACACCAAGATCGAGAGGGTGGCGATGGAATCTCCCCTCAGAGTCCTCTTCGCCAATTTCTACATGGGCACCGTGAAGCAGAGGGTCTTAGAAAGCATCGACAAGCTGAGGATGTATGTGCACTACATCGATGATACCTTCAGCTGAGCTGAATCCCAGGAAGAAATTGTAGACCTGGGGCATGCTTTCTACACCCACAGCTGCTTGAAATTTACAATCTAACACAGCCAAGATTGCTGCCTCTCCTTCCTTGACTTTCTCATTGAGCAGAAGGAGGATTCATTCAGCACAAAGGTCTATACAAAACCAACAAACCTGGGCATGTGTATGAATGGCAATAGCAAGTACCCCAAGAGGTATACGCACTCCACCATCAGCACCTACGTCAGGAGGGGCCTCTCGCACTGCTACTCCTGGAATGACACACACAGGGAGTTGGAATGTGCCCGCCCCGATCCTCATCAACAACAGACATTCAAATAGACATTGAAGTGATGATCAGAAGGAGCATTGACAAATGGTACCAGCAGGAAACCTTCCCCGACCACAGAGTTGATCAAGCTTTTTATAAAGGAAATTTTCAAAGAAAATATAGAAAATATAAAGAGGATGAACAGATCCTTGAAAACATCATCGAGGAGAATGTCAGCCCCACTGACCAGAATAAGATTTGGCTGGTTATCTTCTACAAAAGTAAGAAGACTAGCAAACTGGTCATTTACAATATGTGGTACATACTCCAGCCAACCCTCTGCACAATCCCTTGAAGAAGACTAATGTGGCCTACTGTTACTTGTGCCCTGTCTGAGAATGCCTCGGCTCATACATCAGGATGACCACCATGCACTTCTCCAAGAGGATTTCCTGCCATGCTCTGCTCAAGAAGGAGCCATCTACAATCATACCAGGACTGCCCACAGCCATAGGATCTGAAGGACATTTATGAATACCCATTGCAGTAAGACAGTAGGCTCTGAACAAGACTGGCTCAGCCAGTGAGAATTTAGCCGAGGGTGTAGGACCGCTATAAATACCACCACACTCCACCCATTTCTCCAGTTCCTTCACAAACTTGTCCTGAAGAGGAGCAGTCCTCAGTTATCAGCGGGGGTTCTGTTCTCAGCTGGGTGCTGTTAAGCTAAAACCGCCATTAACTGAAACTTGGATACTTAAGGAGTTTATGGCACCGATATCCAGTTCATGGCGCTGACAACAGGTTAGTGGTGCCAATAACCAGTTAATGGTGTCATAACTATTAAGCACTGATAACCGGAACTCGCCACATTATGGCACCATAAATTTCCAATTTTATAGCGCTAGACAAGCGCCATAAAACCAAATCGCCATTAACTGGAACTGCATGTACTAGAAACAGTGATAAGGCAGTCCCCGGGTTACAACAGGTTCGGCTTACGACGTTCTGAGCTTAAGGCGCTTTTCAATTATATTCATCAGAAATTATTTCCAGGGTTACAACGCCTACAAATGCTGATCTGGCAGAAGAAATATGACACCAAAATTGCAAAATAATCAATATTTGAAGGTTTTTTTGATGAAAAATGCAATAAGAATGCAGTTTACATAGTTTTGAATGCACCTAAAGCATTAAAAGTAAGGTTTTCTTAGGATTTTTTACGATGTTCCAGCTTACGACGATTTTCGGCTTACGGCATGTCTCAAGAATGGAACCCGTCATAACCCAGGGACTGCCTGTACTACCAATATTCCAGACAACAGACCCTCCCCAAATCTGACCGCGGATACATACCAGACCGAACACCAGAACACAGGACCCTATCTGAATGACAGATTTCCCCACTGAATATTTTATTCCTGCATCCCAGGTGTCCTTTTTTCAATATGAACATCAGCCAGTTATTGTCTGATATCACTGAGCCTGAAGAGTGAACTAGAAAAAAGAATAAAATCTATATGTACAAGATTAATTCACTGAATACGTACAGCCAACCTTTTTAAAAGAATAATAATAACAACAATAATAGGTTTAGAGCATCAATAGACCGGTTAAGCAACACTGGACCTGGTTTATTGTTGGATGGGTGACTGTTATCAGCATTGATTCCTTGGGAAAAGATCTTAACCCCAATTTCCTTAGTCTTCTCATCTGTAAATGAGTACCTATCCCCGATGGAGTAGGGTCCAGCTATGGGTTAAATAGCAAAACTCAATCATCTTAGGTAAGATTACAAAAGTGCCCAGTTAAGGGCAACTATGAGTTACACAAACTGTTGGGCAGCCACCAAAGGGCCTAGGGAAAACGTGTCCGAAGATCTGTGGGCAACATCCTTAAGATAGAAAGATGTGAACGTGGACTGGCGTACCCAAGTACCAGCGCTCAGCACTCTATGTACAGCCAAGTTCTTTTTGAAAGCCAGAGAAGGACAAATACCCCTAACGTCATGCGCTCCAGCCTGCAGAGACATGGTGGTGGAATCATCAAGAGTCAAGTATGCCTGTCTGGTGGCTTCCTGTATCCAAAAAGAGATAGTATTCTTAGACACCTCTTTCTTCGTACGGCTGTGCTAACAAAAAGTCTGCGGCAGCCTGGTCTAAGGTGCCGAGTCCTTTTAAGATAGCAACACAGGGCCCGGACAGGGCACAACAAAAGCTCTTGAGCATCACTACCCACAAAGTCATTTAGTGATAGATTTTGGGTCTTGGCCACGAATTCCGGGACAAATTCAAAGGACACCGACCCCCAACCCCTGCTGTGCTTCACATCATAGCTCAGACCGTGGAGCTCGCCTACCCTCTTCAAAGATGCCAAGGCCAGAAGGAAAACTGTCTTGAGCGTCAAGTTCCTGTCAGATGAGCGACACAAGGACTCATATGGACTCTTAGTGAAGCTCGGAGGAGATACTTGGTAGCCTCCAACCATAAAGAGACAGGGATTCTACTGACTGGTGGAACCTTTCTGCATGCGGCTGACACAGGAGATGTAACCAAGGGGGAATTTCCCTCGGAACCTCTGACAACAATGACAGCAGATCTGGGAACCATTCTGCCTGAGGCCAAAGAGGGGCTACCAAAGTCATCCTGAGACCCTGTGAACTCATTTGCCTGTTCAGAACATGACAAATCAAACAAAACAGAGGGAAGGCATACACCTCCAGGTTTGTCCCAGGGATGTTGGAATGCATTCTCTGCTAATGCTAAATGATCTGGGACCACAGAACAGAATACCTCCAGCTTCCTGCTGAAGCGAGTCACAAAAAGATCCAGCACGGGTCTCCCCCAAACCTGGAAGAGCTTGTCTGCTACCACATGATGAAGGGACCACTTTGTGCCTAAGATCTGATCCTGACGACTGAGTTTGTCTGCGACCACATTACTTTTGCCTGGGATATACCTGGCTGAGAGCTCTACCGAATTGCTGACCGCCACTGGCATGAAGTTCCAGATATCACAAGATCCCTTGCTTTTGTCTGCTTTTTAACTAGATCCAGCTAGGCACTAGAAATTATCCTATTGTTAAGACCGAAGGTTTGTTCGCATATGAACAACCTAGTATTTCTTCTCCAGAACAGCTAATGTAAAAGTGATGATTTTATGAAATGCACAGCCTACATGATTTGTAATTTTAGGGTATGAATATTCATTGGGAAAAATGCCAACTTAAAATTTGTTAAGTTTATATGACTTTGCAACTGCAGTAGTGCTGCTTTATTCAAATTTGACATATAGGCTATATTGCATGTAATACCAAAAGTTAAGGAGCATTAGTTTATGAGTTTCTGTAATAAACACATACTAAAGGGTCATGTTACACACCACAAATTGGCACAAAACTAAATTACACTTCAAAATGTTGGGGTTTGACTTGCAAGGCATGTAAGCTTTTACACTGGCATACACACCAACCATAATGTTATACTGTTATGAAGAGAAAAAAATGAAACAAACAATGACAACTCTACATGAATTCTATTCGGCAATGTACAAAGAATATGAGAAACAGTCAGGAAAGTAGGAGTTATAGTTATTCTCCCAAAATGAATGATAAAATATAAAGCAAATGAATGAAACTACTGTAATATGGAATATTTGAACGTAAAAATGGGGATATGTACACATACCCCAAACATAAATGAAATAGTATTCATTAACAATATGGAAGAGCCTAAACATGTTTGATATCAGACAAGCTGCTCTAGGATGAGACAAATTATTTGGTCTATGACAATGAAAACAACAGCAAAATACTTTATAAGCATCATAAATAATTAATATCTGATAAAATAGTATGTAAATAAATCATATGACCATTAACTTCAAGACATAATCATTATTCAAAGTACGTAGTAATAGCAAACTAATGAAAAATTAAGTAGTACCAGGTCATACAGAAAAAATAATCTTTTAAAGTGAATTTGATAATTTAAAATTTACTTAGGATTGTATATAAATTCCATCTTTGAATACAACATTATTGTGATAAAAAAATAAAATACATTTTTATACAAATTAATATGTGCACTTTTTAAATCTTTAAATCTTTCCACTATCACACAAGTTTAGTACTGACCCTATTATACAGTCAAGTACACATTTCCTTACTTAGGCACTCTTTTATTTGAACACAGAATAGGAAATAAAAAAATTAAATGTTGGTGTAAGAAATTTATATACATATAAAAGAATTTATCAATACCTGACAAGAGCATATAATTCCTAAAGTTAAACATGAAGTTTAGCTATTAACTTGAATAACATGATACATCTAAAAGATTCAGCAGTTCATCAGCAGTCAGGGTAAAATCTGATTTTTTCCACTCATATATCAAGTCACTCATAGCATTCTTGATCTTTTTTCTTGGTACACCTTTATCTGATATCATATTTCCATTCACAGGAAACTTAGGAATTTCCCAGGCATCCAACTCATGTAGGAAATCCACTTTACATGCATATTTCAAAAGTTCCCTCACGAATGAGAGAGCAACATCTTTGTTCCTTCTTTCTCCTATCACCAAATCAACTACAAGATCTTGAATCTCCTTGAAAGAGTTAGCTTTCATTGCCATGTCTCTTTGTTCCATAATAAATAACATTGTTTCTCTTTCACGCTTCGAACATTTTATCCTTGCTACAAATGTAACAAATTCCTCTTCACTTGAAAATCCAGCAGCTAATAGAGTCATGTGATGTATATCTGATGTAGGGATATTTGCTTCTTCACACCTTTTGTATATTCGTCTTAAATTATCACAGTCAAATGTTTCTGGGAATCCAATGTAGGGTCCTACACCACATTCTACCATTTTTACTAAGAGTTCACCACCAAACCTTCCATTTACTATCTTCTGCACTTCCACCCAAATTCTTTCCCCTGCTATCCTTCTGAGACCTTCCACGTTTCTTTTAATACTTTCTAAAACTTCTACATTATGGTTGTCAGGACTATCTGCGATACGACCATAAAATCTGAAGTAACGCAATATCCTTAAGTAGTCTTCCTGGATACGCTTGTCAGCATCACCAACAAAAGTGACAATCTTTCTTTCTAAGTGCTTACTACCCTCAAAATAGTCATAAACTGTCCCATCCAAACCTAGAAACATGGCATTGATAGTTAAATCCCTCCTATTAGCATCTAATTGCCAATCCTTTGTGAATTCCACTTCAGCATGGCGACCATCTGTTTCAACATCAATCCTCAATGTGGTGCACTCAAAATTTTCTTCCTCAAGACGTGCTGTCACTGTTCCATGTTTTTCCCCGCCTGTGTTTACCATCCTCACACCTTCCTCTTCAAACATTTTCTTCATTTCTTCAGGAGTGGCAGTTGTGGCAAAGTCCAGATCATGGGGCGTCTTTCCCATCAACAAATCCCGCACAGCTCCACCTGCAATACGAATCTCAAACCCATGCTTCAAAAATAGGCTGGACAACTGCTTCACCCCTGGACTCAAAACAGAGTCCACCTGACTACTGCTCAACTTCATGATATGCAAGAACTGAAAAAAAAAAAAGACTATAAGAACGGAGTAAAAAAAATCACACATTTCTTAAAGTAACTTGTATTTTATCTTAGTATTCAAACCAGGGCATTCTATGTAGGAGTATTCCTCAGCGCAAGCACAGAACTTTCAGCCATGGCAGAGAAACCCAAGACCTTAAACCAGAAGACCTGGAAAAGGGGTGTGATATCCCTTCATTACAGTTTACTTGTTTGGTTTTATGCACAGCCCTCTACAGGGATGATTCCCTCTCTGATGGGCCCTTGTATGTTTTCAAAATACAGGCAGTCCCCGGCTTACGACAGGGGTTCCGTTCTTGAGACGCACCGTAAGCCGAAAATTGTTGTAAGCCGGAAAATCATAAAAAATCCTAGGAAAACGTTACTTTTATGCTTTGAGTGTATTAAAAACTATGTAAACTGCATTTTTATTACATTTTTCATCCAAAAAAAACTTCAAATATTGATTATTTTGCTTTTTAGGAATCATATTTATTCCATCCGATTGGCGTTGAAAGCGTCATAACCCTGGAACACACGTCGTAAACCTGGAAATAATTTCTAATGAATATAATTGAAAAGTGTTGTAACCTCAGAACGTCGTAAGCTGAACCCGTCGTAATCTGGGGACTGCCTGTAAGTTGCTTCTTATATTTTAATAATTCTTTTAGTGTTTTCTCATCAGCATCGTAGCTCCTGCAGAACAGGAGATTCTTTAGTTCATTTGTAAATTTGCTTTCTTCTTATATGATCGTCATTTCAGTCGGCATTTTGTTGTACAGTCTTGGTACGCAATGTTCAAATGCTCTCTCACCTGACTTATATGTTGGTTCGCTGTATATTTTAGTGCCTTAAAGACTATAAAAAGTATGTACATATTCTGTACTTTATTCTTTCTTCTATAGGGAGCCAATGTAGCTCAATTAGTGCTGGGGTTATTTTGTCATGGTAACTTAGTTTGGCGGCTCTATTTTGTACTCCTTGCAATCTTTTAGTAGGTTGTTAGGGAGACCATAGCATATAACACTGCAGTAGTTAAGCCTCGAAAGTATTTGGCTACAAACTGCTGTTTTCAGAGTATCTTCTTATAAATATTTTCTAATAAAAACAATGTTTTAAATATGATAAGTTACAGGTTTTTACAATATGCAATATATGGTTTTTCACTGACCATTTATTATTGATAAATACTTCAAGTTCCTCACTACTGCTACAATGTTTATGGATGATGAGCCAATAGTTATTCTTTTGAAGCGTTCATACTTTCATAGTTCACTATCAGATCCAAATAGCATACACTGTTTTGTCTTCATTGAATTTTAGTTTCTTCGCCGACATCCATTTTTTTATGTTTCATTATTGCATCAATTTTACTAAAGGCATCTTCTACCGTTTTGAGAGGAAAATAGAACTGAGTATCATCAGCAAATAATTTATAACTAACCTTGTGCTTGTTTAGAATTCTAGATAATTAATTTGTGTAAATGCCAAATAGCAGTGGACCCAGGATGCTGCCTTGGGGCACTACATTTGATATAACCACTGTAACCTTCCTGTTTTCTATGTAACTTTTGTACCATTTGAACAATCATCTTCAATACCCACTGTTCTCAGGTCTTCAAGCAGCATATAGTGGTCAACTATGTCAAATGCTGCACTTAGGTTGAGCATAACCAGGATACCACATTTTTTATTTGCCATAATTTTTATTATATCATTTGTAATTGTAATTGTCCACAGATCTGTCGGCAACATCCTTAAGATAGAAAGAGGTGAACGTGGATTGGCATAACCAAGTACGTACTACCAGCACTCAGCACTCTATGTACAACCAAGTTCTTTTTGAAAGCCAGAGAGGGACCAATACCCCTAACGTCACGCGCTCCAGCCTGCACAGACGTGGTGGCGGAATCATCAAGAGCCAAGTATGCCTGTCTGATGGCTTCCCGTATCCAAAAAGAAATAGTATTCTTAGACACCTCTTTCTTCGTACGGCCTGTGCTAACTAAAAGTCTGCGGCAGCCTAGTTTAAGGTGCTGAGTCCTTTGAAGATAGCAACAAAGGGTCCAGACAAGGCACAACAAAAGCTCTTGAGCATCACCACCTACAAAGTCATTCAGCGATGGAATGGAAAACAAAGTGAACCTGTCATTGTGCACAGAGGGATTTTGGGTCTTGGCCATGAATTCTGGGACAAATTCGAAGGACACCAACCCCCAACCCCTGCTGTGCTTCACATCATAGCTCAGACAATGGAGCTCTCCTACCCTCTTCGAAGATGCCAAGGCCGGAAGGAAAACTGTCTTGAGCGTCGAGTTCTTGTCAGATGAGCGACGCAAGGGCTCATATTGACTCTTAGTGAAGCTCTTGAGAACCAAGGAAACATCCCACATCGGAGGCTTGAGCTCTCTAGGAGAACTCGACTGCTCAAACCCCTTAACTAGCAAGTAAAGTTCCCAGGAAGAGATGTCGATACCTCTAAGGTGTAACACCAAACTCAGGGCCACCCTGTAGCCTCTAATGGCAGAAAAGGACAAACGTTTCTCGTTTCTGAGGAAGGTTAAAAAGTCTGCTATTCGCTGAATAGGGATTGCAAGTGAAAAAAACCCGTTTACGACACCAATCACAGTAGATCGCCCATTTGCCTTGGTAAACCGCAGAGGTCGACTTTTTGAGACTGCTGGACATATATATGCCCTGCTGTTCTCTGAGAAAAGCCTCTCGCTCAGAGGAGATACTTGATAGCCTCCAATCTGTGAAGAGACAGGGATTCTACATGGGGCTGACACAGGAGAAGTCACCAAGGGGTAATCTCCCTCGGAGCCTCTGACAACAACGACAGCAGATCTGGGAACCATTCCACCTGAGGCCACAGAGGGGCTACCAAAGTCATCCTGAGACCCTGCGAACTCATTTGCCTGTTCAGAACTTGACAGATCAAACAACACGGAGGGAAGGCATACACCTCCAGGTTGTCCCAAGGATGTTGGAATGCGTCCTCTGCTAATACTAAAGGATCTGGGACCACTGAACAGAATATCTCCAGCTTCCTGTTGAAGCGAGTCGCAAAAAGGTCCAGCATGGGTCTCCCCTAAACCTGGAAAAGCTTGTCTGCTATCGCTTGATAAAGGGACCACTCTGTGCCTAGGATCTGATCCCGCCGACTGAGTTTGTCTGCGACCACATTCCGTTTGCCTGGGATATACCTGGCTGAGAGCTCTACCGAATTGCTGACTGCCCACTGGTGAACCTCGAACGGTCAAGGCGTGAAGTTGACGAGAAACCAGGCCTCCCTGTTTGTTCACATAGGCTACCACCATGGTGTTGTCCAACATAGGAACGACAGAATGACCTTCTACCTTCTCCCGAAACTCCTTCAGACCCAGGAAGGCTGACTTCAACTCCAAGACGTTGATATGTTGCTGCTTGTCCTCCAAACTCCAAACGCCTGAAGCGATGAGGCCGCCTAAATGAGCCCCCAACCTGCGAGGGAGGCGTCTGAGAACAGAAGGAAGTCCGGTGGAAGAGAACGTAGAGGGACACCCTTCGAAAGATTCTGGTCGTCCAACCACCAACGAAGGTCTTCTCTCACTTCCAGAGACAGAGGAACCTTTAACAAGGGTGAGTCCCCGCCGGAGACTAGAATTTTCCCAGTCTCCACTGCAGAGACCGAAGATGAAGACGCCCATGAGGGACCAGCTTCTCCAGGGAAGACAACACTCCCAGAAGAACCTGCCACTGATGAGCTGACTGATGTGGTTCCGACTGGAAGTTGCGCGCCACCATCCGCAACTTCTCCAATCTCTGATCCAACGGAAAAACTTTTGCCACTGTCGTATCGATGACCATGCCCAGGTAGAGAATCCTTTGACCAGGCACGAGGTTTGACTCTCCCTGGTTGACTAATATGCCCAGTTCCAGACAGAACCGAAGTAGATGATCCCTGTACTGCAGCAACTTTTCCCTGGAAACTGCCAAGACCATCCAATCATCGAGGTACCTCAGCAAACGGATCCCCTGAGCATGGACCCAATTTGACACAAGAGAGAAGACCCTTGTGAACCCTTGAGGGGCTGTTGTCAGCCCGAAGCATAGGACAATTAACTCGAAGACCTTGTCCCCAAGAGAGAAGCGAAGGAACTTCTTGGACGTCAGACGAACAGGGATTTGGAAGTATGCGTCCCTTAAGTCTATCAACAGCATGAAGTCGCCTTCCCTCACGGCTGCCAACACCAAATGCAGGGTCTCCATCTTGAACTGTGTCTTCCTGATAAAGTGATTCAAGGTGGATAAGTCGATCACAGGTCTCCATCCTCCCGACGCCTTGGGCACCAAGAAGATGGGACTGTAAAACCCCGGAGACGGACGCACCACTTCCTCTATCGCATCCTTGTCCAGCATCTTCTGCACTTCCTACCTAAGAGCCAAGAACTTCAGAGAATCTGGAGGATATGCCTTCCTGAGCTGCAGTTTGTCTGACAGAGGAGGAGAGAAGTCGAATGGCAGTAGGTACCCCACCCCAATGGGTGTGCAGATTTAGCACATGGAATGGAAAGTTTATCAACATGTTATTGTTAGTGTACAATAAGGTTTTGTACATACTTACCTGGCAGATATATACTTAGCTATACGTCTCTGACGTCACGACAGAATTCAAAACTCGCGGCACACGCGACAGGTAGGTCAGGTGATCTACCTTACCCGCCGCTGGGTGGCGGCTGTAAGAACCAATCTCCCTTTCCAGTCAGAATTTTTCTCTTCCACCTGTCTCCTGAGGGAGGCTGGGAGGGCCATCAATCGTATATATCTGCCAGGTAAGTATGTACAAAACCTTATTGTATACTAACAATAACATTTTTGTACATGAACTTTCCTGTCAGATATATACTTAGCTGATTGACACCCTTAGTGGAGGGAAAGAGACAGCAATATTAATATGGAAAAAAGGGGGAAACAACACCTGTTGTAGGATGTAAAATACAACCTTGGTTCTTACCTGTTTAGGCAGAAGACTTCGTAGATACTGTCTATTAGTCTGCGTTGCCTGAAGAGCTTCAGCGAGGGCGTGACCTACAGCTGACAGACTCTTTGGGTCTATCAAAGGGATTTGGTATCCGCTTACTTGATAGAATCCGAGCAGGATCTTGTCAAAGGGGATTCGCCCTCTTATATGACAGAACCTAACCACTATCATTGCAAGGAGCTCAAACATAAACCGATCACCTAACCAATCTAATCATTGTTAGACATACGACATGAAAGAGATGCCTACCCGCATGCTCTTTCAAACAACCAAAAAACTTACAACCTAAACAAGGGGGAAAAAATATACTACAAAGGATATGTCTCAGCTCTGCCCCAGCACCGAATCCGCCGATACGTACAGGCCTAACGCGAAGCACTTTTCATACGTGATTTTGACGTCTCTCAGATAGTGGTTTGCGAAGACTGAGTTGCAACGCCAGAATGTTGCTTTCATAATATTACTCAGGGATATGTTTTTATTGAAAGTTAATGAAGTGGCAATAGCTCTTACCTCATGCGCTTTGACCTTCAGAAGCTTGAATTGACTTTCATCACATATCGCATGTGCTTCTTTCACCAGGCTTCTGATGAAGAAAGAAAGCGCATTCTTCGAAAGAGCCCTCCTTGGATCTCTTACAGAGCACCAAAGGTTGACATCATTGCCCTTAAGTTTCTTCTTTCTCTGAAGATAAAACTTTAAACTTCGTACTGGGCAAAGTGACCTCTCTGCTTCCTCGCCTACTAAGGCAGACAAACCTCGGACTTCAAAACTCCTAGGCCAAGGATTTGAGGGGTTCTCGTTCTTAGCCAAGAACGAAGGCAGGAATGCACAGATCGCTGCATCTCCTCTGAACCCCACTTTCCCTTCTATTGCATGGAGTTCACTAATCCTCTTTGCGGAAGCCAATGCCATGAGAAAAAGTGTCTTCCTCGTGAGGTCTCTAAAAGAGGCAGACTGAGGCGGTTCGAACTTAGGAGACCTAAGGAAGCGTAGCACTACATCCAGATTCAACTCGGAATCTCTGGCGAAACCTTTTTGGATGTTTCAAAAGATCTTATTAGATCATGAAGGTCTTTGTCTTCTGAAATGTTTAAGTCTCTGTGCCTAAACACAGCAGCCAGCATGCTACGATAACCTTTAATGGTTGATACCGCCAGTCCACTTTTTTCCCTAAGGAAAAGTAAGAAGTCTGTTATTTGGGTTACAGAGGTACTAGAAGAGGAAAAGTGATGGTTCCTACACCACCGTCGAAAGACGTCCCACTTCAATTGGTAGACTCTAAGGGTAGAGGGCCTTCTTGCTGCTGCGATAGCAGTTGCAGCTCTTGCAGAAAACCCTCTCGTTCTGACCAAACTTTTGACAGTCTGAAGCCAGTCAGACCGAGAGCGGGGAGGTTTCTGTGATACCTGTCGAAGTGGGGTTGTCTGAGCAGATCGATCCTCTGTGGTAATGTTCTCGGAATATCTACTAACCATTCCAGTACCTCTGTGAACCATACTTGTGCGGGCCAGAAAGGGGCTATCAGCGTCATCCTTGCTGCCTCCGATTCTGCAAACTTCTTGAGAGTTTCTCCCAGTATCTTGAAGGGAGGAAAAGCGTACATGTCTAGGCCCTTCCAATCTAGGAGAAAAGCATCTATTGACACTGCCCTCGGGTCCGATATCGGAGAGCAGTAGTTGCCTATCCTCGCATTCTTGGCTGTGGCGAAGAGGTCTATGTGAGGCCTGCCCCAAAGTCTCCACAGGTCCTGGCAAACATCCTCGTGAGAGTCATCCGTCCGGCGCAGGACTTGATCTTTCCTGCTTAGGAGGTCTGCTCTGACGTTCTTTTCTCCCTGTACGAACCTGGTAAGGAGACAAATCTTCCTTTCCTCTGCCCACAGCAGAAGTTCTTTTGCAAAAAAAAAAATGTCTCGTACAGGGAGAAGGAGTGAGTCCCCCCTTGCTTCCTGATGTATGCCAGGGCCGTGGTGTTGTCTGAGTTTATCTGAACTGCCGAAGCTAGGACGTAGGGCTCGAATGCTTTCAAAGCTAGCCAAACAGCCATCAGCTCTTTCTTGTTGATGTGCCAGGTCACCTGTTCTTTCTTCCAGGCGCCTGACACTTCTCTTGAGCCGAGCGTTGCTCCCCAACCTGTTTCCGACGCGTCGGAATACAACACTTGGTTGGGGTTCGGAATGTGAAGGGACATCCCTTCTGCAACCTGAGAGGGTTCGCCCACCAAGAGAGGTCCTTCTTGATTTCTCTTGAAATCTTGAAGGAGAACTCTAGGTTTTGAGAATGACACCGCCAGTTTCGATGTAGAAAGAACTGGAGAGGTCTGAGGTGCAACCTTCCTAGAGAAAGGAATTGCTCCAACGAGGAGAGTGTCCCCAACAAACTCATCCACTCCCTCGCTGTGCATACGTCTTTCTCTAGGAAGGCTTTGACTTTCTCTGACCCTCGGGCTATCCTTTCTGGAGAAGGAAAAGCCCGAAAATCCAGAGAAACCATCCGAATCCCCAGATAGATACAATCTTGACTGGGGATTAACTGAGACTTTTGAAAGTCAACAATAGTCCCAGAGAACTCGCCATGAAAAGGGTCTTTTGTAGGTCCTCCAAACATCTTTTCTGTGACTTGGCTCTGATCAGCCAGTCGTCAAGTAAAGGGGACACCCTGACTCCCTCCAAATGTAGCCATCTTGCTACATTTTTCATTAGTCCTGTGAAGACCTGAGGGGCTGTTGAAAGGCCGAAACACAAGGCCCTGAATTGGAATATCCTTCCTCCCATCATGAACCTGAGGTATTTCCTTGAAGAAGGATGGATCGGCACATGGAAGTAAGCGTCCTGAAGATCTAGGGACACCATCCAATCCCTTGGACGAAGAGCCGCCAACACTGAGGATGTCGTTCTCCTGGCGAAACTTCCTCCTTTTCTACAAAGAAATTCAGGGCGCTTACATCCAGAACCGGTCTCCATCCTCCTGAGGCTTTTGGAACTAGAAACAGGCGGTTGTAAAAGCCCGCTGAGCATGGGTCGCCTCACTAGCTCTATAGCCTCTTTCTCTAAACATTTGTCTCTACTGCCTGCGTTAGAGCGTGGCTCATGATGGGATCCTGTACCTGGCCACCAACTCCCTCGGAGTCGTCGTCAAAGGTGGTCTTTCTGTAAAAGGAATCAGATATCCTTTCCGGATAAATCGAGAGGGACCAGTTGTTCCGCTCCTCTGATGTCTGGAGGACTACTTTCCTACTTCTTCGCTCTGGATGAGCGCGAGAAGGATCTTCCTCTCTTGAAGGGTCTATTACCTCTTGAGGTAGAGGCTCTAGAAGGAGGGCCCCCTCGAAAGGGCTCCTGTCTAGCTGGAGTCTCCTTCTTAGTCTTCGTCTGGAAGGGGGTCCTAGGTTTCCGGGCAGACTGAGCGAGCATGTCTTGAGTAGCCTTCGCAGAGATAGCTCCTGAGATGTCCTGGATTATCTTCTTTGGGAAGAGAAGCGGCGAGAGTTGCGAATAGAGTAGCGAGGCTCTTTGAGCATGAGAGACAGACTTTGTAAGAAAAGAGCAGAAGACTGATCTTTTCTTAAGAACCCCTGCTCCAAACAGGGAGGCTACTTCGCTTGATCCATCTCTAACTGCCTTATCCATGCAAGTCAGTACACTGTTGAGATCCTCGGGCAAAATGGAATCCGGGTTCTGAGTCTTTTAGCCAAGACCCCAAAGACCAGTCAAGGAAGTTGAAGACTTCCAAGACTCTGAACATTCCCTTCAACCAGGTGGTCGAGCTCGTTCATAGCCCAGGTAGTCTTAGCCGACAAGAGGGCCGAGCGTCGTGAGGCATCCACCAGTGAAGAGAAGTCTGCGTCTGCAGATGACGGCAGACCCAGGCCTAGGGGTTCTCCAGACTCATACCAGAAGCCTAGTCTGCCCGTAAGCTTGGAAGGAGGGAAAGAAAATACAGTCTTCCCTTTCTCCTCCTTAGAAAGAAGCCAATCACCAAAACCTCTCAAAGCCTTCTTCATCGAGATGGTTGGCTTCATCCTCACACAGGAGGAAACCTTCGTCTTCTTAGAAGTCGAGAATAACGAGAGAGGAGAAGGAGGAGCGACGGGAGTAAGAGCGTCTCCAAACTCTTGAAGAAGGAGGTCTGTCAGGATCTTGTAGGACGAGACCGAAGAATCCTTAACCAAGTCCTCTTCTGAAGGTTCCAATTCATCCACCGAAGAACCTTCGGCTTCTTTACGAGAGCAGCTGGACTTCTCTAAAGAAGTGCGTCTATCTAGTGATGAGTGTCTGGCAGCCGTCTGGCGCCTATCAGGGGAAGCCAAAGCTTCGGGAGAGCTCCTATCGAATGCGTCTTTCCTACTCCGATGAGTGAGTCCTCTGTGATCCTGCAGTCTGCTCCTAGATACACGGGAGTCCAAAGGGGAGCGCCTGCTAGGAGAGGAGCCTACTATGCTCACAGCGCCCTAACAGAATCCATGCGCCTGTCAAAAGGAGAGCGGCTGCTGGCGAACTGCGCCTAAAATGAGGAGAACGCCTGCAAGGCTCTTGGCGCCTACCAACAGGAGAGCGAATCCCTGGAGAAGATCGCCTACTCGGAGACAGGCGTCTACCATGATCCACATACTTAGATCGAGACGCGTGGGTCTCTGCAAAAGCTAGTCTCTCAGCCGAGACATTTCTTTCAGGCTCTTTACGCCTGACCTGAACAGAGCGGCTAACAGGTGAACCGCGCCTATCAGGAGAGAAGCGCCTATCTTCCGCACAGCGCTTGGCAGCGGGAGAGCGGCTACTTGGGGAGTAGCGCCTACCAGGCTCTAGGCGCCTAACATAAGGAGAGATCCTGTCTCTGGAAGCGTCCATGTATGAGGAGGCTCTCTTATTCGGAGATTGGAGGTTCTTCGGAAAGGAGCGAGAAGACGAAGCTGTGCGCTTATCTTTAGACGAGCGCCTACTAGGCGCTAGATCCCTTTCTACTGGAGAAATGAAGTCGCCAGGAGAAAGCTTCTTGGGCGATTGTCGCCTGGAAGACGACAGGCGTCTGCCGAGGGAAGAGCGCCTCATTCCATCCGCTGTTACAGGAGAGAGAGCCGCCTCCGACTGAGAAGGCAAAGCAGGCGAAGGTAGCCTAGACTTCTTGACGGGGAGAGAGACGTCCTTCTTACGACGCGTACCTCCAGCCAAGGAGCCCGCCAGAGCCGAAATCTGAGCTTGCAGCCCCGCAAGAATCCGAGCTGGAGATCTTGCAAAATCCTCCACAGGGGATGAGGATCGAAGCCTACTCTGAGGCGAGAACTCCTGATCCCTCCTGGGTTTCTTGATCTCCACTTCAGGCTCTTCCGGAAAACATTCCGGGCTGGAAGGAAAGGCGCAAGGAGCCTTCCAGGCTCTCTTCAACGGTCGAGATGAATCCGAGGCGCTCCATCCTCTTCTAGGCGAAGGTGATGAAGAAGAAGAGAAGCATTGGCGAAACACCTCCTTCTTGGAGCGAACAAAGGCAGCCTGGGAACGAACATCAGGATCTACCGAGGGGACGCCTGATCGGTGGGAGTTCTCCCTAACCTTCCTGCGGCTGTTGACTTTCCTCCTCCACTGGGACTGGGAGTCTGGAAGAGGTCTAGGCCTGGAAGCATTAAGGAGCTGATCAGACGCACCCTCCACTGCACTGGGGTCACTGCACAAATCACCTTCACTATTACTCTTACCTTGCAACGAACGAATTTTCTTCTCCATGCTAAGGATCGTGGCTCTCATGGTTGCCACTTCCGAAGGCGTATCTTTAGGTTCGATGCAGGGAGCAGGAGCTGAAACGGGAGAAGGATCTAGTGCTACAACAGGATTGTCTACTTCTACCTCGCTAATACCGAGATTACTAGAAACTTCTAGACAAGCTTTTCTCACCCTGTCTTTCTCCAACTTCCTCAAGTAGGAAGAAAGAGACTTCCATTCACCCTCATCCAAACTTTCAACACTCATTACACGGGTTAATAAGGAACATTCTTTACCCCTACATTTCAAGCATACTGTGTGAGGGTCTACCGTAGCTTTCGGTAGCCTCACCTTGCATTCATCCATAGAGCACACCCTAAACATAGAAGATTTCTTAACCTCTACATCAGACATCTTGAAATCAAAGAAAAATCCAAACCAATAGCCAAAAACAATCCACAAGCGCGTATGCCAAGCCAACAAGATCAGGTACTTCACCGAAAGTCAGTCCAAATAAAATCCAAGGCAACGAGAATCGAATAAAGCTGTCAGGAGGTAACAACCACAGTGTAGTCGACACCGGCGACAGAAAAATTCTTGACTGGAAAGGGAGATGGTTCTTACAGCCGACCACCAGCGGCGGGTAAGGTAGATCACCTGACCTACCTGTCGCGTGTGCCGCGAGTTTGAATTCTGTCGTGACGTCAGAGACGTATAGCTAAGTATATATCTGACAGGAAAGTTCATGTACAAAAACAAGCGACTCCGCAAACATCGAGATGGCGTCAATCTTCTAAATCGTTGGTGTTATAAGCAAAAATTTCAAAAGCATCATGGAGGTATTTTTGCACTGCGCATGGCTAGACTTTCATTAACCTCTGTTTAATCTTAAAATATGACCTTAATTTCCAACTTTGGAGAAAATACTTACTTCGAAAGGATAGTAGAGGTCTTGAGCTGTTGCTCTCACCGCAAATGACTCGTGACTGGTGCCCATCTCCGGTGGCAGGATGTGTTAAAGTACTTTTTCGAAGGGTGGTTCCACACACGGTGAAAACTGGATCAGCTAGTCCAGTCAGTTGTTTCCCCTATTATCTGCCTACCTAGTGGCTCAAAATAGGATTCTATAAAAAAAAGGGATTTTGACAAGGAAAAATCTATTTCTGGCAACGACCTGTGTCGCCCTGTGAAATGGTTCCTTGATACTATTTCTGAAGAATAAATATTGCTATTCATCCTAGAGAAAAAAGAAACAATATAATGCCAAGATAAATGGCTCGCTCACTTCTTATAGAAGTGTCGGTATAGTAAGGAGCGAGTGGAATCACTACCAGAGGTCCCTTGCCATTTAGCTTCTTCCTTCGACAAAACCCCAACCCCGAACTACGGAGGAGCCGTGCTACAGCTCCCGGTCTACTACTACCGTGAGCGCCTCCGACGCCTGAGACGTCATTCCTGAAGATAGCCTCCAAGCTTGGGTAAGCTGGGTGAGGATAATCTACTACAGGGTGGGGTTTCACAGGGCGACACAGGTCGTTGCCCAGAAATAGATTTTTCCTTCGTCAAAAAAATCCCTTTTTCTGGGCTTGACCTGTGTCGGCCTGTGAAATAGTACCAGAGAATGCCAAACACCAAGCTTGAGGAACAGTACAGATAAATTAAGAAGGTAAAGTTAAACACTTGTAAGGTTAATAGTATAATAATCAACTAAAATTACAGTCTTACCCTAAGGGGAAGTATAAGCCCTAAACACGGGTTATCACTTAAAATTAGTTAGCCTAACAACAAACAATAACAATACAGGTTAGGCAAAGACAAGATATAAGTTGATATATACAAAAGAATGGAACTGAATTCCGATTAGAATGATGAACAAAAGCAAACTCAAGGTAACCCGCCCAATACATGGAGGCGACTAAACAATAAGTAAGGGTGCAATGGGGCAGGTAGAAGGGAAGGCTACAATTAAGTTATAGTAAAAATTAAGAATCGGAGGAAAACTGTGTTTCCAGCTGCCACTGCTGGAAATTTGAGGGCTTCTAAGGGTTTTAGGTAGTGCCGTTTGAAACTGTCGGAGATTTCCAGCCTGTATACTTCTTAAGATCGTCAAAATTCATGTGTTGGAAATAATTAATAAATGTGGCCACCGCCTAACATCGTGGGCCCGAGGAAAGGACTCTGGATTGGCCTGTTTAATGAAGTATAAAATTTGTTGCCTGATCCTTTTAGGGATAAAGTACCACCTCCCTTCCTAATAAGAACAATGGGCCTGAAGATTTCAGAGTTGTTCTGCTTAGGTAGGCTCTTAAGAGTTGACAGGACAAAGGGAAATGTCTTGAGGTAGTGGTAGGATTTTCCACGAGGACCATCTGTCCTGTGGGTCTTCATTTTTGGCTAGAAAATGGCGATCTGGGGATCAAGATAGACTTCCCCTGAGAGGAACTCAATGTGGCCTGGTTCCCTTGATAAAGCTGACAGTTCTGATATTCTAGCTCCGGAGGCTAAACTTAATAAGAATAGGGTTTTCCTCAGGAGGGATATATAATTGCAAGAGTCATTGTTAATGTCCGAGGCCAGTTTGAGGACCATCATTTAAGAACCAAGAGGACTGATTTAGGTCTCGTTGATGGTCTTAATCTAGCACAAGCTTTTGGTGGATGGACGTAAAGTACGAATCCGTAAGGTCTATGCTAAAACCAAATTGGAAGATCTTTTTTAAGAGCTGATTTGGTCGTAGTGATAGTGCTTGCTGCTAAGCCTTTCTCAAACAATGATCTGAAGAAAGTTATGGCTAGGTTCGTTGTCATGACTTGAGAATTTGACAACTTAAGGAACTCTGCTAGTTTCTTGACAGATGAATCATATTGTCGGAGAGTAGATTCTCTTTATCTGATTCCAAGAATGAGATATTCTGGGGATCAATTTCTGCATTCCTCATGGCTGCGAATTTTCAGAAAATCCATAAAGTTATGGGTTTTCTGAATTCTTGAGAAGCGGACAGTCTGAGTTTGCACTAACTGGGTTAGTTTGGGGTTGGGAATCCGTAGTGGTCGGAGTCTCAACTCTAGGAGTAGAGGGAACCAATTGCTCTTGGGGCCAGTTGGGAGCTACTAGAGCTACTTGGCCTTTGAATGTCCTGAGTTTGTCTAAAACTTTCATGAGAAGGTTCACCGGAGGGAAGAGGTAAATATTCTTCCATTCGTTCCAATCGAGGATCATTGCATCCGTAGCGTATGCTAGAGGATCGAGGTTGGGTGCCACGTAACAAGGGAGTTTGTGGTTTGACTCCGTGGCGAAGAGGTCTACTTGGAGTCCGGGGACTTGTGACTGATCCAATTGAATGAACTCCTGTCCAGTGTCCACTCCGATTCCAACGGAGCGGAAGCGTGATAGAGCGTCTGCTACTACGTTCTTGACTCCTGCCCAGGTGAGTGGCTGACAGGTGCCATTTGTTTTTGCATGCCATAGAAAAGATGGCTATCATGACATGGTTCAAGTGGCTTGACTTGGATCCGCCCCTGTTGATGCAGTGTACTACTACTGCACTGTCCAGAACAAAAAACTAATTTGAAATGAGAGTTCTTGGGCGGACGGAGTCGTTTCAGTGTGAGGATACTGCCATGGCCTCCAGTGCATTGATATGTAGCTGGCGGAATGGTTAAACGACCCAGTTCCTTAACCTTTGAACTTTTTCGTACTAGTATCCTCCCCACCCTGTTAGTGAGGCGTCTGTGTGGATCACTAATGATGGAGGGGGAAACTGTAGAGGAATTGCTTTTGAAAGGTTCTTTGTCTCCGTCCAGGGGCGGAGACGTTTCCGTAAGATTGCTGGGATAAAGGGCTAGTTTGTCCCGTGATCTGCAATTCGCTCTTGAGCGCCATACTCTGTTTATATCTTTGAGTTTGGCTCTGAGCAGAACGTCTGTGACTGATGCAAACTGGAGTGAGCCCAGGATCCTCTCCTGGCAACCTCCTGGATGTTTGTTGTCGTTTGAGAAATTGTTTTGTAGCTCTTGCAATTTCTTTCCTTTTCAACGACGGAATTGATAGTGTGCGCGATTGTAAGTCCCACTGAAGGCCTAACCCACTGGAATCGAGATTCCGGTGTTAGTCTGGACTTGGTTTTGTTTATTTTGAAAACCTAAATGTTCCAGGAATTTGATCACTCTGACCGTTGCTTCTTTGCATTCTTTGGGGTTCTTTGCCCAAATAAGCCAATCGTCCAGATAAGCCACTAACATTATTCCCTGTTTCCTTAGCTCTTGCACTACTGCTTCCGCCAATTTGGTGAAGATCCTGGGGGCTATGTTGAGCCCGAATGGCATTACCTTGAAGGAGTAGGATCTGTTGCCTAGTTTGAAGCCTAGGAATGGACGGAGTGTCTGGCTATGGGACATGATAGTAGGCATCTGTAAGATCTATAGAGGTTGTGACGGCCCCACGGGGAAGTAAGGTCGTACCTGCGAAACGGTCAGCATCCTGAACTTGTCGCAATGAATGAATAAGTTCAGATGGGACAAGTCTAAGATTGAGTTCTTCGGTTTACCGAGTCTTTCTTTGGCACGCTGAACAAGCGTCCTTGAAATTTTAAATTGTTGACTCTTGAGACTACTCCTTTGAGAAGGATGGTCTTCGGTATACTCTACCAATTCCGTTGTTGGTGCTTGATAGAATCTGTTGGTTGGAGGAGGGCCCTCTAGCCAACTCCAACCTAGTCCCTTTGTTACTATACTTTGAGCCCAAGGGCTGAACCCCCCCCCACCGCTGGCGGAAGAGGTACAGCCTCCCTCCTACCTTGGGATTCTCACTGCTGGTTTGCCGAGGGGCGGCCACCTCTTGCTCCTCGGAAACCTCTTCCCCTGTTAGCAGCCCTGCCGGATCCTCTGAATCGAGAGGCACCTCTTGCTCTACTGCCCTCTCGCAAAACCTATTGAAAGCCTGAAAGTTCTGGCTTTCATAGTTGGAATTGTAGGCTGGCGAGACAGCAAAGGAAGTGGAGGGTTGAGATTGCTGGGACTGAGGGGTCAGAAACAAGGTATTGTGTTGACCTTCGACGATGGTTGCCCTTGTGATGCTGGGACTGCCTGAACCAACGTTTGTTGAGAAGGCTGGAAGGGAGAGAACTTCCTTGGTTTCTTCTTGTTCCTTGGGTTAGGACCAGAAGATTCCTGCCTCCGCTTTGCTACCAGTCCCACCTGACTTTGAGGCACTGGTTGACCTTAGAAGCCTCATGAAGACTTCTGCTACTACTGGTGCTGGAAAGAGGTCCGTTCCCCAAATTGAGGAAGCAATCAGTTTATTCGGTTCAGGCGGATAGTAGCTTCCGCCAGAACGTGCTTCCTACAATTTCTCCTGGCTATGAGGAAGTCGTAAAGGTCACACTGCATGGTGTGCAGCAGACCTTTAGCCAAAACTTTAAATAACGGCTCTTGTTGGTATACAAGAGCCGTCATCTCCGCCATAGTCATGGAGGAAAGGGATCTCGCGAGCCTAGTCCGGGCGTCGTACTCCATCTGGATGAGAGAGTCCGACAACCTGGGGAGTCTCTCACTAAAGAGAGAGGTGGCACAGTCCGCCTTTAGCCTTTTAGTTTTCCTACTGAGAAAGTAGGAACTGCCCCTTCGAAGTAACGTCTCGGAGCCTGGGACTAAGAGAGAGGTGGGTTCCGTCTCTCGTAGTTGAGGCAGGGGCTCGTCTTTCAGGGCGGCCTGAAAGGTTAGTTGCTTCCACTACCTTAAGGGTCAGTGGTAGCGGAGTCCCTTCCACCGGAGTAAAAAATGGTGAAAGGACTCCTAAAGGCTGTGATGCGGGTGTTTTCACACCCCCATTCTTCCAGACTTCTCATTAGAGTCTGCTGTGCCTGTTCCCTCGGAAGGATCACTGTTTCCTTGGGAACCTTGTCCTCTCTCATCATCGCGCTTCCGTTAGTCGGACGTAGCCAATGAATGGTGGTTGAAGGTCTCTGGGGTGGAACTCGAAGTCCTCACGCCTTCGAGTTCCTATGCCTTCGATTGTCAACATTCCGTTGACAAACGGGGCATACGAAGCGATCCTCCAAGGGTTGGCCGCCTTGAATTCCGGCAGTTGGCTGGAATCTGGCATTGGAAGAGGAGAAAGGTGGCACAGATAGAGGGGAACCTGCCGCAATCGAGGTTTGGATCCCGGCGATGGCATTCTCCTGAGCGGCCAGCCGTTCCGCCAGCGATTGGATCGACTGGCCGGAAGACGTAACAGAACTGGAGAGCTGGAGAGCACCGAGCCGACCTTGTTGTCAACCAAGGCCCCTACGATCACTCCACCTGCTCCAGAATGTTAGCCGAAAAGGATTCGGGATCAAAAAGAGGGACTTGAGCCCGATCCTTACGTGATCTATGTTTGGGGGACCTCGACGCAGAGGAAGAGGCCCTCCCTTGACCTAACTGATCCGGGGTGGGTTGAGCCGGAGTTATAGTGTCTGTCAGGATGACCGATTTCTTGGGGAGAGACTTTTTAAGTTTCTCTCGGTCATCTTAGCCTTGGGGATCACTGAAGTAGCCTTAGACGGACAGACCGCTGCTCTTCAGTGAAGCCCAGGAAAGAAGTGGAAGTAGAAGGATCAGTAGAAGGTGATGGAGAAAGGGAATTCAGGAAAGGGCCCTGAGAACCCACAGGAGCTGCCCCTACTACACCCTTACCTGTACCCATGGAGTCAATAGCCATGGGTTCAACGTCGAGGTTCATTGCCGCAACGTCTTCTGCAACGTCCTCTGGGAAATCCCCCTCCTGTAGGGAGATCATGACTTGAAGGTCGGCCAGCAAAGGGGTGCGGCCGCTATCGGGTCCACCACTGATCCTTTCTTGGCTCCTGGGAATATTAGGTCCGCCATATCCTGGGTAAGAATGTAGGGGCGGCCCTTAGAATTCCGGCCAAAACCCCCTACCCAAGCTTTGAGAGTCGACAAAGCTTTCTTCTTCTTACATCAGAACCCTGTAAAAAAGGGTCTAGAGTTAGGGAGAGGATAGGGGAGGAATGTCTGTTGTGTTGAGATTATATGAATATGTGTCTCATATGTGAAAGGTATAATATAACAACAAGTATTCCAGGTGACGAATGATAAGAAAGTGCTAAGAAACTTACTACTAGTGAGGCATCTCCTACTAGCAAGTAGCAGGTTTGGCAAGCTTCATGATGCCAAACGATAAAATCCTCCACTTTCACTGCACATCCTGCATGAGAACGGCATACTATATGGCCGCACAGGTCTTGGAGGATGGCACTGCACCCAATCTCCTGGCACAACATCTGTAAGTCAAAGGATACATGAGTACCAATGACAACCTCCGGTGGAATAATATGCAAACTATCCGTGGGTGCCGGAGTAGGACCGACGGATGAGATCTACGTATGAATATTACGTAGAAAAAAATTACGAGGGGGAAGAAAGTCTCTGCCTCCGCCTAAGCTCACTTGTCATATGACTAAAAATAGACTCCGTAGGGCCCGGAGTTCTCCGATATGGCCCGGAGTTAATTAATATTGAGTGAGCAATGTCAAACTTCTAACCAGCAAGGGATAGTACGAGAGGCGGAAATAAAAACCCCCCGGGAGTAACGCAAAGATTCTAAACATTAAATAACACAAAATAAAACAAAATAAAAACCCCTTATATCAGTAAGTGCTCGTGTGAACTATCCTAAGTGGATAGGAAACCCAGTGGTTCCCTCCCCCCCTCTCTATGTTTCGGTAGCGGCGGATAGACACCTGCCGGACTGAACTGAGGGGGAAAGAGTAGGGAAGAAGTGGGGTAGGGAGCCCTCCCCTGAGCGGCCAGTTAAGGACGGAGAAGAAGGGGGGAGGATGGTCCCGAGCCCCCGAGGCACGTGACGAGTGAGAGTACCAGTAGGGGAGGGGAGATCCCCACCAGTCCCGTGAGTCACCCCTCTCATGCAGACTCGGACGCTAGCTGTGAGAAACGAGTCATCACCCAGCGACGTGGATGGCAATGTATGGAGGGGGGGGAATGGGGGGACGGGAGGGGGACCCCGTAACCGGGTGGCTCACCGTGATAAACCGGTGGTCTTCCCAGCCAGGTAAAAGATACGAGGTGGGGAAGAACCGTCGGAACAACATCAATATCACTGATATAAATAGGATTATAATAATCAATCAAATAAAATTAAAGCGATATCTTAAAGCTAGACTAACACGGGGAACACGAAGCTAAGCAAACAGAAAATTAGGTTAATCGCCGATCCGAAGAAAGGGGTATGTTAGCCTAATTTAACCTCTAGTTCAAAGAAAAACGGGGGCAGGCTAATCACCAATCGACAATTGGGGTATGAAAGCCTAACTTAACGGTAAAATAAATTATAACAGGGAAGCTAATCGCCATACCGAAGCATGGTGTATGTTAGCCAACCTAGTACCTATAAATATTAAAGGTAATCAGGAAACTAGAGAAGGAAAGAGAGAACATCAGAATAATTAAGATGATATGACTCTCAATCGTGACTGATAAAACTCCTAACAATGTAAGGCGTAGCTAGACTAAGGTCCGAACGTGCGGTCGGAGCGTGCCCCGTGGAGGGCCGAAACTAAAAAAACTAAACTGCATAAAGATATAGAGACTATGTATAAGTAACCATATCTAAAGTTACTGAGAAAAAGGGAAATCTCTAACGGTATGGAAGACCGAAAGAGATAACCCGTACCGCCATGCGGTCGAGGGGCATACCGGCCGATAAGGCTCCGAATATGTATAAAACACGAAGATCATCATAAAATGAGATCAGTAACCCCAAACAGTACTTAACTTAGAAGCAGAAGTTGAAGACATCTTGAAAATAAATCCAAATAAATCCAAATAGAGCGAAACACAGCACCGAAAAATTTTAACGTTTGGTGTAACGCGCGCTATCGAAGGAATGTAGTCTCAGGCGTCGGAGGCGCTCACGGTAGTAGTAGACCGGGAGCTGTAGCACGGCTCCTCCGTAGTTCGGGGTTTTGTCGAAGGAAGAAGCTAAATGGCAAGGGACCTCTGGTAGTGATTCCACTCGCTCCTTACTATACCGACACTTTCTATAAGAAGTGAGCGAGCCATTTATCTTGGCATTATATTGTTTCTTTTTTCTCTAGGATGAATAGCAATATTTATTCTTCGAAATAGTATCAAAGGAACCATTTCACAGGCCGACACAGGTCAAGCCCAGAAAGTAAATTTCCATAAAAATACCTAATGCACCCATACCTACTAGGTACTTAGATTCACCAAAAAATGCTCTTTTGGGGTCCTTCGTCCCCTCGGCCAGCTCAGGGCATGTCGCCCTATGTTAGTTAAGGTAGGTAAAATCTGGCTAGGTCAGGACCTGGCATTAGGGGGAAACACCGCAGTGGATCCATCGTCATCGCATGGATCAGCCTTACTCACTCGATATTTAATTGGTGAAACAAGAATACAATTACATTTTTAAGCATATTATTCAAAAGACTGAAGTTTCGTCAACATAATGTGATATATGAAAGCCCCATACGAACTAAAATAGGCATGTGAGGTCTTCATAAAATGTGTTTTCAAGGCAGTTTTGAAATCCAATATGGTGTCCACCGACTGAGGTGCCGTTCATAACCACAAAGGATCCATCATCTTTCCCAGCCTTCTCAACACTCATCTGAACAATGTTAACGTATATATGTAATGTTCATTGATCTTACTCAAGATTGCAGTTGTAATCAGCACAATAACACAACATTTTGTTGCCTATATTAGTGAAAGTATGAAACTTCTTATTCCCGGGGTCATGGTGTGAACTGAAATTCATTTTTACATTGTAAGTGGTGGTTTTATCCTTACTGCCATCACAACTGAAACTCCACAGTGCTTATTTGATTGTAATTATACATGTTTGAACTAAGTTGTGGCTCCTGGTTCCTAAGCGCTCACTCCACAAACACAGTTGCGGGCAGCACACGACTACACAGTTTATGAGGTGCAAAGCTTTATTCCCTTAATTGTTTACTTTACTCATTATTTAGTTTAACTTTACTTTGTTACTTCAAAATGTTTATTTATTCAAGTCTATTATCCCTTTTTTGCAACCAAATTAACCCGAAAAATTAGAGACATTTCTAAAGTAGATACGAGCAGACCGCAAAATGACAAACCATAAAAGAGCATGAACAACACTGTAGGTACTGTTCACAGCAAAACTGTCAATATTTGAGTCAGGAATCTATTTACTTTTTCAACAATGAATATTTTCAAATTAATAATCATGAATATGTAAAAAATTTATGCAATTCATGACCTTATACTGCCGCTTAACTATTTATTTCAATAATTATCTAATGCACGATTCATCTTCTTCTTCTACCAAAGAATCATAGTTTCCTTGGATAAGCCGTGGTTGGTGTTTTTGTTTACGATTTTTGTGAAGAAAGTGCCCCAGCATACTATATGGGTACAAGTGGTGTGCGGATTTAGCACATGGAATGGGAAGTTTATTGGCACAAGCGGCTCCGCAAACATCGAGATGGCGTCAATCTTCTGAATATTTGGAGTTGTAAGTAAAAATTTTGAAAGTGTCATGGGGGTATGTGTGCACTGCGTAGAGCCAGACTTTCATTAACCTCTGTTTAATCTTAAAATATGACCTTAATTTCTAACTTTGGAGAAAATACTTACTTCGAAAGGAGAGTATAGGTCTCAAGCTCTTGATCTCACCACCAACAACTTGTGACCATCTCCGGTGTCAGGTACTTTCTCGGAGGGTGGATCCACACGCGGTGAAAACTGGATTACCTACCTAGTCCAGTCGATTGTTCCCCCTACTAGAAAGGATACTTAGGTACCCTAGATCTACCCTTTGATAAACTGCCTGGACAGAAGTGTCTCAGGCTATAGTAGCTAAATCTACCTAATAGCTAGGTAGTTAGTTAGTAGGCTAGCTAGCTAGTTGTCACAATCATTGTCTTTCCAGAGAAGGTACAGCTGGCTAGTAGGCTACCTACCTACCTACTACATACGTACTGTAAATCTGCAATGCGTAATGAAACTCACCTGTCTTGAGATAGTATTGAATGCCTTGAATTTCGTTTGTTGCGTAATATAACGAAAGGCGACTGACAACATGACCAAATAACAGAACTACATAGCATATAGGTAAAAGAGTTACACCATAGCTGTAGTAGTTGTAGAAGGGACTTTTCTTTGAAACGGCTCCCTTCCGCGTTTTATTCCTCCTTTTCTTTGTATATGTTATAGTTACACCACGTTTACACATCAGAGTAGGTGGGTAGGGCTTTTCCTATATAACATCTCGGTTGCTTAAGTCCTTTGTTTTTTCGCATAAGTGACGGATAGCGATATAAGGAGATTAGTACCTAGAATCCAACACATCTGGAGAATGAGTAAGCTTCCCAAACAAGCATAAACATGGGTAAAATTTAAGAGGTTTACAAAAAGATTCAGTCCAACTGCTCAGACACATAAACAAAACAATTAAATGATAATACATGGCGGCAATTGATCACATTCACACCTATGGTAAATACAAACTTATTCACAGAACATATAAAACATACATATACAAAGAAAATGTCTATGAGGCAACTGATTTGTATTTAAGTCTGTGATTGTATCTTTGAGGTTATTTTAAACATGTTACAAATACAAGGGTCTAAATGAAACAGGCCACGATTAATACTAAAATTACAACGGAAAGTAAGTTGTATAATGGCAGATTCTAAAAGATTTCGTCATAAGATATCTTTGTAATTTTAATATTAGTCGTGGCCCGTTTCATTTAGACCCTTGTATTTGTAACATGTTTAAGAATGACCTCAAAGATACAATCACAGAATTAAATACAAATTAGTTGTCTCATAGATATTTTCTTTGTATATGTATGTTTAATATGATTCGTAAATAAGTTTTTATTTACCAAAGGTTTCATTGAATGTGGTCAATTGCCGCCTGTATTATCCGTTAATTGCCTTGTCCCTGTATCTGAGCAGTTGGACTTATTCTTTTCGTAAACCTCTTCAATTCGTTTCTTTAAAAGGAACTGGACCTTTTGTCAATCCTGTTATGTCCGTTTATATATGGTTACCTGTACTGTGTTTCTCATTGTTCTGATCAGTCTTGCCTTTAGTGAAGGGTCGTTAAGACCGAAAGATCTCAAGCAGTTCTCTATTTTCATTTTCTTCCATGGCATCGTTTTTTTATGCAGTAGCATCACGTCTTATATATATTTACACACATATATATATATTATATATATATATATATATATATATATATATTATATAATATATATATATATATATAAAGATAAAGCCACGAAGGAAAAATAAACGAGGAGTCTGCGAGATCTTTCGACTTAAAAGCCCTTTTACTGAAGCAGTAAAGGGCTTTTAAGTCGAAAGATCTCGCAGACTCCTTCGTTTATTTTTCCTTCGTGGCATTTATCTTTATTTATGGATTTATCACGTTCCTAACTTTCGTGATTCTGTTATACATATATATATATATCTATATATATATATATATATATATATATATATATATATATGTGTGTGTGTGTGTGTGTGTGTGTGTGTGTGTGTGTGCAGCTATATGTATGTATACCAACGCACACACACATATCACTCAAGTATTGAGTGTTCATGGACTTCATTGTAGCTACTATTACAGTAGCACGTGAGATATTCTACAAGATTTTGAAGATTGCCGATGCGCTTCAATATTATTTGACTTTCCAAATACAACTGTGTGAAAAAAAAACCGTTAAAAGACATACAATAATTTTGGCAGTGTTCTGGGACTTGCTAGGGCATACATTTTTTAAAGTCTGAATATGGAGCCCAATTTATTTTTCTTTGATTTTACTATTATACAAAAATTCATCTGAACGCTTACAACGTTAGGAATATTCTCTCCAAAATATACGTCACGATGCTGAATGTAATCAGAGCTGATGTACATAAAGTATATTCCCTTTGATGTAATGCTGGACAGGGTAAAAGGCTCCAAAATTAAAATGAGTGTCTGTTACATAACTAATAGGGAACCATACGAAATTATATATATATATATATATATATATATATATATATATATATATATATATATATATATATATATAAAGCATAAAACAATCTAAGAGTATATACATTATTTGTAATATCCTAAAAGAACTAATCTTGATATGAAACGAGCCTTAAAAAGCCACTACAAATTCCAGTGCTTATGAAAAAGAGAAAGCTGAGATGGTTATAACATGTAAATAAGGGTAAGTCAACAAGCAAAAATATAAATTCATAAACATTGTTATAAATCAGACGCCGAGGGCAATTGCTTTTTTTTAAAGTAGTATTGCAATCACTCGCATTTGGCATGATACTCGACAACACTGCGAATTAAGCCCTTTATAATATAATCTTAAAATAAAAGGAATAGCCAGGAGCAAGATGACATACATTCTCTACGGGCTGCTCTATGAGCAAGAGCCCGTGCTGGCATTAAGCCAACTTAAAGAAAAAAAAGGCAGTATGACAACTTGACTTAATCCGCGTGGATCAATAAGATTATTTCTTCCCTAAGTTGTTTTTAAGAATTTAGTATGTGGATTTTCTTGTTCCAAAACTGCGCTATGCTGGCATACTTTAGCATATTCGGTCTGCAATTTCTACAGCTTTCAACAATAATTATTCTGGTTTCCTTTACATTGGCTATGGAAGGCACCTACCTACAGGGTTGTAACTGATTGTTATAAAAATTATACGATAACCAAAACTTTTCATGCTATCAGCTACTTCATTGTTGATCTTGGTACCACAATGGAATTTAAACTGTTCCAATTCATTAACAATCTAATACCTTGGACTGACATCCATTTACTTATTCATAAAGAATAGTGGTATGATCTAATACCTATTGTGGTTAAGTGTCATGTATCATCAAGGAAGGAAGCTTCAGCCGTTTCATGTGAACTTGTGCGAATGTTCAAATTCCAGATTTGAAATATCTTGTGTCTATTTTATATCATTGCGTCTATTTTATTTGAGCTAATACCTTTTGCTCATCAACTTTCAAATCCAACATAAATAAAAATGAGGCTTTAATAGATAATGGAAACAGTAAAAATGTGCACGTTGAATAATTGACTGTGAATGAATGTCATGACAAATTACGAGAAAAATTATTTGTATATTAAAAGCTGTTCTATCATTATGTTATTTCTTTCGTAATTTACGCAAAATGTAATTTGAGCACTTTGCAATCGACGGTTGCAGCCTTGATTAAATATGAACGCCCTCGTGTCTACGGAGAAAGCGGTTCTTTAGCTTCACGAGAAAAGGATAACCTTGCAGTGACGTCAGAGTTTAAATAACTTCCTGGCCAATCAGAAACGAGCGTGGACATTTAACGGTTGGTCACGTGACAGGTTTGAAGACACCCGGTAAAGTCTAGTGTACGAGAACGTGTAGTTTTCAGCTCATTACACTAAAAGAGGACGAGGAATTTTGTGTTACTAGGCAAAGATGGCAACTCGGATATCTAATCTTCAATCAGGCGTAAGTTAATGTTATATTATTAATAGCAGTTACGTGTAAATTGACTTTAAATGATTTGTTTATGTTTGGTGGCCATGATGTTTTTCAGATTTAAATGGCACTAATTTGTACCGTTCTTACCTCTCCTCTGATTGATTGTATACCTGTACCCTAGGCCAGATTCAAACGCCTGGGTATAGAAATTGGTAGTATGTGAGTGGTTTCTTAATTATATTCGCTTTTGTTCTTTTATTTCGATGTAGTAGACTGGGCGTAGGCCTAAGTAACGTCTCCTGTTAGGCCTATTTGTGGGACCCTAGGGTAAACAGTCGAATGGATTACCTGCGGCCATCTTACCCGCTCATTGACCCACCTTCCAGAAAAAGTACTTAAACACGTCCTGACACTGGAGATCGTCCGTAGGAGCAACACCTCGAGACTTGTATTTTCCCCTGGAAGTAATTGTTTTCTCCCAAATTACAAAATAATGCCATAATTTACAGAGGTTAGTTTAAGTCGCAACTTACCTCCATGACGCTTTCGAAATTTTTACTTGAAACACCTTCCATGTAATCGAAGATTGCGCCATCTTGATGTTTGCCAAGTCAACTTGTGTAAACAAACTTCCCATATCCTGTGCTAAATCCGCACACCACTTGTACCCATAGACACTGATACACTTTCTTCACAACAATCGTAAATGATGACGTTCACATGAGTCCAAGGAAACTCACGATTTTTTGGGAGGAGGAGGAAGAAGAGTGCGCTAGATAATAAGTTAAATAAATAGGTTAAACGACCGTAGTCGATCCATCATCACCGCATGGCTCGGCCTTATTCACTATATTTAATTGGTGAAACAAGAATACAATTACATCTTTAAGCTTACCATTCAAATGATTGAAATTTCGTCAACATAATGTAATGTATGAAAGCACCATATGAACTAAAATGAGCATGTGAGCTCTTCGTAAAATATGTTTTAAAGGCATTTTTGAAATTAATATGGCGGCAACCGCGTGACTTGCCGTTCACAACCACAGACAATCCACCATCTTTCCCAGCACTCATTTGAACAATGTTAGCGTAGGGTAAAACATTGTATGGCCTGGATCAACTCAACGACAATCATAGCATGCCACCCTCTGAAAAAGTACTTATAACGCGTCCTGACACCGGAGATGGTCATCAGTCGCGACTTGTTGTTGGTGAGAGACGCAGCCAAAGACCTCTACTCTCCTTTCGAAGTAAGTATTTTCTCCAATGTTAGAAATTAAGGCCAAATTTAAAGCATTAAACAGAGGGTAGTGAAAACGGTGTCCACGGCAGTGCAAATCTCATCAAAACGCTTTCAAAATTTTTACTTACGCTTCATTTTTTTAGAAGATTGACGCCATCTCGATGTAAGTAAGTCCTGTATTATGACGTCGCGACATCTTGACTTTCGTACCTAGGGTAGATCACCACGGCAGGCCAACCAGGCCACCTACATTCAACGCTTGCCACCCTCCGAAAAAGTACATTATAACGCGTCCTGACACGCGAGATGGGCATCAGTCGCGACTTGTTGTTGGTGAGAAACAGAGCTAAAGACCTCTACTCTCCTTTCGAAGTAAGTATTTTCTCCAAAGTTAGAAATTAAGGCCAAATTTTAAGATTTAAACAGAGGGTACTGAAAACTGTCTCAAACGTAGTGCAAATCTCACCAAAACGCGTTCAACATTTTTACTTACAACTCGAGGTATTTAGAAGATTGACGCCATCTCGATGTTTACGGAGTAGCTTGTGTCAATAAACTTACCATTTCCTGTGATAAATCCGCACACCACTTGTGCCCACAGACGCTGGAGCACTTTCATCACAACAATCGAAAAACTATTTCTCACCAACAAACAAGCCAGGAGTAAACAGCTGTTTTGGTAGAAGATGACGAGAAGCGTGCTCTTAGCTAATTTTTAAATAAGTAGTAAAACATCAATTTGTTCCGACACGGCATACAAACCTTCGGTCCTTTTACAATAGGAAGATACTAGCGGCAGCTGGATAGGTCGTAAGCTTTCGAACAAGGGGTTCGGTAGTTAACTGCTTGTCCGACAGGCGCGCGCGCGCGACTGGGAGGTAAACAAATCACTTTTGCTTTCGGCCTCACAGTGGATGGACGTGTGTGTTCGCTCTCTGCCCGCTGCTCGTCCGTTTTGCTTTCTTGTTTGTTTGTAATTGTGTATGAAAGATTGTAAGTACAGTATTCTCTCTTTTCATATTAATTACGCTGAATTCATTAATGATGGAATCTCCGCGCCTCGCTACCCCAAGGAGACTTTGCCCGGGTACCGAAGGGCGCAAATGTGGGAAATTCAGATCTTTCCCCGAGATAGACCCTCATGTTTTGTGTGCTCGGTGCCGGGGCGCGAATGCACCCGGGCCGAGCCCTGTGATGTTTGTATGAACTGGTCGGAGGCGCAGTGGACATTGTATGAGGGCAGGAAGAAGCGAAGGCCTGCAAAGGAGTCGTCGGAAAGCTCTCCCGCGACTCCTTTGGTGACGGACACTTCGTCTTCTTTCCTCGCCGCCCGCTCAACTTCCACGTCCTCGCGCCTTCCCCTTCGGGGCGGTGTCTAGGTCCTTCTCCTCTCCCGATGTGTCGAGTGTGGAGGAGGGCGCTAGATACCCCGACGTAGAGTTGTACTCTGGGTCCTCTATCCGCTCGTCTTCGCGCGAGCGGGTAGAGGATCCTCCTAATCACCCGACTTTTGCCTCCTCAGGTGCGGTTGCCGTGAAGGATGACCTCGGACAGGTGTGGGCGTCGTTGGGACTGCAGGGCGTGCCGAGTGTCCAGGGGCTGCTCTATCATCTCGCTGGCTCCGTGGCGGTGACGCACGCTACGGTCACAACCACCACCACGACCCTGACAACACCTGGCTACGCGTCACCTCCACCTCACCTGGTGTACACCCAGCACGCGGTCTCTGTGACACCCACAACATCGGTGCAGGGCCAGTCGCCGTAACTCGGGGGAGTGTGATGCCGCCACCTGGGTTTTGCCGTGTTGCCACGACCGGACTTCATGTGCCCGAAGAGCTCGCCCCTGGACTCCCACCGGTTTGCCGATGATGTCTGTGGCCGCTGGTTAGACCATCTGTACCGTCCACACAGCCTGCCGTACCTGCCGTGACCACCGCTGCTGTTCCTGTTCCTGCTCCTGCCGTCTCGACTGCCGTTCCTGTGATGCTCGCACCTGCTGATGTTGTCCCTGTTCCTGGCGCCGCTGCTCCCGATGCTGGTCTGTTCGGACAGGTACGTCCGGGCCCTGTTGCTTCGGCAACAGCAGCCCCGGCTCCGTCCTGGATGACAGATCTGACGTCGGTCCTGAGGAGGTTGACGAAGAAGAAGAAGAAGAGGAGGAAGGTTTGTCGTCGTCGTCTTCATCGTCTTCTTCGTCGTTCGTCGTGCGTCTGCCGCCTCTTCCCCTTCTTCTTCTAAGGCTCCCCCGCCTAATAAGAAGAAGGTTCGCCTCCCCCCCCCCTAAGAAGTCTCCTTCGGGAGCTTCTAAGGGCCCGCCGTCTGCTCTGGTGAGACGGGGGGTTCTTCCGCTGGTCGCCCTGCTCCTTCGGGAGCAGGACCCGTCTCTTCTCCCGCAAGGAAGAAGACTACGGGGGCCAGAGGGGTGCCGGCTAACACCGGCACTTCCTCACCTGCTGTTAGTGGTTCGGCCACGGCAGCAGGATCCGTCTCGGTCCGCTCGTTCGCGAGAGGTACCGAGTGTACGGTCGCCTCCAGCGACCGTGCAGCCAGGAACCAGACCTCTGAGTCCGCTCAGCTCAGGTTCACGGCACGGAGCGGAAGACTGGTCAGCCGCTCACGCGACTCTCACCAGACCAGCTCTCGCTCTCACGGCGAGCGGCTGGCTACCCGTGGGGGCGGAGACGTGACGGTACCACGACCTTGTTGGAGGGGGGCCACGGGTGCTTGAGGCTGGGAAGAGGTCCCCCCGTTCGCGGCGGCACCAGCCACGGCTGGTACCAGCGAACTGACGCACCGTGAGGATATGCACCGGTCTCACCGTGACAGTGGAGCTCGCCGGTCGCCTGACCGTCGCTCTCACAGAGAGCGATCGGGTACGGCGACCAGCACCAGCTCCTCTGACACACGAGACCGGGGCCGCTGTTCTCGGTCCAGCCGTTCTCCACAGCGAGACGGCTCGACTAGGTCTGGCAGCTCGATCGCCACCGCGGGTTGGCGATCGCCTTGCAGTCCTCCCCCAAGCCCGCTGGGTCTGCCAGTGAGCGAGGAGAGAGCGTCAGGTCTGCCTCTCCCATACCTTCAACCTCCTCGGGTTACACCGGGGAGGGGCGAGGTATTGAGGAGTGACGTGAGGGGTGCGCCCCTCAGGATCCCGCCACGTCGTCGTACGTACCAGCTCGGTTCTCGGACCAGCCAGGTCGTACGCACAGGTGGTTGGAGGAGACCCAGAGGGGGCTGTCGCTGCTCCTCTCCTTGAGGGAGGAGGGTCTCGGGAGGTACTCCTGTTCGAGGGACTGGACGGTCCGACTCCACGGATGCTATCACACCCGAGATCCAGAACTTTGCCGAGGTTATTGCGCTGATTCGTCAGCACAACGACCTCGGGGAAGGATCGCCGCTCCCACCATCCGAGCCCACGTCCCCGGCTCGAGTCGTTCTGGGGCCCGAAGAGGGAACCCAGACCGACGGTGGGTTTGCCGCGTTCCGAGCTTGCGGACTCAGTGCTGGACCAGGTTGAATCGCTTGTCTCCGGACAAGACGGTTCGCGTCAAGTCTGGCAGGTCGAGCAAGCTGCTTCCACCATCCTCTGCTACGACAGCGGCGGTTTTACGTTGCCATCTGAAGACCCGATGCCGCCCAAACAGGTGAACCCGGAGTTAGCTAGGCTGACTCCGGGTGTGTCCTCTGCAACAGCTCCTGTCCGAGAACCTGTGGTTCTCGCAGCAAGAGGCACTCGGCCTGGAATCTACCGCCATGGCAGCTTTCCAGGCCGTCTCCTGGCTAGATCTGTGGTCCCTCACAGTATCTAAGGGCGCAGTCAAACTACGGCGGGAAGTCTCCGAAGAGGACTCGGCCTTCAGGAGACTTTGGCCAGTCTGGGGGAAGAGCCATCTCCTTCCTTGCCCACCAGACGGTGAACCTGTGGGCCAACCTGGTTCTCCGACGAAGGGACGCTGTCCTTACTCGGGGTTCCAGGGCGGCCGGGCGTTGTGAGGCGGCGTTGGGGCTTCGAAACGGACCTCTACGGAGTTCCACGTCTCTCTTCCAGGAGAGATGGTGGACGCTGCGGTGGACAGACGGCGCACTGAAGACAGTGACCGTCTGGTTCACCAGGCAGTCTCGAAGGCTTCTGGGCAGCCTCGGACTGCGGCCAAGTCTAAGAGCTCGGCTAGCGCTTCCTCGGCTGCTAAGACGGTTGCTGCGTCGAAGCCCCGAGGAATGACTCTGTCTTCTTCAACTTCTGGCAAGGGGGGCCGTAACCAGCCCTCCTCCCAGCCCTCCTCATCCCGTTGGAGGCTCTGGGAAGAAGTCGAAGAAAGGGGGGAAACGCTAGGGACGGCGTTTCCCCCTCACCTGCTGCCGGAAGTGGGGGGTGCCTGGCCAGCCATTGGGCAACTTGGCAGCGCTACGGCGCCGAGACCTGGATTGTAGATGTCCTTCGGGAGGGATATCTATTACCCTTCGAATCTCGGCCACCCTCCCACCTCCAACCCGGTCCAACAGCATCCGTACGTCCCCGGGTCACCGAAGGACGTAGCAACTCAGACAGGAGATCAAGACCATGCTGAGCAAGAGAGCTGTAGAGATCGTCACGGATCAGTCACCGGGCTTTTACAGTCGACTCTTCCTGGTTGGAAAAGAAAAAAAAAAAAAAAAAAAAAAAAAAAGGGTTCTACGGGAGGCTGGCGCCCGGTGATAGATCTCTCTCCCCTGAACCGGTTTGTTCGCCAGACCCGGTTCACGATGGAGACGGCACGCGCAGTGCTCGAACTCCATCAGGGAGGAACGTTTCTTTCATGCTTTCAGTGGACTTGAAGGATGCGTATTTCCAAATACCCATTTCATCAGTCCTCCAGAAAGTACCTCCGCTTCATCCTCGACGGGACGGTTGTACCAGTTCAGGGCACTGTGCTTCGGTCTCTTCTCAACCGCCCCACAATGGTGTTCCCACTGCGAGTGTTCACTCTGGTGTCTGCTTGGGCCCATTCGCACGGGATACGTCTGATGAGGTATCTCGACGATTGGTTAGTCCTGGCGAGCTCCCGCTCGCAGTTGCTACAGGACAGGGATCGGCTGCTCGAGTTCTGTCGCGATCTGGGGATCGTTGTGAACTTCGAGAAGTCCGATCTCGAGCCCAAGCAGAGGATGAAGTACCTGGGTATGCTGATCGACACGGTAGCAGGGCGAGTCTTCCCCGCGGACTCGCGGATCAGCAGATTCAGAGAGGCAGCCAACCAGTTCCTGTCTCGGCAGGAACAGGTAGCTCAGCGATGGCAAGTCGTGATCGGACACCTGTCGTCACTACGAGAAAGTTAGTCCCTCACGGGCGTCTTCACCTGCGGTCTCTTCAATGGAGACTAAAGGAGAGTTGGTCACAGGCGACGGATCCCCCAAGCTTTCCAGTGTCACTGACACAGGAGGTGAGGCAGGACCTAGCCTGGTGGTCTCGACGACAGGTTAACCTCTTAAGAGGAGTGCCTCTGCGCACTCCCCCCCCGGACATGCAGCTGTTCTCAGACGCATCGACCGAGGATGGGGCGCACACCTGGAGGAGTTTGCTGACTTCAGGAGTGTGGGACGAGAACGACAAGCCCACCTTCACATCAATGTACTGGAACGCAAGGCAGCGTTCCTTCCTCGCTCTCCAAGAGTTTCAGGACCGCTTGATGGGCACACTCAGTGGTGTTGATGTGCGCACAACACCACGGTGGTGGCTTACGTCAACAAACAGGGGGCCTAGTGTCTCTCCCGTTGTACCAGTTGACACGGCAGGTGCACGAGTGGGCTCAGGCACACTCAATAGAGCTGTCGGCACGCTACATTCCAGGGAAGAGGAATGTAGTAGCAGACACGCTCAGCCGTCGGGATCAGGTGATAGGTGACCGAATGGTCTCTACACCAGGAACGTGGCGGAAAGGCTCTTCGACCTGTGCGACCAGTCGTGGATCTGTTCGCCACCCGGCACAACAGGAAGCTCCAGGTGTTCTTCTCGGCCGTGCCGGACCCATGGGCAGCTGCAGAGGACGCTCTTCAACACCCCGTGGGACAACCTCTTCGTCTATGCCTTTCCCCCGTTCAGCTGATTCGCAACGGTGATCAGTCGAGCGCTGGTCACCCCGAATCTCAGGATGATCCTGGGTGGCTCCCAAATGGCCACAGGCCCATTTGGTATCCGGACCTGCTGGCTCTTCTCGCAGGAGAACCCGAGAGAGATTCCCCCTTGGCACAACCTTCTCGCCCAGCCACAGTCGAGCGGTACCACCGAGCAGTCCAGTCCCTACGTCTTCACTGCTTGGCTGTTATCCACCATCTCTTGCGAACGAGAGGCTTTTCTCGTAGCGCAGCAACAGAGATGGCTGGAAAACGTCCGTCAGTCCTCTGCAGCTGTGTACCAGGGGAAGTGGGCCGTCTTCTGTGGTTGGTGTCGTAGACGGGGTCTATCTCCTCTCAGAGCCACTCTTCAGCAGGTAGCGGATTTCCTCGTTTTTCTTCGCCGAGAGAAGCTCCTATCAGTCCCCACAGTGAAAGGATACAGAGCCGCCTTGGCGCTCGTCCTGAAACTGAGGGGGTTGGACATCTCGAACTCGTTCGAGATCTCCTTGCTGATGAGGAGCTTCGAGAGGTCTTGCCCACCCAGGGAACTCAGGCCCCCTGCGTGGGACGTGACTCTCGTCCTTAGGAGTCTGACTCGAACACCGTTCGAGCCACTCCGAGAGTCATCAGACAGGGATCTGACCCTCAAGACCCTCTTCTTGCTGGCCCTGGCATCGGCGAAGAGAGTAGGGGAACTTCATGGTCTTTCCTATGATGTACGACACTCCAGGGGATGGGGATCCGTGACGCTCGATTTCGTCCCGAACTTCGTTGCGAAGACTCAGAAACCGTCAGTCCCTGATGACAGGTTCGAGTCATTCACGATTCCCTCCCTATTGGACTTCACCGATAATGATGCGGATGAGATGCTGCTTTGTCCTGTGAGGGCGCTACGGCGCTATCTGAAGAGAACTCGTCACCTCAGGCCTGAGTGTCGACGCCTCTTCGTTAGCACCGGGGTCACCAAGAAAGAAGTATCCAAGAACACTCTTTCATTCTGGCTGCGTGAGGTCATCAGGAGGGCGTATGAGCTGATGGTAGTGACGACATCGTACGTCCCGTCCGAGAGCTCACGAAGTCAGAAGATTGGCCCCTCGTTGGCGTTTCGCAAGAACTTCTCCGTGCGCAGGTCCTGAAGGCAGGGTCTGGTCTAACCAGACGACCTTTACGTCCTTCTACTTCGGGATATTGCCCACAGGTCCTTGGATACCTTTTCCTTGGGACCCGTGGTGGCTGCTCAACAAGTTGTGTAGCTAACCCAGACCCTCGCAGGCTGAACAGCATCGAGTCCTGGTGTGACTGTGTGGATGGATGTTGTGAGTGAGTGAGTGACTGGCTCTCTCTTCCCATCTTTTCCTTCCCCTCTACCTGTGGGCAGAGGGCCATGGTCGTCACTACGCTGGATGAAGGACGAGTGCAGGTGAGCTATATGACAGAGCCCATCCTATCCCTTTCACTAGGATAGGAGCAGAATATCCACCACTTCCTTCTGCAAGGGGGGGAAGTGGATGCCTACAAGAGTCAAACCCATGACTTTATATTTGCTCCTGTACAGGAACAAGTTCTTGCATTGCTGGTACTAAGAGATGCGCATGCCCCTCTCTTAGTACTCGGTCCAGAGGTCTGACCATTGATCCTGCGGTGCACACCCCGATCAATCGGACAGAGGCTTGGATCCCTCCCTCGCTCTTAAACAAGACCAGGGAAGCTTCCAAGGTAGGCGAACACCAGTCTGTTCACAAAAGACTCAGATTCCACCCACCAAGAAGTGAGTCTTCCTATTGTAAAGGACCGAAGGTTTGTATGCCGTGTCGGAACAAATGACAATTTGTCCAAAATTGCATTTTTCCTAACTATACAAACCTGAGGTCCTTTTACACATAGCCCCACCTCATGCCACCCCTCACTCTGCAGTTTTTTTGCTTGGGCCAAAGCAAAAGTGATTTGTTTACCTCCCAGTCGCGCGCCAGCTGCGCCTGTCGGACAAGCAGTTAACTACCGAACCCCATTTTGTTCGAAAGCTACGATTCCTATCCAGCTGCCGCTAGTATCTTCCTATTGTAAAAGGACCTCAGGTTTGTATAGTTATGGAAAAATGCAATTTTAGACAAATTGTCATATTTTACATATTTATGATTTAATTTGAAAATATTCGTTATTGAAAAAGTAACTCGACTCTGACTCAAATTTAAGTAATTATTTTTCTGAATTAGAACGTTCTTTTAAGTTTGTATTATGACGTCACGACATCTTGACTTTCGTACCTATTGTAAAAATAATTGCTATACTCAACTGTCTTGCAGAACAGTTTACCAGTTATTCATGCAGATTGTTATCAGCTATTCATGTAATTGTTATAATCGTAATGCGCATATATATCTTTTATTATTTACTTTTTGGATATATGAAGATGTTTTACTGCTGGATTACCGCCGTAGTGTGATGCAATCGTTTTCGGTCCCTCCTGGGCCTCTGTCTGTTTTCGCACCATAAGAAATTATGGGACCGAATTTGCAATGACCAGAAAGTCGTTAAAGAGGAAAGTTAGCATTGAGTGGCATATGTTTTTGACTGAGAAAAATACAAATTATTCAATAGCTAGCTTGTAAAAAATACTTGATTGACAACTAAGCAGCATACCTACTATGGGTTTTCAAGAGACAGTGGCAAGCACGTTTTTGGGTCATACCTATTTCTGTAACGAACACTCGTATCAGCGAGATTTTGCTATAGTGCTTACACCCAGTGCCGTAATTTATAAGGGTATCGTGAATCACTAATCGTAAAGAATAATGACACTTGTCCTTGTACCAAGAGACAAAAACTCCATTATGCAGAAATGGATAGGAACACGCTTATAAAGCTCCACCTACCCCCCCCCCCCCCCCTCCCCCCCCCCCCCCCCCCCTCCAACGCCACCCCTTTGTTTCCTTCGTTCCTTCGCCTTCCTTTCTCTCTCTCTCTCTCTCTCTCTCTCTCTCTCTCTCTCTCTCTCTCTCTCTCTCTCTCTCTCTCTCTGTTGCCATTCGGTATGTGTTGACCCTCCAAACTGGGTATAAGACTATAAACAAAACGTTGAAATTGGTGAAATTAGGCTATGTATTGGAAGTATATATACATAAATATTAAAGCAATTTTATCATTATTGCATTAATATGACAACTAGAATTCATTGGAAACAGTTTATAATAATGGAACAGCGTATGTGTGAAGCCTCCACTAATGTGCAACGATGATTTTGCCATTCTTAGCATGCAAACATTAAAGCTGCAAACATTAAAGGTTACATTTATTTCTGGCATACGATTATTAAAGAAATTCAAAATACTAATAAAGACTGAAATCAATGAAAAGTGCTAGCAAAAACAAAAAAGCAAAAAAAAAAAATTTATATAATTCAGTAATCCGTTAGTCGTTCCTCTATGCACTTTTCCGTATTCGTTCCTCTATGGTTTTCGGCAGCCAGATGTACGAAAACGTTAGAAACATTTGATTGTATCTACTTTAGAAATATCTGTAATTTGTTCCGATACGTAATACAAACCCTCGGTCCTTTAACAATAGGAAGTAGCTAGCGGCAGCTGGAACGGTCGTAAGCTTCGAACAAGGGGAGAACGGTAGTTAACTGCTTGTCCGATCGTCGCGCGCCGCGCGAACTGGGAGGTAAACAAACCACTTTTGCTTTCGGCCGTGTGGAAGGACGTGTTCGCCATCGCTCTGCCCGCTTTGTTCCGTTTGCTTTGAGTTTGAGTATTTGTTTCTCTTTCTGTATAAATCAGGAGTGATTGTAAGTACTTTTTCACAATTCAATTTGTCTTGCAATGAGTGAATTGGAAGAAATGGGAATATCTTCCACGCCCTCCAGTCGCCCGTTAGAGTGTGTCCCGGGCTGGAGGGGCTAGATGTGGAGGTTTCAGGTCATTCGTTGATGTGGACCCCCACACGAGGTTTAATGTACTCGTTGCCGGGGGCGAGAGTGCTCCCGCAACGAACCTTGTGTAACTTGTATGAATTGGTCCGAGGTCGCAGTGGGGTGCTGTACGAGGGCAGGGAAGAGACTTAGGCCGGCCAAGAAGTCATCGGAAAGTCCAGTGACTCCTTTGGTGACGGACACTTCGTCCTCTTTCCTGCCTCGGCCAGCCCCCCACGTTTCGCGCCTTCCCCTGCGGGGGGGTAGCGGAGTCCTTTTCCTCTCTCGATCCGTCGAGTGTGGAGGAGGGCGCCCGCTACCCGGACGTACAGCTGTATTCGGGGTCTTCCGTCCGCTCTGGGGGGGGTGTGTCGCCCCCCAGGTGCGAGGGAGCCCCTCCAATTAACCCGACTGTTGCTTCCGCAGGTGTGCCATCAGCGAAGGACGACTTGGGACAGGTGTGGGAGTCGCTGGGACTGCAGGGAGTGCCCAGCATCCAGGGGTTGCTTCAGCGGTTGGCGGGGTCGGCGGTGGTCACTCATGGTGCGGTGACCACAACCACTACCTCAATAACGACACCAGCGTATGAGATGCCACCACATCTGGTATATACGCCCCATATAATGTCGGTGACACCCACGGTGGCTGTACAAAAACCCATTGCTGCCGTGCCAAAGAGGACGGTGCCACCACCACCTGGATTTTTTCCTTTGCCGACCCCGGACTTCCGCTGCCCCAAGAGTACCCCCCTGGACCTGCCGCCAGTGCCACGGATGACGGTGACTGTCGACAGGACGCCTGGCTCTCCCGTGGTACCTGCCGTGCCTGCCGTACCTGTTGCCGTTCCAGCTACGCTTTCCCTTTCAGATCGGCCTGCACTTTCCCTTTCAGATGTTCCTGCTGTTCCCGGACCTGTTCCTGTTGTTCCTGCTGCTGGTGTTGCTGTCACAGGCTCAGGTCTTTCCGGACAGGTGCAGTCGGGCCCTGTTGCTTCGGCAACTGCCCCGGCTCCCTCCTGGATGGAAGACCTGACGTCTGTTCTGCGGAGCCTGGCGAAGAAGAAGAGAAGAGGAAGTGTCGTCGTCGTCTTCATCGTCTTCTTCGTCGTCTGCTGCCTCTCCTTCCCCTTCGACTTCTAGGCTAAACAGCCGAAGAAGAAAGAAGGCTGCCTCCTCCCACCCCCCTAAGAAGACTCCTTCGGGATCTTCTAAGGGCCCGGCTCGCTCAGGCGAGCTGGGGAGCTCTTCTGCTGGTCCTCCTGTTCCTTCGGGAACGGGGCCCGTCGCTTCTTCTGCAAAGAAGAAGTCGTCGGGGACCAGAGGTGCATCAGCCTCGGCTGGTGCGTCCTCACCTGGTGTTAGCGGTTCTGCCGCTAAACCAGGTTCCGTCTCGGCCGCTTCTCGTTCGCGAGAAGCACCGAGTGGACGCTCTTCCAAAGAGGACCGTCCAGCCAAAGTTTTGACGTCCGAGCTTGCTCGCCGTCAAGACAGCGGCGCGGAGCAGAAGACTGGCGAGAGTCGTGCACACGACTCTCGCCAGGCCAGTGGACGCTCTCGCAGCGATCAACTGGCTGCTCGGGCTGACGTGACGGTCGCTGACCGGCCACGGGTTGAGGCGAGGAAGGAGTCCCCACGGCCGCCGGTACCAGCCACGGCTGGTACCAGCGGTTTGACGCGCCGAGAGGACGCTGGCCGGTCTCGACGCGAAAGGGAGCCTAGCAGGTCACCCGTCCGCCGCTCCCGATGGGACCGGGCGGAGACGGTGACCAGCGGCAGCTCGCCTGACGCTAGAGATCGGTCTCGACGTTCTCAGCCGAGCCAATCGCCGCCAGGCGAGCGGCGACGCTATGGCCTACTGCTCGACCGTCACCGCGGGTTGACGATCAGCAGCAGCCCTCCACGCACGCTGGTCCTGCCAGCGAGCGAGAGCGTCAGGTCTGCCTCTCCCACGTACCTTCAACCTCCTCGGGCTATAACCGGGAGGAGCGAGGTCGGGGTACCGAGGAGCGTGGACGCGAATCACGAGAGGTGCGCCGCTCGTGACCCAGCTATGACGCCGTACGGCTCAGGCACGGTCTTAGGACCCGACCAGACCGTACGCAAGTAGTGGAGGCGACCGTCAGGGGTCTGTCGCTGTTCCTCCTTCTGAAGGAGGAGTATCGAGGGATATGCTCTTGCTGGAGGGACTGGACGGTCCTACTCCACAAGACGCTGTGACGCCCGAGATACAGAGGAACTTCGCGGAAGTCATTAAGCTGATGCGTCTGCATAATGACCTCGCGGAAGGATCGCCGCTACCACCAGCAGAGCCCACGTCCCGGCTCGAGTCATTTTGGGGTCCCAAGAGGGAGCCCAAAATGATGATGGGGTTGCCACGATTAGAGCTTGCGGGGACTCAGTCCTGGATAGGTGGAGAATCTCGTCTCAGGACGGGAGGACTCGCTAAAATCCGTTCCGGACGGTCCTCTAATGCTGCTTCCTCTCCTCTACAGCGGCAGAGGCGATTCTACGTGCCATCGGAAGACCCGATACTGCCGAAACAGGTTACCCGGAGTTAGCGAGGCTGACTCCAGGTGTGTCCCTGCAGCAGCTCCTGTCGGAGAACCTATGGTTCTCGCAGCAGGAGGCACTTGCCCTGGAATCTACCGCTATGGCAGCATTACAGGCAGTTTCCTGGTTGGATTTGTGGTCCCTCACAATATCCAAAGTAGCGGCCGGCTCTGGGGAGTTCTGCTCCTCGAAGACGACGCTTCTTTCAGGAGACTGTGCCAGTCTGGAGGAAGAGCAATCTCTTACCTCGCCCATCAGACTGCTAACCTGTGGGCCAACTTGGTTTCTTCGACGTAGGGACGCAGTCCTTACCCTGAGTGACCAAGGGGGCCGTCCGGGCGTGAAGCGGCACTCGGCTACGAAATGGACCTCTTAGGAGTTCCCCAGCTCTCTTTCCTGGAGAGATGGTGACGCTGCGTGGAACGGCGGCGCACTGACGAGAGGTGACCGCTTAGTCCACCAGGCAGTCTCGAAGGTTTCTGGGCAACCTCGAGAACTGCGGCCAAACCAAAGAGCTTGGCTAGCGCTTCCAGGCGGCGGCGAAGACGGTTGCACCGTCCAAACCCCGTGTGAAGACTCCAGCTGTTTCAACTTCTGCTAGAGGAGGCCGCAAACCAGCCCTCCTCCCAGCCCTCCTTTCCCCGAGGAGGTGCTGAAAGAAGTCGAAACGAGGAGGGAAACGCTAGGGACGGCGTTCCCCCTCACCTGCTGCCGGAAGTGGGGGGGGTGCCTGGCGAGCCGTTGGGCCGACTTGGCAGCGCTACGGCGCCGAGAACTGGATAGTAGCGTCCTTCGGGAGGGATATCTACTACCCTTCGAGTCTCGGCCCCCCCTCTCATCTCAAAACCGGGTCCATCTACAGACCTATGCAAGGGATCAACAAAGGACGCTCTTCGACAGGAGATCAAGACCATGCTGGCGAAACGAGCTGTAGAAATCGTGGAGGACCAGTCACCGGGGCTTTTACAGCCGTCCTCTTCCTAGTGGAGAAGGCATCGGGGGCTGGCGTCGGTGATAGACCTCTCTCCCCTGAACCGCTTCGTTCGGCACGACGCGGTTCACGATGGAGTCGGCACGTTCAGTGCTCGACTCGATCAGGGGAACGATTTCATGCTTCAGTGTATCTGAAGGACGCTATTTCAAATACCCATCCATCAGTCCTCCAGAAACGTACCTCCGCCTTCAATCTTCGACGGGACGGTGTACCAATTCAGGGCACTTTTGTTTCGGTCTCTCAACCGCCCCACAGGTGTTTCGCGAGTGTTCAGGTCTGGTGTTCGGCTTGGGGGCCCATTCGAACGGGATACGTCTTCTGAGGTATCTCGACGATTGGCTAGTCCTGGCGAGCTACCGCTCGCAGTTGCTACAGGACAGAGATCGGCTCCTCAAGTTTTGTCGCGATCTGGGGATCGTGATAAACTACGAGAAGTCCGACCTCGAACCCAAGCAGAAGATGAAGTACCTGGGTATGTGATAGACACGGTAGCAGGGCAAGTCTTTCCCGCAGACTTGCGTATCAGCAAATTCAGGGAGGCAGCCGGCCGGTTTCCTGTCTCGGCAGGAACAGGCAGCACAGCAATGGCAAGTCGTGATAGGCCATCTGTCGTCACTCGAGAAGTTAGTCCCTCACGGGCGTCTTCACCTGCGGTCTCTCCAGTGGAGACTAAGGGAGAGTTGGTCTCAGGCCAAGGATCCTCCTTACTTTCCCGTGGCTATCACGGACAAGGTGAGGCAGGACCTAGCCTGGTGGCTCGACGACAAGAACCTCTTAAGAGGAGTGCCCATACGCACTCCCCCCCCCGAGATCCCCCCCCGAGATCTTCTGTTCTCAGACGCATCGACCGAGGGATGGGGCGCACACCTGGAGGAGTTGCTGGCTGCAGGTGTGTGGGACCATCACGAGAAGCACCTTCACATCAATGTCCTGGAACTCAAGGCGGCGTTCAACGCTCTCCAAGAGTTTCAGGGACCGCTTGGTGGGACACTCAGTGGTGGTTGATGTGCGACAAACACCACAGTAGTGGCATATGTCAACAAGCAGGGGGGGGGCTAGGTGTCTCTTCCGCTCCATCAGTTGACGGTGCAGGTGCACGATGGGCCACGGCTCACTCGATAGAGCTGTCAGCACGCTACATTCCAGGCAGAGGAATGTAGTAGCAGACAAGCTCAGCCGTCGGGATCAGGTGATAGGGACCGAATGGTCTCTACACCAAGACGTGGCGGAAAGGCTCTTCAACCTGTGGGGACGACCGGTCGTAGACCTGTTCGCCACCCGGCACAACAGAAAACTTCAGGTTTCTTTTCAGCTGTGCCGGACCCAATGGGCAGACTGCAGAGGACGCTCTCCAACACCCCTGGGACAACCTCTTCGCGTACGCCTTTCCTCCTTCTGTCTGATTCGGAAAGTGATCAGTCGAGCGCTGGTCACTCCCAATCTCAGAATGGATCCTGGTGGCTCCCAAACGGCCGCAAAGCCGTTTGGTATCCGGACCTGTGGCTCTTCTTGCGGGGATGCACCGAGAGAGCTACCCACTTGGCACAACCTTTCTAGCCCAGCCACACGTAGAACGATACCACCAGGCAGTCCAGTCCCTTCAACTTCACGGCTGGCTGTTATCCACCATCTCTTGCGAACGAGAGGCTTTTCTCGTAGCGCAGCAACAGAGATGGCTGGACACGTCAGACAGTCCTCTGCAGCTGTGTACCAGGGGAAGTGTGGGCCGTCTTCTGTGGTTGGTGTCGTAGACAGGGTCTGTCTCCTCTCAGAGCCACTCTTCAGCAGGTAGCGGATTTCCTCGTGTTTCATTCGCCGAGAGAAGCTCCTCTCAGTACCCACAGTTAAGGGATATAGAGCCGCCCTGGCTCTCGTCCTAAAACTGAGGGGACTGGACATCTCGAATTCGTTCGAGATATCCTTGCTAATGAGGAGCTTCGAAAGGTCTTGCCCACCCAGGGAAACTCAGGCCCCCTGCGTGGGATGTGACTCTCGTACTTAGGAGTTTGACTCGAAGACCCTTCGAGCCACTCCGAGAGTCGTCAGACAGGGATCTGACTCTCAAGACCCTCTTCTTGCTGGCCCTGGCATCGGCGAAGAGAGTGGGGAACTACATGGCCTTTCTTATGATGTTAAACATCCAGAGGCTGGGGATCGTGACGCTCGAGTTTCGTCCCGAACTTCGTAGCTAAGGACTCAGAATCCACCGTCGATCCCTGACGACAGGTTCGAGTCTTTCACGATCCCCTCCCTCCTGGACTTCACCGTATAACGATGCGGATGAGATGCTGCTTTGTCTGTGAGGGCGTACGGCGCTATCTGAAGAGAACTCGACATCTCAGGCCTGAGTGTCGACGCCTCTTCGTTAGCACTGGGGTTACCAAGAAAGAAGTCTCCAAGAACAAACGCTTTCTTCTGGCTGCGTGAGGTGATCAGGAGAGCGTACGAAGCTGATGGTAGCGACGACATCCGTACGCTCCGACCGGAGAGCCCACGAAGTCAGAGGTATCGGCACCCTCCTTAGCGTTCCGTAAGAACTTCTCCGTGGCACAGGTTCCTGAAGGCAGGTGTCTGGGCCAACCAGACCACCTTCACGTCCTTCTACCTTCGGGATATTGCCCACAAGTCCTTGGATACCTTTTCCTTGGGACCTGTGGTGGCTGCTCAACACGTTGTGTAAGCTTACCCAGCACCCGAGCAGGCAGAACAGCATCGATCCTGGTATGACTGGGAGAATGAATGCGTGAATGAGAGATGACTGGCTTCTCTTCACCATCTTTTTCTACCATCTACCTGTGGGCAGAGGGATACGGTCGTTACCTTGCTGGAAGGGAGTCAGATGCAGGTAAGCTATTCAACAGAGCTCCATCCTACCTCTTTAACTAGAGATAGGAGTGTATATCCACCACTTTCTCCAACAAGGGGGAGAAAGTGGATGCCGACATGAGACAAACCCATTACTTTACATTTGCTCATGTAAGGAAAAAAGTTCTTATAATGCTGGTACAAAAGAGATACGCTTGCCTCTCTCTTAGTACTCGGCCAGAGGTCTGACCATTGATCTGCGGTGTGCACACCCCGATCAATCGGACAGAGGCTTGGATCCCTCCCTCGCTCTTACGACCAGGGAGGCATTCCAGGGATGGACGAACACCAGTCTGTTCATCAAAAGACTCAGATTCCTCCCACCAAGAAGTGAGTCTTCCTATTGTTAAAGGACCGAGGGTTTGTATTACGTATCGGAACAAATGACAATTTGTCGAAAATTGCATTTTTCCTAACTATACAAACCTGAGGTCCTTTACATATAGTCCCTCCTCATGCCACCCCTCACTCTGCGTATTTTGCATGGGCCAAAAGCAAAAGTGATTTGTTTACCGCCCGCGCGACGATCGGACAAGCAGTTAACTACCGTTCTCCCGCCTTGTTCGAAGCTTACGACCGTTCCAGCTGCCGCTAGCTACTTCCTATTGTTAAAGGACCTCAGGTTTGTATAGTTAGGAAAAATGCAATTTTCGACAAATTGTCATTTTTCGGGGTAATTTGGTTGCAAAAAAGGGATAATATACATGAATTAAATCAAAATTTTTAAATAACAAAGTAAATTTAAACTAAATAACGAGTAAAGTAAACAGTTTAGGAATAAAACTTTGCAGTTTCGTCGTCTGTCGTCGTCTGCTGTTCATAACTGTGTTTATGGCGCGTGCGCTTAGAAAAACCAGAAACAGCAACGGGTTTAAAGTGCAATGTGGAGTGAACTGAGACCAAAATGTGTATACGTAATAACAATCAAAATAGCACGGTGGAGTTTTCAGTTGTGATGGCAGTAAGGATAAAAACCGCCGATTACAAGGTAAGAATGAATTCAGTTCAAACCATAACCCCGGGAATAACAAGTTTCATACTTTCACTAATATAGGCAACAAAATGTTGTTTTATTGTGCTGATTACAACTGCAATCTTGAGTAAGATCAATAAACGTTACATATATACGCTAACATTGTTCAAATGAGTGCTGGGAAGGCTGGGGAAAGATGGTGGCCGTCACTGATGAGAACCGTCCATGCAAAACGTAGCCGCCATATGGATTTCAAAACTGCCTTGAAAACACCTATTTGTTCCGATAACGTAATACAAACCCTCGGTCCTTTAACAATAGGAAGTAGCTAGCGGCAGCTGGAACGGTCGTAAGCTCGAACAGGGGAGAACGGTAGTTAACTGCTTGTCCGATCGTCGCGCGGCTGGGAGGTAAAACAAATCACTTTTGGCTTTCCGGCCTTGTGTGTGAAGGACGTGCTCGTCATCGCTCTGCCCTTGCTTGTCGTTTGCTTTGAGTTTGAGTATTTGCCCCTCTTTCTGTATAAATCAGAGTGATTGTAAGTTAACTTTTGCATTTCTTTTGTTGATCATTGCAATGAGTGAAGAAGAAATGGAGATATCACCACGCCCCCGCGGTCCGCCCAAGTAGAGTGTGTCCCGGGCTGGAGGGGCGTAGATGTGGGGGAATTTTAGATCGTTTGTCGATGTAGATCCTCACGAGGTTTGTACTCGTTGTCGGGGGCGAGAGTGCTCCCGCAACGAGCCCTGTGTAATATGTATGAATTGGTCCGAGGCGCAGTGGGTGCTGTACGAGGGCAGGGAGAGACTTAGGCCGCCCAAGAAGTCATCGGAAAGTCCAGTGACTCATTTGGTAACGGACACTTCGTCCTCTTTCCTGCCCCCCGGCCAGCCCCCACGGTTTGCGCCTTCCCCTGCGGGGGGGGGGTAGCGGAGTCCTTCTCCTCTCTCGATCCGTCGATGTGGATGAGGGCGCCCGCTACCCGGACGTCCAGTTGTACTCGGGGTCTTCCGTCCGCTCTGGGGGGGGTCTTCTCCCCCCAGGCGTGAGGAAACCCCTCTAACTAACCCGACTGCGGTTGCTTCCGCAGGTGTGCCATCAGCGAAGGACGACCTGGGGACAGGTGTGGGAGTCGCTGGGGACTGCAGGGAGTGCCGAGCATACAGGGGTTGATTCAGCGGTTGGCGGGTTCGGCAGTGGTCACTCATGGTGCGGTGACCACTACAACAACCACAATCTCGAAACCAAAGAATATGAGAGCACCGATCTGTTGTACACCCCAATATTCATGGCGGTGACCCACCCACGGTTCGATCCAAAAACCCATTCCTGCCGTGTCAAGAGGAGAACGGTGCCCACCACCCTACCTGGGTTCTTTGTATTGCCGACCCCGGGACTTCCGCTGCCCAAAGAGACCCCCCTGGACCTGCCGCCAGTGCCGAGGATGACGGTAGCTGCCGACAGGACGCCTGGCTCTCCTGTGGTACCTGCCGTGCCTGCCGTACCTGTTGCTGTCCCAGCCGCTCATTCCTTTTCAGATCAGGGGTCCTGCTGCTCATTCACTTTCAGATGTTCCTGCCGTTCCTGCTGTTCCCGGACCTGTTCCTGTTGCTCCTGCTGTTGGTGGTGCTGTCACAGTCTCAGGTCTTTCGGACAGGTGCAGTCGGGCCCTGTTGCTTCGGCAACTGCCCCGGCTCCCTCCTGGATGGGAAGACCTGACGTCTGTCCTGCGGAGCCTGGCGAAGAAGAAGAGGAAGAAGGTGTCGTCGTCGTCTTCGTCGTCTTCTTCGTCGTCTGCTGCCTCTCCTTCCCCTTCGACTTCTAAGGCTAAACAGCCGAAGAAGAAGAAGGTTGCCTCCTCCCCCCCTAAGAAGACTCCCTTCGGGATCTTCTAAGGGCCCGGCTCGCTCAGGCGAGCTGGGGGGAGCTCTTCTGCTGGTCTCCTGTTCCTTCGGGAACGGGGCCCGTCGCTTCTTCTGCAAAGAAGTCGTCGACGGGGACCAGAGGTGCACCAGCCTCGGCTGGTGCGTCCTCACCTGGTGCTAGCGGTTCTTGCCGCTAAACCAGGTTTCCGTCTCGGCCGCTTCTCGTTCGCGAGAAGCACCGGACGTGGCGCTCTTCCAAAGAAAGACCGTCCAGCCAAAGTTTTTGACGCCCGAGCTCGCTCGCCGTCAAGGACAGCGGCGCGGAGACGAGAAGACTGGCGAGAGTCCGTGCACAACGACTCTCGCCAGGCCAGGGGACGCTCTCGCAGCGATCAACTGGCTGCTCGGGCTGACGTGACGGTCGCTGACCGGCCACGGGTTGAGGCGAGGAAGGAGTCCCCACGGCCGGCCGGTACCAGCCACGGCTGGTACCAGCGGCTTGACGCGCCGAGAGGACGCTGGCCGGTCTCGACGCGACAGAGAGCCTAGCAGGTCACCCGTCCGCCGCTCCCGATGGGACCGGGCGGAGACGGTGACCAGCGGCAGCTCGCCTGACGCTAGAGATCGGTCTCGACGTTCTCAGCCGAGCCAATCGCCCCAGGCGAGCGGCAGGCTAGGCCTGCTGCTCGACCGTCACCGCGGGTTGACGATCAGCAGGCAGCCCTCCACGCACGCTGGTCCTGCCAGCGAGCGAGGGGGGAGCGCAGGTCTGCCTCTCCCGTACCTTCAACCTCCTCGGGCTATACCGGGAGGAGCGAGGTACCGAGAGCGATCACGAGAGGTGCGCCGCTCGTGACCCAGCTATGACGCCGTACGGCTCAGGCACGGTTTTAGGACAGACCAGAACGTACGCGCAAGTAGTTGGAGGCGACCGTCAGGGGTCTGTCGCTGTTCCTCCTTCTGAAGAAGAGTATCGCGGATATGCTCTTGCTGGAGGGACTGGACGGTCCTACTCCACAAGACGCTGTAACTCCCGAGATACAGAGGAACTTTGCGGAGGTCATTAAGCTGATGCGTCTGCATAATGACCTCGCGGAAGGATCGCCGCTACCACCGGCAGAGCCCACGTCCCGGCTCGAATCATTTTGGGGTCCCAAGAGGGAACCCAAAATGATGGTGGGGTTACCGCGATCTGAGCTTGCAGACTCGGTCCTGGATCAGGTGGAGAACTCTCGTCTCAGGACGGGAGGACTCGCTAAAGTCCGGACGGTCTTCTAAGCTGCTTCCTCCTCCTCTACAGCGGCAGAGGCGATTCTACGTGCCTTCGGAAGACCCGATACTGCCGAAACAGGTTAACCCGGAGTTAGCGAGGCTGACTCCAGGTGTGTCCCTGCAGCAGCTCCTGTCGGAGAACCTATGGTTCTCGCAGCAGGAGGCACTTGCCCTGGAATCTACCGCTATGGCAGCATTCCAGGCAGTTTCCTGGTTGGATTTGTGGTCCCTCACAATATCCAAAGTAGCGGCCGGCTCTGGGAGCTCTGCTCTCGAAGACGACGCTTCTTTTAGGAGACTGTGCCAGTCTGGAGGAAGAGCAATCTCTTACCTCGCCCTTCAGACTGCTAACCTGTGGGCCAACTTGGTTCTTCGACGTAGGGACGCAGTCCTTACCCGAGTGACCAAGGGGGCCGGGCGTGAGGCGGCACTCGGGCTTCGAAATGGACCTCTTAGGAGTTCCCCAGCTCTCTTCCCTGGAGAGATGGTGGACGCTGCGGTGGAAAGGCAGCGCACTGACGAGAGTGACCGCTTAGTTTCACCAGGCAGTCTCGAAGGTTACTGGGCAATCTCGAGCGACTGCGGCCAAACCAAAGAGCTTGGCTAGCGCTTCCACGCGGCGAAGACAGTTGCACCGTCCAAACCCCATGTGAAGACTCCTGTAGTTTCAACTTCTGCTAGAGGAGGCCGCAACCAGCCCTCCTCCCAGCCCCTCCTTTCCCCGAGGGGGTGCTGGAAAAGAAGTCGAAACGAGGTGGGAAACGCTAGGGACGGCGTTCCCCCTCACCTGCTGCCGGAAGTGGGGGGGTGCCTAGCGAGCCATTGGGCGACTTGGCAGCGCTACGGCGCCGAGAACTGGATAGTTAGATCGTCCTTCGGGAGGGATATCTACTACCCTTCGAGTCTCGGCCCCCCCTCATCTCCAATCCGGTCCACCTACAGACCTATGTCCGGGGATCAGCAAAGGACAACGCTCTTCGACAGATCAAGACCATGCTGGCGAAACGGAGCTGTAGAAATCGTGGAGGACCAGTCACCGGGCTTTTACAGCCGCGCCTTCTTCCTAGTGGAGAAGGGCATCGGGGGGCTGGCGTCCGGTGATAGACCTCTCTCCCCTGAACCGCTCGTTCGCCAAGACGACGCGGTCACGATGGAGTCGGCACGATCGGTGCTCGACTCTATCAGGGGGAACGATTTCATGCTTTCAGTGGACTTTGAAGGACGCGTATTTTCAAATACCCATCCATCAGTCCTCCAGAAAGTACCTCCGCTTCATCTTCGACGGGACGGTGTACCAATTCAGGGCACTTTGTTTCGGTCTCTCAACCGCCCCACAGGTGTTCACGCGAGTGTTCACTCTGGTGTCAGCTTGGGCCCATTCGCACGGGATACGTCTTCTGAGGTATCTCGACGATTGGCTAGTCCTGGCGAGCTCCCGCTCGCAGTTGCTACAGGACAGAGATCGACTCCTCAAGTTTTGTCGCGATCTGGGGATCGTGATAAACTACGAGAAGTCCGATCTCGAACCCAAGCAGAAGATGAAGTACCTGGGTATGCTGATAGACACGGTATTACAGGGCAGGTCTTTCCCGCAGACTTGCGTATCAGCAAATTCAGGGAGGCAGCCGGCCGGTTCCTGTCGCGGCAGGAACAAGGCAGCACAGCAATGGCAAGTCGTGATCGGCCATCTGTCGTCACTCGAGAAGTTAGTCCCTCACGGGCGTCTTCACCTGCGGTCTCTCCAGTGGAGGCTAAGGGGAGAGTTGGTCTCAGGCCAAGGATCCTCCTTACTTTCCCGTGGCTATCACGGAGAAGGTGAGGCAGGACCTAGCCTGGTGGCTCGACGACAAGAACCTCTTAAGAGGAGTGCCCATACGCCTTCCCCCCCCGGAGATGCTTCTTGTTCTCAGACGCATCGACCGAGGGATGGGGCGCACACCTGGAGGAGTTGCAGACTGCAGGTGTGTGGGACCATCACGAAAAGCACCTTCACATCAATGTCCTGGAACTCAAGGCGGCGTTCTACGCTCTCCAAGAGTTTTCAGGACCGCTTGGTGGGACACTCAGTGGTGTTGCTGTGCGACAACACAGTAGTGGCCTATTGTCAACAAGCAGGGGGGGCTAGTGTCTCTTCCGCTCCATCAGTTGACGGTGCAGGTGCACGAGTGGGCCACGGCTCACTCGATAGAGCTGTCAGCACGCTACATTCCAGGCAAGAGGAATGTAGTAGCAGACAGCTCAGCCGTCGGGATCAGGTGATAGGGACCGAATGGTCTCTACACCAAGACGTAGCGGAAAGGCTCTTCAAACCTGTGGGGGCGACCGGTCGTAGACCTGTTCGCCACCCGGCACAACAGAAAACTTCAGGTTTTCTTCTCAGCTGTGCCGGACCCATGGGCAGCTGCAGAGGACGCTCTCCAACACCCCTGGGACAACCTCTCGCTTATGCCTTTCCTCCCTTCTGTCTGATTCGGAAAGTGATCAGTCGAGCGCTGGTCACTCCCAATCTCAGAATGATCCTGGTGGCTCCAAACGGCCGCAAGCCGTTTGGTATCCGGACCTGTGCTCTTCTTTTGCGGACGCCAAGGAGAGAGTTACCCACTTGGCACAACCTTCTAGCCCAGCCACACGTAGAACGGTACCACCAAGCAGTCCAGTCCCTTCAACTTCACGGCTGGCTGTTATCCACCATCTCTTGCGAACGAGAGGCTTTTCTCGTAGCGCAGCAACAGAGATGGCTGGACGTCCGACAGTCCTCTGCAGCTGTGTACCAGGGGAAGTGGGCCGTCTTCTGTGGTTGGTGTCGTAGACAGGGTCTGTCTCCTCTCAGAGCCACTCTTCAGCAGGTAGCGGATTTCCTCGTGTTTCTTCGCCGAGAGAAGCTCCTCTCAGTACCCACAGTTAAAGGATATAGAGCAGCACTGGCGCTCGTCCTAAAACTGAGGGGACTGGACATCTCGAATTCGTTCGAGATCTCCTTGCTAATGAGGAGCTTCGAAAGGTCTTGCCCACCCAGGGAACTCAGGCCCCCTGCGTGGAATGTGACTCTCGTACTTAGGAGTTTGACTCGAAGACCCTTCGAGCCACTCTGAGAGTCGTCAGACAGGGATCTGACTCTCAAGACCCTCTTCTTGCTGGCCCTGGCATCGGCGAAGAGAGTAGGGGAACTACATGGCCTTTCTTATGAATGTTAAACATACCAGAGGCTGGGGATCTGTGACGCTCGATTTCGTCCCGAACTTCGTAGCTAAGACTCAGAATCCGTCGATCCCTGACGACAGGTTCGAGTCTTTCACGATCCCCACTCCCTCTGGACTTCACCGATAACGATGCGGATGAGATGCTGCTTTGTCCTGTGAGGGCGCTACAAGGCGCTATCTGAAGAGAACTCGACATCTCAGGCCTGAGTGTCGACGCCTCTTCGTTAGCACTGGGGTTACCAAGAAAGAAGTCTCCAAGAAACACGCTTTCTTTGGCTGGCGTGGAGGGTGATCAGGAGAGCGTACGAGGCTGATGGTAGCGACGACATCCGTACGCTCCGACCGAAGAGCCCACGAAGTCAGAGGTATCGGACCCTCCTTAGCGTTCCGTAAGAACTTCTCCGTGGCGCAGGTCCTGAAGGCAGGTGTCTGGGCCAACCAGACCACCTTCACGTCCTTCTACCTTCGGGATATTGCCCACAAGTCCTTGGATACTTTTTCCTTGGGACCTTGTGGGGTGGCTGCTCAACACGTTGTGTAAGCTTACCCAGCACCCGAGCAGGCAGAACAGCATCGATTCCTGGTATGACTGGGAGAATGAATGTGCGAATGAGAGAGTGACTGGCTTCTCTTCACCATCTTTCTCTACTCTACCTGTGGGCAGAGGGATACGGTCGTTACCTTGCTGGAAAGGGAGTCAGATGCAGGTAAGCTATTCAACAGAGCTCCATCCTATCTCTTTAACTAGAGATAGGAGTGTTATCCACCACCCTTTCTCCAACAAGGGGGAGAAAGTGGATGCCTACATGAGACAAACCCATTACTTTACATTTTGCTCATGTAAAGGAAAAAAAAAGTTCTTACAATGCTGGTACAAAGAGATACGCTTGCCTCTCTTTAGTACTCGGCCAGAGGTCTGACCATTTGATCCTGCGGTGCACACCCTGATCAATCGGACAGAGGCTTGGATCCCTCCCCCTCGCTCTTACGACCAGGGAGGCATTCCAGGGATGGACGAACACCAGTCTGTTCATCAAAGACTCAGATTCCTCCCACCAAGAAGTGAGTTCTTCCTATTGTTAAAGGACCGATGGTTTGTATTACGTATCGGAACAAATGACAATTTGTCGAAAATTGCATTTTTCCTAACTATACAAACCTGAGGTCCTTTACATATAGTCCCTCCTCATGCCACCCCTCACTCTGCGTATTTTGCATGGGCCAAAAGCAAAAGTGATTTGTTTACCTCCCAGCCGCGCGACGATCGGACAAGCAGTTAACTACCGTTCTCCCCTTGTTCGAAGCTTACGACCGTTGCCAGCTGCCGCTAGCTACTTCCTATTGTTAAAGGACCTCAGGTTTGTATAGTTAGGAAAAATGCAATTTTCGACAAATTGTCATTTTACAAAGAGCTCACATGCTTATTTTAGTTCGTGTGGGGCTTTCATATATCACATGTTGACGAAACTTCAGTCTTTTAAATGGTATGCTTAGAGTTGCAATTGTATTCTTGTTTCACCAATTAAATATCGAGTGAATAAGACCCGTCCACCGTGATGAGGGTTGGCCTGCCGTGGTATTCTACCCTATTGTAAATGAATTGCTATACTCAACTTTCTTGCAGAACAGTGCACCAGTTATTCATGCAGATTGTTATCAGCTATTCATGTAATTGTTATAATCGTAATGCGCATATATATCTTTATTATTTACTTTTTGGATACATGAAGATGTTTTACTGCTGGATTACTGCCGTAGTGTGACGCAATTGCTTTCAGTCCCTGGGCCTCTTGTCTGTTTTCGCACCATAAGAAATTAATGGGGCCGAATTTGCAATGACCAGAAAGTCGTTAAAAGAGGAAAGTTAGCATTGAGGGCATATGTTTTTTGATTGAGAAAAATACAAATTTATATAATAGCTAGCTTGTAAAAAATACTTGGTTATAAAAACTTGATTGACAACTAACCAGCATACCTACTACCTATGGGTTTCAGAAACAGTGCAAGCACGTTTTTAGCAATATTTCTGTAATGAACACTCATATCAGAACGAGATTTTGCTATAGTGTATTACACACAGTGCTGTAATTTATAAGGGTATCGTGAATCACTAATCGTAAAGAATAACGGCACTTGTCCTTGTAGCAAGAGACAAAAACTCCATTATCTAGAAATGGATACGAACACGCGTAAAAAGCTCCACCTACCCTCTCCCCCCACCTCCACCGCCACCCCTGTCCTTCTTCCTTCCTTCACCTTACTTTCTCTCTCTCTGTTGCCAATTGGTATGTGTTCACCCTCTAAACTGGGTATAAGACTTACACAAAGCGTGGGAATTGGTGAAATTAGCGTATGTATTGAAAGTATATATACATGAATATTAAAGCAATTTTATCATTATAGCATTTCTATGACAACTAGAATTCATGGAAACAATTTATGATAATGCATCGGCGTATGTGTGAAGCTCCACAAATGTGGCAACGATGATTTTGCCATTCTTAGCATGCAAACATTAAAGGTTACATTTATTTGTGGCATACAGTTATTAAAAAAATCAAAATACTAATCTAGACTTAAATCAATGAAAAGTGCTTGGGAAAAAAAAATAATCCACTAATCGTTATCTGCTCCGCAATGGTTTTCGGCAGCTAGATGTACGACAAGGTTAGAAACATTGGATTGTATCTACGTACTTTAGAAATATCTGTAATTTTTCGGGGTAATTTGGTTGCAAAAAAGGGATGATAGACATGAATTAAATAAAAATTTTGAAGTAAAGTTAAACTACATAATGAGCAAAGTAAACAATAAAGGGAATAAAGCTTTGCACATCATAAACAGTGTCATCTGCTGAAGCTCGTAACTGTGTGTGTTGAGTGAGCGCTTAGGAACCAGGAACAGCAATATGGTTCAAGTGTAATGTGGAGGGAATTAAGACCAAAATCTGTATAATTACAATCAAATAAGCACTGTGGAGTTTCAGTTGTGATGGCAGTAAGGATAAAACCACCGATTACAAGGTAAAAATGAATTCAGTTCAAACCATGACCTTGAGAATAACAAGTTTCATACTTTCACTAATATAGGCAACAAAATGTTGTTTTATTGTGCTGATTACAACTGCAATCTTGAGTAAGATCAATGAACGTTACATATATACGCTAACATTGTTCAAATGAGTGCTGGGAAAGATGGCGGACAGTCCGTGATTAGACCGGCCCGCCACAAGACCGCCGCCGTATTGGATTTCAAAACTGCCTTGAAAACACATTTTACGAAGAGCGTCACATGCTTATTTTAGTTCGTATGGGGCTTTCATATATCACATTATGTTGACGAAACTTCAATCTTTTGAAAGGTATGATTAGAATTGTATATAATTGTATTCATGTTTCACCAATTAAATATCGAGTGAATAAGACCCGGCCAGCATGATGGTGGATTGTCCATGATTGTTTACCTTAGTGAAAGTATGAAACTTTTTATTCCCGGGGTCATGGTTTCAACTGAATTCATTCTTACCTTGTAATCGGTGGTTTTATCCTTACTGCCATCACAACTGAAACTCCAGTGCTTATTTGATTGTAATTATACACATTTGGTCTTAATTTATTGATTTCTTTATCAGTCTTTTAACAAGTTTCTGGTCATTGTAAATTTCACTTTAACTCTCTCCCCCTCTGAGATGAATTTTTATGACACACCTATTGTATTTCTTTTAATATTTTCAAATAATGATACTAGTAATAATATACCTGTAATGACAAATATGCATTTAAAGAATTCTTTCCCTCATCTTTCTTTTTAACTCCACCAGAACTCAAAGTCCAGAGCTGTCAAATATGTCAAGTATATAATGTGATAGGAGGGAGAGGGTTCCTGATTAAAATTAAGTAATTTCTCTCACTCATTTTTACCAACCATTTTATTTTGGGGTAATGTATTGGGCTAACTTTTAAATGAAATTACAGTAACTTTAATTGTTCCGACATGTAATACAAACCCTCGGTCCTTTAACATAAGGAATGTACTTACGGTAAAGCTGGAATTACGGCCATTGAATCTTGAACAAGGTGGTTAGGCAGTAACTACCGTGGGGGCAGGCTAGCCTACCTGGATGTAAACACTCCACTTTGCTTTCGGCCGTCTACCGATGAAGACGTGTGTTTGTGAGCTCCGGCTGACTGGTCATTGATCTTTTTTCCCGGTGGGATCCTTTTGGTTTATTTTTTGTTTTAAATAATTATGCATATACGGTGTTCGATATTAATAATAAACGAAGGTTTGTCCTTGTTTTTCAATTAATATACAAACCCACTTTTTGTGATAGCCTTTGTAGCCGCTCCTCTACTTATGTTAGTCTCAGCAGCTTCTGTATGCCAACATATTTACATTCTTTCGCTCTTTAACACTGGCTCAGACCTGCATGAGGACGAGATATGTATTTAACGTGAGGATGAGACGTATTTAACGTAAGTGATATTGATCCTGTAACGGGACATGTATTCATCTGGAAATTACGCTTACGCTTGGGAATTACCGAGGGAATTTCAAAGGTTTGTCCGTGTTTTGTTATGGTAATTTCTCTTCTTCCTTTCACTTAGTATTGGAAGAAGGTAGAAGGATGGGCGTGCGGTGTTGATGTTGGGGGATCTCCTCTCACTTTGGAGGGCGGCGCCCTTGGATGCGAGGAGTATCCTCATTACTTAACCCTCTTACGCCGAAGCGGTAAAAAAAAAATTCTCCCGTGTGCCGTAGGTGTTTCAGAGTGAGCGCGGAAGTGGAAAAAAATATTTTTTTCAAAAAATCACAGCGCGCTTAGTTTTCAAGATTAAGAGTTCATTTTTGCTCCTTTTTTGTCATTGGCTGAATGTTTAGTATGCAACCATCAGAAATTAAAAAAATTATCATTATCATATATAAATAATGTGATATATGATAGCGCAAAAACGAAATTTGTTCCGATACGTAATACAAACCCTCGGTCCTTTAACAATAGGAAGGTAACTAGCGGCAGCTGGGACGGTCGTAAGCTTCGAACAAGGGGGAGAACGGTAGTTAACTGCTTGTCCGATCGTGCGCGCGCCGCGCTCCACCGGGCGGTGAAGAATAACTTTTGCTTTCGGCGTGGTGTGACAGGACGTGCTCGTCATCGCTCTGCCCGCTATTTCGTCGTGTGCTTTGGATGTTTACAATTTCTTCTGACTGGTTTGTTTGTGGTTTTGAATGAAATTGTAAGTACTCTTTTTTTTTTCATTTTCATTGATTGTGAAGTGAATTTAATTATGGATCTTGAAGAGCTTTCGCTGCGCCCACCAGCTGCCCGTAGTGTGTGTCCCGGGCTGTGAGGGGGCATAAATGCGGCGGATTCCGCTCTTATCCTGACATAGATCACATGAATTATGTTATCGGTGTCGGGGGTGGCGAGAGTGTTCCCGAACCGAACCATGTAATGTTGTGTGAATTGGTCCGAGGCGCAGTGGGTGCTGTACGAGGGTAGGAAGAGGCGTAGATCGACCAAGAGTCGTCGGAAAGCTCTCCAGCGACTCCTTTGGTGACGGATACCTCGTCATCCTTCCTACCTCCAGCTCAGCCCCCACGGTTTGCGCCTTCCCCTGCGGGGGGGGGGTTTCGGAGTCCTTCTCCTCACTCGATCCGTCGAGTGTGGAGGAGGGCGCCCGATACCCGGATGTCCAATTGTATTCGGGGTCTTCCGTCCGTCTGGGTGGGGTTCGTCCTCCCCCAGGGCGTGAGGTGCCCCTCTAACTGACCCGACTGTTCCTCCCTCAGGTGTGCCTTCTGTGAGTGACGACCTTGGACAGGTGTGGGCGTCGTTGGGACTGCAGGGCGCTCCCAGTATCCAGGGCTTAATTCAACGACTGGCGGGGTCGGCAGTTGTAACTCATGGTGTAGTCACAACGACTACGAATACAGTGTCCACACCAGCGTACGCCGCCCCTCCTCATGTGGTTTACACGCAACACATTGCGTCTGTGACTCCCACTGCATCAATCCAAAAGCCGATTGCTGCCGTACCTAAGAGGGGCGTGCCGCCGCCACCTGGATTCTATGTGCTGCCGACTCCCGACTTTCGCTGTCCGAAAAGTTTCGCCCCTGGACCTGCCGCCCGTCCCGATGATGAATTTGGCTGAATTGGAGATGCCTGTGATGCCGGACTATGCTGCCGTACCTGCAGCTAGTGTTGCTGGCCCAGCCGCTCGCGCGCTCCTACGAAGCGCGCGGTGCGTGACGCTCATGCTGATGTTGCTGCTGGTGCTGGTCCTGCTGCTGCTGGTCCTGCTGGTGCTGGTCCTGATGGTGCTGGTCCTGCTGTTGATGTTCCTGCCGCTCCTGCCGGTGCCTGCCCCTGCCCACGTCCGCGTCTCGTCATGGAGGTGCTGCCCGGACTCAGGTCTTTCCGGATAGGATCAGTCGGGGCGTGTTGCTTCGGCAATTGGCCCGACTTTTCCGTGGATGGAAGACCTACGTCCGTCTGAGAGAGCTGACAGGAAGAGGAAGAAGAAGAGGAAGGTGTCGTCGTCGTCTTCATCGTCTTCTTCGTCGTCTGTTGCCGCCTCTCCCCCGCCCTTCGACTTCTAAGGCTTCCAAGCCGAAGAAGAAGAAGGCTGCCTCCTCCCCCCCTAAGAAGGCTCCTGCGGGGACCTTCGAAGGCCCGTCTCGCTCCGGTGTGACGGGGGGTGCTTCTGCTGGTCCTCCTGTTCCCTCGGGGAACAGGGCCCGTCTCCTCTTCTGAGAAGAAGAAGAAGACGGGACCAAGGATGTGCTGGCTACTGCTGGTACATCCCTCGCCTGGTCTTGGTAGCACTGCTGCTAAGCCAGGTACCGGCTCGACTTCTCGTACGCGAGAAGTTCCGAGTGTACTGGTCTCCTTCGGGCGACCGTGCAGCCAAAGTCAGACGCCTGAGCTCGCTCACCATCATGACCGAGGCACGGAGCAGAAGACTGTCGAGAGTCGCGCAAGTGACTCTCGCCAGGCCAGCGGCCGCTCTCGTAGCGACCAGCCGGTACCTCGGGTTGACGTGACGGTCTCTGACCGGCCACGGGTTGAGGCTGGGAAGAGGTCCCCTCGACCAACAGGCACCAGCTTCGGCTGGTACCAGCGGTTTGACGTGCCGTGAGGACGCTCACCTCAGGTCTCACCGCGAAAGCGAGCTCTGTAGATCACTGACCGCCGCTCCCACAGGGACCGGACGGAGACGGTGGCCAGCAGCAGCTCGTCTGACGCACGGGACCGGGGTCGACGTGCTCAGTCGAGCCGCTCGCCACAGGTGAGCGGCACGGCCAGGCCTGCAGATCGATCCCCACCGCGGGTTGGTGAGATCGGCTGCAGCAGCCCCCACGTACGCTGGTCCTGCCAGCGAGCGGGGGGGGGAGCGTCAGGTCTGTCTCTCCTCTACCATTCAACTTCCTCGGGCTACACCAGGAAGAGCGAGGTAGCTAGGAGTGATCGTGAGAGGTGCGCCGCTCACGATCCCGTCACGATGCCGCACGCACCAGGCATTTTCTTAGGACCAGCCAGGTCGTACGCGACAAGTGGCTGGAGGCGACCGTCAGGGGTCTGTTGCTGTTCCTCCTTCTGAAGGAGGAGGGTCTCGAGAGCTGCTCCTGTTGGAGGGACTGGACGGTCCTACTCCTCAGGACGCTGTAACTCCCGAGATCCAGAGGAAACTTTGCCCAGGTTATTGCGCTGATTCGTCAGCACAACGACCTGGGGGAAGGATCGCCGCTACCACCATCTGAGCCCACGTCCCGGCTCGAAGTCATTTGGGGCCCGAAGAGGGAACCCAAATTGACGGGGGTTGGACTGCCGCGATCGGAGCTTGCAGACTCAGTCCATTGACCAGGTGGAGAATTTCGTCTCAGGACGAGAGGATTCACTTAAGTCAGGACGGTCTTCCAAGCTACTTCCTCCTCCTCGCAGCGACAGCGGAAGTTCTACGTGCCATCAGTGGATCCAATACCGCCCAAACAGGTTAACCCGGAGCTAGCTAGGCTAACTCCAGGTGTGTCCCTGCAGCAGCTCCTGTCGGAGAACTTGTGGTTCTCGCAGCAGGAGGCACTGGGCCTGGAAGCTACCGCTATGGCGGCTTTCCAGGCAGTCTCTTGGTTGGATCTGTGGTCCCTCACAGTATCCAAGGGTCGCGGCCGACTCCGGGGCGCTGCCCTCGAAGACGACCCCGACTTCAGGAGACTGTGCCGTCTGGAGGTAGGGCCATCTCCTACCTCGCCCATCAGACGGCAAACCTGTGGGCCAACTTGGTTCTCCGTCGTAGGGACGCTGTCCTTACACGAGTAGCCAAGGGGGCCGGGCGTGAGGCGGTAAATGGACTCCATAACGGACCAATGAAGAGTTCCTCCGCTCTCTTTCCCAGAGAGATGGTGGACTGCGGTGGAAAGAACGGCGCACTGATGACAGTGACCGTCTGGTTCACCAGGCAGTTACGAAGGTTTCTGGCAACCTCGTACAACTGCGGCTAAGCCTAAGAGTTTAGCTAGCGCTTCCTCGGCTGCTAAGACGGCCTGCTCCATCGAAAGCCCCGAGGAAAGGACTCTTCCTGCTTCAACTTCTGGTAAAGGAGGCCGTAACCAGCCCTCCTCCCAGCCCTCCTTTCCCCAGAGGAGGTGCTGGGAGAAGTCGAAAGCGAGGTGGGAAACGCTAGGGTCGGCGTTCCCCCACCCCTCACAGCTGCCGGAAGTGGGGGGGTGCCTAGCGAGCCATTGGGCAACTTGGCAGCGCTACGGTGCCGAGACCTGGATAGTAGACGTCCTTCGGGAGGGATATCTACTACCCTTCGAATCTCGGCCACCCTCACCTCCAACCGGTCCATCTTCAGACATATGTTCTAGGATCCTCAAAGGACGACGTTTCTTCGGCAGGAGATCAAGACCATGCTGACCAAACGAGCTGTAGAAGTCGTAGTAGATCGGTCACCGGGCTTTTACAGCGCCTTTTCTTAGTGGAGAAGGCATCGGGGGGCTGGCGCCTGGTGATAGATCTCTCTCCCTGAACCGATTTGTTCGCCAGACTCGGTTCAAGATGGAGACGGCACGTTCCGTGCTCGACTCCATCAGGGGAGAACGACTTCATGCTTTCAGTGGACCTGAAGGATGCGTATTTTCAAATACCCATCCATCAGTCCTCCAGAAAGTACCTCCGCTTCATCTTCGACGGGACGGTGTACCAATTCAGGGCACTTTGCTTCGGTCTATCAACCGCCCCCACAGGTGTTCACGAGAGTGTTCACGCTGGTGTCTGCTTGGGCCCATTCGCACGGGATACGTCTTCTGAGGTATCTCGACGATTGGCTGGTCCTGGCGAGCTCCCGCTCGCAGTTGCTGCAGGCAGGGATAGACTTCTAAAGTTTTGTCGCGATCTGGGGATCGTGATAAACTACGAGAAATCCGATCTCGAACCCAAGCAGAAGATGAAGTACCTGGGTATGCTGATCGATACGGTAGCAGCTCAAGTCCGCCCCGCAGACTGAGGATCAGCAAATTCAGGGAGGCAGCCGGCCGGTTCCTGTCTCCGGCAGGAACAGGCAGCTCAGCAATGGCAAGTCCGTGATCGGCCACCTGTCTCACTCGAGAAGTTAGTTCCTCACGGACGTCTTCACCTGCGTCTCTCCAGTAGACTAAGGGAGAGTTGGTCAGAGGTAAAGGATCCACCTTACTTCCCCGTGTCCATCACGGAGAAGGTGAGGCAGGACCTAGCCTGGTGGCTCGACGACAGGAACCTCTTAAGAGGGGTGCGCCCCCCCCCCCCCCGAAGATGCTGCTGTTCTCAGACGCATCGACCGAGGGATGGGGCGCACACCTGGAGGAGTTGCTGGCTGCAGGTGTGTGGGACCATCACGACAAGCACCTTCACATCAATGTCTAGAACTCAAGGCGGCGTTTTACGCTCTCCAAGAGTTCCAAGACCGCTTGATGGGACACTCGGTGGTGTTTGATGTGCGACAACACCACAGTAGTGGCATACGTCAACAAGCAGGGGGCCTAGTGTCTCTCCCGCTACACCAGTTGACTGTGCAGGTGCACGAGTGGGCCACGGCTCACTCAATAGAGCTGTCAGCACGCTACATTCCAGGCAAGAGGAATGTAGTAGCAGACAAGCTCAGCCGTCGGGATCAGGTGATAGGGACCGAGTGGTCCCTACACCCAGAAGTGGCGGAAAGGCTCTTCAAACCTGTGGGGGCGTCCGGTCATAGACCTGTTCGCCACCCGGCACAACAGAAAACTTCAAGTTTTTTGTTCGGCCGTGCCGGACCCATGGGCAGCTGCAGAGGACGCTCTCAACACCCCTGGGACAACCTCTTCGTCTACGCCTTCCTCCCTTTTGTCTGATTCGGAAAAGTGATCAGCCGAGTGCTGGTCACTCCCAATCTCAGGATTGATCCTGGTGGCTCCCAAACGACCTCAAGCCGTTTGGTATCTGGACCTGCTGGCTCTTCTTGCGGAAGAACCGAGAGAGATGCCCCCACTGGCACAACCTTCTAGCCCAGCCACACGTAGAGCGTACCACCGGGCAGTCCCAGTCCCTACAACTTCACGGCTGGCTGTTATCCACCATCTCTTGCGAACGAGAGGCTTTTTCCGCAGCGCAGCAACAGAGATGGCTGGACACGTCCGACAGTCCTCTGCAGCTGTGTACCAGGGGAAGTGGGCCGTCTTCTGTGGTTGGTGTCGTAGACGGGGTCTATCTCCTCTCAGAGCCACTCTTCAGCAGGTAGCGGATTTCCTCGTGTTTCTTCGCCGAGAGAAGCTCCTCTCAGTACCCACAGTTAAAGGATATAGAGCAGCACTGGCGCTCGTCCTAAAACTGAGGGGACTGGGACATCTCGAACTCGTTCGAGATCTCCTTCTTGCTAATGAGGAGCTTCGAAAGGTCTTGCCCACCCAGGGAACTCAGGCCCCCTGAGTGGGATGTGACTCTCGTCCTTAGGAGTTTGACTCGAAGACCATTCGAGCCACTCGAGAGTCGTCAGACAGGGATCTGACCCTCAAGACCCTCTTCTTGCTGGCCCTGGCATCGGCGAAAGAGAGTAGGGAACTTCATGGTCTGTCCTTCAATGTAAAAAACATTCCAGGGGCTGGGGATCTGTGACGCTCTCATTTCTTCCGTCCCGAATTTCGTAGCTAAGACTCAGAAATCCGTCGATCCCTGACGACAGGTTCGAGTCTTTCACGATCCCCTCCCTAATGGATTTCACCGACAACGATACGGATGAGATGCTGCTTTGTCCTGTGAGGGCGCTACGGCGCTATCTGAAGAAAACTCGACACCTCAGGCCTGAGTGTCGACGCCTCTTCGTTAGCACTGGGGTTACCAAGAAAGAAGTATCCAAGAACACACTTTCTTTCTGGCTGCGTGAGGTGATCAGGAGGGCGTACGAGGCTGATGGTAGTGACGACATCCGTACGCTCCGACCGAGAGCCCACGAAGTCAGAGGTATTGACCCTCTTTGGCGTTTCCGTAAGAACTTCTCCGTGGCGCAGGTCCTGAAGGCAGGTGTCTGGGCCAACCAGACTACCTTCACGTCCTTCTACCTTCGGGATATTGCCCACAAGTCCTTGGATACTTTTTCCTTGGGACCTGTGGTGGCTGCTCAACACGTTGTGTAAGCTTACCCAGCACCTGAGCAGGCAGAAACAGCATCGATTCTGGTGTGACTGTAGGAATGAATGGTTGAATGAGAGTGCGACTGGCTTCTCTTCTCCATCTTTCTCTCTCTCTACCTGTGGGCAGAGGGTCACGGTCGTCACCATGCTGGAAAGGAATTTTCGATGCAGGTAAGCTACTCGACCGAGCCCCAGTCTATCCCTTTAGTTAGGGGATAGAAGCAAATATCCTCCACTCCCTCCAACAAGGGGGAAGGAGTGGATGCCTACTTGAGACAAACCCATAACTTTATGTTGGCTCTTGTAATGGAGCAAGTTCTTACTTGCTGGTACAACGAGATACGCTTGCCTCTCTCTTAGTACTTGGCTCAGAGGTTCTGACCATTGATCCTGCGGTGCACACCCCGATCAATCGGACAGAGGTTGGATCCCTCCCTTGCTCTTACGACAGGGAGGCATTCCAAGGTTGGACGAACACCAGTCTGTTCACCAAAAAGACTCAGATTCCACCACAAGAAGTGAGTCTTCCTATTGTTAAAGGACCGAGGGTTTGTATTACGTATCGGAACAAATGACAATTTGTCGAAAATTGCATTTTTCCTAACTATACAAACCATGAGGTCCTTTACATATAGTCCCACCTCATACCACCCCTCACTCTGCAACTTTTGCATGGGCCTAAAGCAAAAGTGATTCTTCACGCCCGGCTGCGCGGCGCGCGCGACGATCGGACAAGCAGTTAACTACGTTCACTGTTCGAAGCTTACGACAGTCCCAGCTGCCGCTAGTTACCTTCCTATTGTTAAAGGACCTCAGGTTTGTATAGTTAGGAAAAATGCAATTTTCGACAAATTGTCATTTCATATATAATTGTATTCAAATCGCGCTGTGCGCAAAACGGTTAAAGGTAACAAGTTACTTTTTTTTCGTTGTAATGTACACTAAATTGCGATCATTTTGGTATATAACACATTGTAAAACGATAAAAGCAACACAGAGAAAATATAATCACAAAATAATGCATGAATTCGTAACGCGCGGAACGTAAACATATTCAAAAATTCACCATAAATCTAAATATTGTCCTAGAGACTGATTGAATATTACTATACTGTAAGAGTATTAGCTTACAATTGCAGTTTTCGACCATATCTGACGAGTTAAAGTTGACCGAATGTCGAATTTTTTTATATATTTTTTATATGCAATTATTTCGGAAATAAGAAAAGCTACAACCTTCAAATATTTTTCATTTTATTCTACATGAAATTGCGCACATTTTCATTTATAAAACTCTCTCAAATGCCTAATATGAAATGGAGCAAATATTCCGAGAATGGGACGTACGCATTTCGGAGATTTGTGGCGGAGAATCCACGCGCGGAGGGAAGGAAAGATTTTTTTTAAATTCACCATAAATCTAAATATTTTGCTAGAGACTTCGAATTTGTTTTAAGATGAAGATAAATGACTGAGTATTACTAGACTAAGAGTTTTAGCTTACAATAGCGTTTTTCGACCATTTCGGTAGAGTCGAAGTTGACCGAACGTGGTTTTTTTCTATCGTGATTTATGTGCAAATGTTTCAAAAATGAGAAAAGCTACAACCTTCAATTATTTTTAGTTGTATTCTACATGAAATTGCGCACATTTTCATATATAAAACTTTATGTAACGGCTAATTTAAAATGGTGCAAACATTACCACAATCGCACGTATGATTTTTTCGGAAGAGTTACTGCGCGAACGTAAAGAAAATGTTATTTTTTTCATAAATTCACCATAAATCAAAATATTATGCTAGAGACTTCCAATTAGTTGCAAAATGAAGGTAAATGCTTGAATATTACTAGAATATAAGCGTTTTAGCTTACAATTGCGTTTTTTGAGCATTTCGGTAGAGTCAAAGTTGACCGAAGGTTGAAATTTTGGCAATTATCATTATTTATATGAAAATATCTCAAAACTGATAAAAGCTACAACCATGGGTTTTTTTGTTTTTGTTGTATTGTGCATGAAATTGCGCACATTTCCATATATACTTTATATAACGGCTAATTTTAAAATGGTGCAAACATTACCACAATCGCATGTATGATTTTTTTCGGAAGAGTTACTGCGCGGGGGGGAACCGGGGGTGGACGTAAGGAAAAAGTTTTTTCATAAATTCACCATAAATCGAAATATTGTGCTAGAGACTTCCAATTAGTTGCAAAATGAAGGTAAATGATTGAATATTACTAAAATATAAGAGTTTTAGCTTACAATTGCGTTTTTCGACCATTTCGGTAGTCAAAGTTGACCGAAGGTTGAAATTTTGGCAATTATCGTTATTTATATGAAAATATCTCAACTGATAAAAGCTACAATCATGAGTATTTATTGTTGTATTCTACATAAAAATGCGCACATTTTCATATATAATACTTCATGTAACGGCTAATTTGCAATGGTACAAAAATTAAGTCGGTGACGAAATAATTTCCGAGATGTCACAGATACTTTTTAGTGCGGTCAAGAAAGAAATCGCGCTTGCGCGACTGCGTAACGATTGTAAACAAAACAACACCTTGATCCGTGAATACTCCCAGCATCCCCAAGGCGCGTGATTCAAAAGTTTAGGCTGGTAGGCTTATAAGTATTTTTCCGCGAATTTAAAAAAAACTTTTGTAAGTCGACGTAAATACCATCCAGTCGGCACACGGGAAACAAAAAATGTGACGTAAAATACGTCCAGTCGGCGCACGGGAAACAAAAAATGTTGACGTAAAATATGTCCAGTCGGCGTAAGAGGGTTAATATTTTTTCCTTATTTTACAGACTAGTGGTGAATGTGTTTTCAGCAGTATTGGTTGGATGCTCTTCATATTGGTTATCCTAACCTTTGAATTGTACCTATGACTCATAGCATGTTGCGTACCGATCCTCGAGTGTGTGTACTGATCCCCTGCTGATAATCATTTTCACTACCACTACTACCCAGGAGTTATGTCACTGGACGAAGCTGTCACGCTGCCCTGTGAGGTTTATCTACTCCTGATGGTAGAAGTCTGGCAGAATTTGGAGGAATCGAAGAGGAAGAGAGCTCGTCAAGTGTCGTGATCCTCCTCTTCAAGATCATCCATATCTTCATGCCTCCTCCCCTTCAATTTTTAAAGCTTTGCCATAAAAGAGAAGGTGGTCTCCCTCCCAAGAAGTCTCGTCACGGGACTTCTAAGGGTTGGTCTCACTCCGGTGAGACAGGTGGGTCTTCCGCTGGTCCTTCCGTTCCTCCGGGAACGGGGCACGTCGCTCCTTCCTCGGGGAGGAAGCAGACTCTCGGAGTGACCATCACCGCTGTTCATGTGACGGTCCCGCTGGACCACGCACGCAGAGACCGGGGTGGGCTCCCCCTTCGGTCCTCTCGAGAGGTTTTGACCTCGATGAGGACTGGGACGCGTCGGAGGACGGTATCGGCTCTCTCCTGTCGGGTGCTCGCTCAGCCCCACCCAGACGACGGTCACAGTGGCGGCAGATGTTTAGCCTACAGTACGAGTTTGTAACCCTCCTCGGGAAAAGGTTTTCTCCAGACAGTAACGTTTTCCTAGACTGGTGATGGCTGCCTGTACTCGCTTCTCTGACTGCTAGTTCCGCTGGGAATGTGAGCAAGTGTCCAATCTTCCTCCCCCATTCCCTCTCTCCCTATGGCTGCGACGGGAAGGGGAGGGATCCTGCAGAGCATTCTCCGTAGGATTCCGCATTGGGGACTGCGTTCCTGGAGGGACCTTCGGGTCCTACCGGACGAAAGTCCCTGTCGTTGAGGAAGGCTCTTGCCCTATCCTTGATTTCTATGGGAATCGGGAGGATCACCACCCGATGATCGTCTGATGAATTCGGGGGGGGGAGGGGGTTCGTCAAGCGCTTAGAATTCTTCAGAGTTTCTAGCACACTCTGAGTGTTCTGGTCTTCTACGATCTGCAAACACTTGGGCGAGATGAGAATCCCAGATAATTGTTTCTATGATAATCGGGAATCTCGCAGAATGCTCGAATTCCTGGAATTTCAAGCGTTCAAGGGAAGTACTGCTGCTGAAGGAAGAATATCTCGGGAGGGGCTCAGCCTGGATGGACCTGACAGTCCGTCGCCTCAGTAGGCGGCCAACCCCGGATAGAGAAGAACGGGTGGGAACATCCAGTTCGGCTTTAACTATCATCTCCGGTATCCTGTTATCACCGTAGAAGTCTTCCTTCGGGAAAACTTCACCTTCGCTCTCTTCATTAGAGGATGAAGGTGTCGGCTTCCAGTCCTTATTCTTGTTCCTCAAATGGAAGAGAATTTAGGATGGAGGTCTATGTACAGGAACCAACAAATATACTACGTATATTGCCCTCGCGACATGCTTCTGTTATCAGTTGAATTGTCCGAGGTGTAGGCACATACCATAGTTAACTCTGCGGGTTGTGACCGAGACGAATAGTATCTTCTTAATTGAACTGCAACTCGGGACTGCTCTGCAAACCTCCTAGGAGTTACCAGTTTTGATTTTGAGATACTTGTGGTATTGTTACAACAACACCACCACAGCGTTTGCATTCACCGAAATCCGTTTTGATTAAATGCAAGTGCTCGAGCGTATATTTTTGCGCTCGATGGTTCTAGCCGAACGCATTCCTTCTTGGAATGGATTACCTGGCAACTCAGGATGACTAGTGAGCAAGAGCTAGCGGTGTATGGGCTGCCTGCCAGCCCTGCCTGCCACAGCCCAGTACCAGCTGGCTCTCCGAGATAGTACGGTCGGATATTGTCTCTCCTCTGCGATGATTGACTACCAAACCGAATCTCTGCCTGGCAATCACAGACTTAGGTCTCTGGTTGGCTGGAACTCTCGCATACGTGGATGACCATCTCTACTGCATCGCCTTTGATGTTGCAAGAATTTTCACTGAGATATCTCACTAGACACTATCATCTTTCTGTTCACCACACGGTAACAGAAGTCTGTAGCTAGTCTCCCGGAATGATTTCTTCAGACATCTGAGTTTGTCTTCTAAATATATCTCTTATTCGTAGGTGTGCAATTGTTCATTGTCTACCCCGAATTATAGATGTATAACGGAAGACATCGCCTGTTCCCTGCCCTGCCAGCTCTACTTCCAAGTATATAGATGTCCTCCCTGATTCAGCCCATGAGAAGCAGTTCTTCAGGCAGTACAATCCCTGTGTTTTCATTACTGAAAAGCGCTGCGCTTTCATTGCAACTCAGACTTCTCACCGAACAGCAATGAAGTAGCGGTTTAGCGTTTTCAGTCCTCTGTAAAACAACAGGGATTAAGCCGTCTTCACGGGTTGGTGTCATCGGTGGGACTCTTCTACGTTCAGAATCTCGAGAGTTAACTTCTCTCTATTCAGCTGTGAAGATGTAGGTCTGCATTCACCTATCACGTTTGTCTTCAGCGGCACATAGTATTGTTTCTCCTAGTTGAGATTCAACTACTATGAGAAATTGTCTTGCCATCAGGGACCTCGGTCTCTAGAAGGCAATTGACTTTTGTCTGTTGGGCACATGCCTTGAGAGAATCATCATCTCGCCTTCCAGCATCGGTGGTCAACAGATAGATGATTTGTATGGTCTCTCGGGCATAACCCCTCAAAAGGCGTGGGTCACGTGATCTACGCCTCGGATGCATGGACGGCTCGCCTCACAAAACCGAACGCAGTCAGTCGGCAGCTGTTGAAGCGTCCGAGACAGTCACGAGCTACGCTGTAGACTTTGTATCGGTTGATCCAGATCAGTCATTACTTCGTCCTACTGGCGTGTTCTGGTACCCATAACTATCGACACCCACCATGGAGTGTCGGTGTCTTTATCCACTGCGGAGACGACGAGACCGTGAGAGACTTCGCCACAGTGGGATACCAGACTGCGAGAGACTTCGCCACAGTGAGATACGGGACTGCAAGAGACTTCGCTGCAGTGGGATACGAGACCACGAGAGACTTCGCTGCAGATGGATAGACCAGTAGATGGGTACTGGACATCACTCCGAAGAATATGTCGGACAGGAAGATGGATAGGTTATTGCGACCATATCTTTCTTTCCCTTCGGGACTGCCAACTGGTCCTTGGAACCTCATTTCCCTGGACCAGTGGTAGATGCTTGCAAGATGTGTTTGCTTACCCAGCTCCTTCAAGAGGACAAGTTGTATCTCGTCCATGGTGTGCAGTTGTAGAGGTAAGAAGGATGCGAGAGTGACTGGCTTTCCCCCTTCCACGCCTCGCCTTACCGGGTTCGGGTTTTGATAGACTCGAACTCACACTGGCTGGTCGGACAATTGATGCGGTAAACTTGCACATAGAGCATCCTTTTTATGTTTCTTATCAGAATCATAGAAGCAATCCCGCTCCTTCCTCTAGCAAGGGGAGGAAGGAGACTGACAATAATGCAAACCCTTCCCAGAACTTTGCATTAATGTCTCCGACGCCAATATTCTTCACAGCCCTTTTTCGGATGAGTGACGATTCCTCACTCATTTCGAAAAGGCCCAGAAGTCTGACCCTTGATCGTGCAGCTCCTATACTCCGATCAAGTTGTCAGAGGCAGCAGGGCACTCCTCCTCGCTCTTACGACCAGGAGGAGTAGCCTAGTTGCGCAGAACTCCAGTCAGTTTTAGAGGCTCACTCGGATTCCTCCCACCAATCAGTAAGTCTTCCTTATGTTAAAGGACCGAGGGTTTGTATTATGTGTTGGAACAAATCACAATTTGTCGTAAATTATATTTTTCCTAACTATACAAACCTGACGTCCTTTACAGATATGCCCACCTCATGCCACCCCTCATTCTGAACCTGGGCCGAAAGGCAAAGTGGAGTGTTTACATCCGGGCAGGCTAGCCTGCCCCACGGTAGTTACTGCCTAACCACCTTGTTCAAGATTCAACGGCCGTAATTCCAGCTACTCCATAAGTACATTCCTTATGTTAACCCTTAAACGCTGATTGGGCGTATTAAACGTCAACGAAAATAGTTTGTTGGGTGCCGAACCGACGTATGGTATGTCGACGCAAAATAGTTTTTTTTTAAATTTGCGGAAAAAGTTTTAGGCCTACTAGGCAAAAACTTGAATCGCGCGCCTTCAGGGATGCTTGGAGCTCACGGATCAAGCTGCTGTTTTGTTTGCTAGCATTACCCAGGCGCGCAAGCGTAAATTTCTTTCTTCTCGCACTTAAAAGCATCGGCGACACATCTCTGAAATTATTTAGTCACTTTGACATAATTTTTGCGCCATTTTATATTAGTTTTATATATGAAAATGTGTGCAATTTCATGTAGAATACAACAAAAAATAACCCATAGTTGTAGCTTTTATTGAAATATTTTCATATATGTAAATAACTATGTGCCAAAATTTCAACCTTCGGTCAACTTTGACTCTACCGAAAAGGTCGAAAAACGCAATTGTAAGCTAAAACTTATATTCTAGTAATATTCAATCATTTACCTTCATTTTACAACAAATTGGAAGTCTCTAGCACAATATTTTGATTTATGGTGAATTTATGAAAAAAACTTTTTCCTTACGTCCGCGCGGCAACTCTTCCGAAAAAATCATAAATTTTTTCGTCCGATTGTCTTAATGTTTGCACCGTTTTATATTAGCCGTTACATAAAGTTTTATATATGAAAATGTGTGCAATTTCATGTAGGTTACAACTAAAAACAACCTATTGTTGTAGCTTTATCAGTTTTGAAATATTTTCATATAAATAACGATAAGTGCAAAAATTTCAACCTTTGGTCAACTTTAACTCGACCGAAATGGTCAAAAAATGCAATTGTAAGCTAAAACTCTACATTCTAGTAATATCCAATCATTTACCTTTATTTCAAAACAAATTGGAAGTCTCTAGCACAATATTTTGATTTATGGTGAATTTTTGAAAAAAAAAAAAAAAAATTTTCCTTACGTCCACACAGTAACTCTTCCAAAAAAATCAGAAATTTTTTTGTCAGATTGTCGTAACGTTTGAACCGTTTTATATTAGCCGTTACATAAAGTTTTATGTATGAAAATGTGCACAATCTCATGTAGAATGCAACTAAACAATCCATGGTTGTAGCTTTTATCAGTTTTGAAATATTTTCATATAAATACCGATAAGTGCCAAAATTTCAACCTTCGGTCAACTTTGACTCTACCGAAATGGTCGAAAACCGCAATTGTAAGCTAAAACTCTTACATTCTAGTAATATTCTATCATTTACCTTTATTTTGCAACAAATTGGAAGTCTCTAGCACATTTCGATTTATGGTGAATTTATGAAAAAAACTTTTTCCTTCATTCGCGCTGTAACTGCTGAAAAGATCAAAAAAATTTTCGGCCGATTGTCGTAATGTTTGCACCGTTTTATATTAGCTGTTACATAAAGTTTTATGTATGAAAATGTGCACAATTTTATTTAGAATACAACAAAAAACAACCCTTGGTTGTAGCTTTTATCAGTTTTGAAATAATATCATATAAATAGCGATAAGTGCCAAAATATCAACCTTCGGTCAACTTTGACTCGACCGAAATGGTAGAAAAACACAATTGTAAGCTAAAACTTACATTCTAGTAATATTCAATCATTTATCTTCATTTTGCAACAAATTGGAAGTCTCAAGCACAATATTTCGATTTATGATGAATTTATGAAAAAAAAAAATTTCCTTACACCTGCGCGGTAACTTTCGAAAAATCAAATTTTTTCATCCATTTGTCGTAAGTTTGCACCGTTTTATATTAGCCGTTACATAAAGTTTTATTTATGAAAATGTGCGCAATTTTATGTAGAATACAACCAAAAACAACCCCTGGTTGTAGCTTTTATCAGTTGAAATATTTTCATATAAACAATGATAAATAGAAAAAATTCGACCTTCGGTCAACTTTAACTCTACCGAATTGGTAAAAAACTGCAATTGTAAGCTACAACACTTAGTTTAGTAATATTCAATCAATTACCTTCATTTTTCTACAAACAGGAAGTCTCTAGCACTATTTTGATTTATGGTGAATTTTTGAAAACCACTTTTTTTTACGTCCGCGCTTTACGAATTCATGCATCATATTGTGATAATATTTTCTGTGTTGCTTTGATCGTTTTACAATTTGTTATATACCAAAATCATCGCAATCTAGTGTACAATACAACGAAAAAATAATTAACTCATTAGCTTTAACCGTTTGGCTCACAGCGTGATTTGTATACAATTATATTGAAATTTTTTTTTTGCAGTGTCATATATCCCAATATTTATATATGATAATGATATTTTTTTCCATTTCTGATGGTTGCATACTAAACTTCAGGCAATGGCAAAAAAAAAAAGGAGCCAAAAATGAACTCTTAATCTTGAAAATTAAGCGTGCTGTGATTTTTTGAAAACTTTTTTTTTTTTTTTTTTTTTTTTTTTTTTTTTTTTTTTTTCCCCCGCTTCAACGCTCACTCGCGAACGGCATACGGGAGACACTTGCAAATACCGGCTCGGCGTTTAAGGGTTAAAGTACCTCTGGTTTGTAGAGTTAGGAAAAATACAATTTACGACATTGTGATTTTCATTTAAAAGTTAGCTTAATACTTATGTAAAGACAATGCTTCTCTAGTCCAAATAAAAAGCGCTGTTTGTTCATGAGAAGGAATTTCAGAACAGATTGAGATGGAATAAAGAATTTCTTATAAGTGGTTGAGAAGACTTCTAAAAATAAATCGGTCGGAAGAGGGAAAGAAGAGAGAGAGATTGTACATATGTAATCTTCACATACTATATTTTGACCAACCATTTATTTATTTTTTTTAAGGTTAATGTATTAAGTCTAGTGCTCCCGAGTTTATGTTCGCCTCTCTCTCAATTTCTTGTTGAAGCTGATGTACCTGCTTTAATCTTTTTTTGTCTGTTGCATTATATTGGTTTGCTTTACCTTTATTAGTTTTTCTCTTCTCTTAGCTCTGAGTATTAGTATGTCGAACGTAGCGAGGGCTGCAAGACTAGACTGACCAAGATGTGCTATGATGCGCACATGAGGTGCAGTAAGTGGAGAGGTCAGGAGTGTATGAGAGACCTTGCCTGTGTTTGAGTGTAAGGAGTGGGATGACATTTTTATAAGATTTTATGTATGCTTGCCAACTAGTTACATGATCAAAGCCCTTCCACCTTCCCTCTTATGGATAATAGGGCATAAACAACTGAAAATCAGTGCTGAGTTTTCCTCTTTCCCCTGGTAGTGGGCGGGGGGTGTTGCCTAGCCAAAACAATATAGCAGTGTCGCGAATGTTCAAAATTCTAGCTGTTAATGGTTAGAAACTATAGCTACTTGGTAAGTTTACATAAAATCTTATTTTATTATGTCATTTTCCAACATCTGATCTTACTTTTTTTCTCACTATTGTTCTGTGATAGAATAAAGTCGGTGATGGATGAGAGTAGGTGACTTATTTCCGGGTATGTAGTATACTGTGGTATACATATACTAGTAGGTATCAAATTACAACTTGAACCCCCCAGAAATTATTTTCAAGAGGGTCAAGTTTTATTTGATGTCTTAATCATGAATTTTATTTTCAGATTCTCAGAAATGATGAGAATGGCCCTAGAAAAGTTGCTGCAAAAGTCCTTCAAGGTCCAGTTTTACGAAGAGCTGCTTTGGGAGATGTGGGAAATCGGCCCATCCCCACTAAAGGATCAACTGGCCCTCTGAAACCCGATTTGTTGAAACAGTCTCTTGTTGCCAGAGCAGCTGCAACCAGACAGTTCTCTTCACAGAGCAGGTAATGTTTAGCAGTGATTTTGTATGCAACTTTGCATGTATAAAGCTTTTCATTGATGTTTCACATTTATTATTGTAGGATATACTATGTAGGTTTAAAAAAAATTGCAATATTCTCATTTTGAACAAGTAGAAATGGGATAATTTCATAGACCATCCCTGTGAGAGCTAATCATCAGCTCAGTGGTCTGGTAAAACTATTTTAGTACCAAAATAACTGGGATTTATGCAGATAGACTTTAAATACTGAAATTCCATGAGCCAAGAAAGTGCTTATGTTGTAAGTGCATAATTGGATTAGCTACATACAGAATTTCTAAATTTAAAGTGCAAGGCAGCTCTGTGAAGTTTCAATAAATGTCAGATGGGAAGACTGATATTAGAGGGGAAGTTGTATTATTGGTTTAACAGTTCCAGAAATGTTTCAGGAATGGATCTTTTAATGAGTATCACTCTCCCAAATGGTCAGTGATTGTGGAATATTTACTGAAATTATAATGCATGTTTTTAATTATATTGGTGGTTATGACAAGCAATTATGCCAAAAGACCCCATTTGATAAGGAATTTTCAGTTTATGGTTGAATGAATGTGCTTCAGGTGTTTACATGGTAATTTCCACCCTGTACTTGATAAATAGGCATAAAGAAACAAGAAAATAATAAACCTGTAATTTATAGTATATTAATTTTTAACTTAAATTTATTTAAAATATTGCTGTCCAAAGTTTTTTGCAGGTGCTGTTTTGAACTTTAGTAGATTGCATAATTTGGGTTTCATTGTATTTAAAGTCACCCACATCTGGGAATATGTTTGTTCCTACACGATTTACAAACCATCGGTCCTTACATTAGGAATTACTTTCAGCAAAGGCTGGAGAATGCCCGTTGAAATTTTAAAAAAGGTGGTTAGGCAGTTGACTACCCATTTGATAGTTGGGAGCCCTTCAACTGGATGTAAACATTCCATAGTTTCTACACTATTCAAATCCTCGGTCCTTCACATTAGGAATTACTTTACAGCAAAGTTGGAACACGGCCGTTAAATTCTTGAACATGGTGGTTAGGCAGTAACTACCATCTGGTAGGGGAGTAGACCCACCTGCTGGGATGTAAACACTCCATTTTGCTCTTATAATGATAGTAAATTTTGTTTTTATGCATGACACTTACCTGGCAGGTATATATATAGCTGTATTTTCTGAAGTCCGACAGAATTTAAAAAACTTCCGACACACGCAGTGGTCGGCCAGGTGGTTAGTACCCATTCCCGCCGCTGGGAGGCGGGTATCAGGAACCATTCCCATTTTCTATTCATAAATTTTCTGTCGCCGGTACTGAAAACACCTGTTTTCAGTACTTCCGGCTTAGGATTTTGGAAACTTCATTTGCCGCTAAGTATCCTAATTGTCTTTTAATTTATTTACTTGGATTTCTGTGGCTAGGCATACGCTATCTTAAATTGATTTGAATTTGATTCATTTTTGCATAAGATATCTGAATCTAGTTAGGCTAGTTTCAGAGGGTGTTGTCTGCAAAGATAGGGTGTGGCTACCGAAAGCTTCGGTAGTTCCGCACTTGGGGGGCGCAATTAATCAGTAAACATGTCTATTTCCGTAAGGAAAAAGTATGATTCGTATGTACGCAATTAATCAGTAAACGTGTCTAATTCCGTAAGGAAAAAGTTTGTTTAGTATGTACGCAATTAATCAATTACGAAAGTCAGGGTAGTGATACTGCTAACCTTCCGGTAACTTTATTTTGCCTAACGCTGTAGTATGGCCTACGGGTTATGACTATGTCTGCGAGAGGTGATCGCTCTCCTTCATTGTTGTGAAGAGTTCTACTTCTGTTTTTGTTACGCCTAACCCTGTATGTTGCCTTCGGGCCCTAAAACAGTGTCTGTAGAGGTTATTGCCCTTTCTCTTATACTATTTCGATTCGTAACTTAGAATCGAAAGTGCTTGCTTTAGAGAGCAATAGTGAAGTGGCTAAGTGCAGTGACAGTGCCCCTTGTGTAGTGGAGGGTGCGTCAGATCGGCCTTATAACGCCTCTAGGTCTAGACCTCTGTCGAACTCCCAGAACCAAGGGAGAGGGCGGGCATGTCGAAAGCCGAAGGAGGGTTACAGGGAACCCCACCGATCTGGCGTGCCTTCGGCAGTTTCTGATGAAAATCCCCAGACTGCCAAAGTGCGTGCACATGCACGAATCCTGAAGGATTGCTTCTCGTCCTCCAAGGCGTCCTCCCCGCACAAGGGTTGGAGCTCTCGGAAGGACTCGCGCCCCTCTAAAAAGAAGCTTTATAGAAGAGGTCGCTTCACGTTCCCTTCTCCCTCGTTATGTGTTTCAGTGAGAAGTAAGAAGGCGAAAGTTGCCTGATCACGTGTACTTCTTTCCACCAAGAAATAGGAAAAAGAAGGCAGTTTCTCTCGTTTGTTTTGACGCCTGTCAGGAGCGTGACGCTTTTCTGCACGCTTATTTGGACGATCGGCTTGAACAGGACGCTCGGATGGACGCACTCACCAGTGGACGCCGAGCGTCCTACGCCAGTGGCCACCGAGCGACCAACGCGCACCCGCGCGCACCAGGACGCCGAGCGTCCTCGCCAGTGGACGCCGAGCGCGCACCAGAATGTTTCTGTTGAACTCTTCAAGCTCTTGTTTAAGATTTGAGCTCAAGAAAGTGAACAGAACTTCGTCTTCGAAACCCAGCAAGACCCTCGGGTTTCGTGAATTCAAGAGGTCTCTGTCAATATTATATTGCTTTTCGCAAAGGTGGATGGAGTTAAGGAAAGCTCAAGGGAAGATCTCGTTTTCTCTACCTCAGTCAAGACTTTGAGATAAGACGGTTACGGGTTATGTAAAGGCTCGACGTCCTGAACGTCAGGATTTTCGGCAACGTTCAGTAGGATTCTTGCAAAGGCACTCATCAAAAGGACGCTCTTCAGGAAAGCGCAAGACAGGACTTCCTTTGCCATACTGCCAATAAATTTAAAGCTTTTTAGACCATCTGAAAGGGTTTTTCAGATGATAGATTTTGTTAGTTTCTAGTAGAGACTTCCATGCCGATTGAGCATCGTCGTTCTACCTACCGTAAGCCCAGTCTCTTAACAGGATTCTTGTCCCTTCCTTGTTTGAGACGGGAATCGAAAAATAAAAGGCTCGACTTCCTGGATTACGTTTTGTCAATTCAGTGACTTTCCCCCATTGACATTATACTTTCGCTTTTGTCAAGTAAGTGGGTCCTCCCATTATTGACAAAATATCTCTCTGTACCGTTAATGGGTTAGTCTCATTGACAAACATCTCATTAACTTGATATTGCGTAAGCGAATAAGGACAAGGTTCGGAAGAGCTCTCCTTCCTCATTCGCAGACTCGTACAAGAAAATAAACTGGTAGACTACGTCAATGAACGCTTATGTCCAGTATCTTAAGAAGCTTGAGCTGTCTGCTTCGATTCTCTAAGTTTTGTTCATGAAACTTGCCTGTCAGATATGTATGTAGCTGTATTTCCGAATTCAGCTATATATAGTCTGCCAGGTAAGTATGAACAAACTTTATTGTGATATAATAAAAATTTTTGCCTTGCGTTTTTTTTTTTTTTTTTTTTTACTACTGGTTGGTTCAAGTCATACACGCTTGCTGTAGTTACCTCTTCGGATGGCAACCGAGAGGTCTATTGTCTACTATTTTAAGGACATTTAATCGTCACTCCCTGCAGCCTTCCAGGAGTTTCCGATTTATCTTTTTTACCGTTGTATGGTAGTGTTCTGACGACACAAACGCATCTATATATTTAGCGTTTTCTGTTTCGCTTAAATATACCAGCTTGAGAGTCTCTTTTTGTTCAAAAATAACGGACCTATTCCTTCGTAGAATAGGGTAGCTGGCAACCCAGACATAAAGTTAAGAGACGACGTTCGTAAGCTGCTGGCTGCTGCTGTGTCTGACTGTCCAAGTTCCAACCGAGCCAGTAACAGATCGTGCGCGGTCATGCACGGTAGGTTACGTCTCTCTCTCCTGCGGGATTGACTGACTAACCGTATCTCTGTGCTGGCGGTTACGTCTCTCCTGCGGGATTGACTGACTAACTGTATCTCTGTCCTACAATCACGGACTTTAGCCTAAGATTGAGGGGATTTCTTACGTGAATGAAATAAACGTTGCATTAGTTTTGCCTTACTATGTTCAACAGAGTTATCTCTTAATCCTTTCGGTGCTCGTTACCGCACGGTATAGAACTACGAGTCTACCGCAACATTGCACTTTTATATGCTCTCCTGCTTAGGCAAAGCGCAGCCTTATAGGGAAGTAAGCATAACTCGGGGAAGGGTTAAATGGATGAGCTTGCTGGGGACCATTTCCTTCCTGAAGAAGTTTGTTTCCCCGAATAGACTGCAATTCAGACCACAGTTTTTTACTACCGGGAAACTGAAATATTATTCAAGATCTAGGAATTATTCTGAACATCTCTCAGTGCGTCATGATAGAAAGGAGGTGCCGGACATCTGGATAGTGTTTCAGATGTCCTGGATCTTAATCTGAAAGAAGTAAATGCAATTCGGTCGTCCCTCCAGTCCTCGAAACGAGTTTTTGGAACCAGTGGTCCACATCAACTCTGATATTCCACAGCTCTCTCATATCTTAAGAAGTATCTTCTCTCGGTCCCTGCTCGAGTTTACGAGAAAGAGCCTATTATAACAACAGGCGTAGAATGTAACGATCATTCTAGAGGTTCGTTACAGGATTGCAAAAGTCCGTACGAATCGTCTCGATAGATTACTAACATGCTAGGTATTTTAATTAAGTGGTGTTCTTTTTATGGTTGTCTGAGAGGGTTATTTCCTCTTCAGTATGTGAAGTGTAATGTGTTACGTTAGCTTTGTGTGTGGTTCAGGTGGTCTAACTTATCCTAGCATGAATGCCCCTGGTAAGAGAGGGCTAGGGTTTCCTGTCAACAAATTGGTCACGTCCAGTTGTCAGACCCTTGTTGTTAGCTTTCCTCAACAAACAGGTCACATCCTAGTTGAGAGCTACTAAGGTTTAGCAGGCTAAGAGGCAGGACCTACGAAGTCAGCTACCTTAGCAGGTAAGGAACTTAATAAATAATTTAAAAAATTAGTTAATTTTTGAATTATGACGATATTGCTGTCTGTGACCCACCTCCAAATGTGTCAATCAGCTATATATATACCTGCCAGGTAAGTGTCATGCATAAAAATGATATTGTTATGATACAATAAAGTTTTATGCATATTACCTGGGGCAGGTATATATAAATTAAATTCCCACCCTCCTCCCTCAGGTGGATACAGGGTTCAGAGAAAATCTGAGGAAAACGGGAATAGTTCCAAGTACCAGCGCCACGGGAACGTGGGGGAGATCACCTGAACTACCAGTGGTCTAGCGGTTGCCGAGAGTTTTGAAAATTCTGCCAGTGCGAACAGACAACAGAGAATGTTGTTTAACAGATTTGCATCTGTCAAACAACAAAGACCTTCACGATCATTGAGGTCTGTGGAATCTCGATTCTAGCTCACCATCTACTTTTTGTCTCGCCTGTTTTCTCGGAGTCAGACACTCGTGCGAGATCAGGCGACATAATAGTAGCCCTGAGTTTCTTATTGACGAAGTCGATTGCGGACGACGTTGGGTTGCGTTGATACACCCCCAAGGTTTGCTTAGATTGAATCGCCCAGGCAGTCCAGACACATCCTTCAGCTAAGAATAGTGCCTTTTGGTCTTCAGGGTACAGCCTTGCTGTCCTTGATTCGTCTGACTGGTCAACTGGTCGTTCACCTGACTTTAGTACAGACTGTGCATTTCCGGATCGAAGCTTTCAATATGGAACTTAGACGTAGTCTGAAGTTCTTGATGTCAAAGCATTCGAACCTCTCCTGCCTGTTAACTTCTTGTATGTGATCAGGAAGGCCTTCTTCTAACCACCCTAGATACGACAAAGAGGGTTAGTGAGATTTTAAGCCATCGTCACAAGTTTTGGCTTTAGAGAAACACAAGGAGGTGTGCTCTCTAAGCCTTTCGTTATGGCCTAAGAATGGAAACCCTTTTTGTCCTTGGGCCAGGATCTTGGAAGCAAGGATGGCACAAGTTAGTGGGCAGGAGCCAGAGAGAGTCCTGTGCCCTGTCAGGTCTCTCAAGTTTTATCTACTTAAAATCAAGAAAGTCGAAGTCAGTCGGGCAATCTGCAGTGTTCCGAAAAAGACCAGACTTGCCCATATCGAAGTACACCCTGGTTTTATGGTTTTAGGGTTAAGGAGTTTCTTTCAAAAAAAAAAAAAAAAAAAAAAAAAAAAAAAAAAAAAACAAAAAAAAAAAAGCTCCTTCATTGTGTTTTTTTTTTTGCACAAAAGATTTGAAAATCTTTTTATCTGAATGCTCACGAGGTGAGGGCGCGGCCTCGGAAGCATTTCAACAGAGCATGGCACTCTCAACATCCTGAGTACCATATTTTAGCGAAGCAACTCTGGGTTCACTTCACACTCCCTGCGAGATGTGAAGATGGCATATGAGATCTGCTGCTCGCTAGGGCCATACGTGTCTGCAGACACAATCTTGGGGGCAAGAAGTACTACTCATCCTATCCTGTAGAAAATGGTTAGGAAGAGCTCTTAATTTAGTTGTGGAGTCGCTGACAACGACGACTTCTTAACTCTGAAGCCTTAGTTAACACACATTAACTTTGGCTAGGTTGGTCAGGTGGTGATATATATAATTATATATATATATTTTACTTTTACTTCTTAGCCCTCATGGTATGGTCAATATGGTCTAGTCACATTGTGGTCACGCCCCCGTTGACAGATCATCTGGAGTGCACCAGCTTTATAGGTCTCTACCTCGCTGGCAACTCTAGTAAAGCAGAAGCAGACTTGGGTGACAGTAATCACGAAGTCGGCTATGCTAACAGGTGGAACCAAGATGTAAATCATCTGCATGCATTTGTGTCCCAAAAATCCTTCTATTCTGTCCCTTCCACCTCCAACGGTGGGGTTCAACTATATATATATCTGACAGGTAAGTTCATGAGCAAAATGATATTGTTATGATACAATAAAGTTTGTTCATACTTAACTGGCAGATATATATATATTCAAGTACCCACCCACCTCCCCTCAGGGGACAGTGGAAATAAAAATTATGAATAGAAAATGGGAATGGTTCCTGATACCCGCCTCCCAGCGGCGGGAATGGGTACTAACCACCTGGCCGACCACTGCGTGTGTCGGAAGTTTTTTTAAATTCTGTCGGACTTCAGAAATACAGCTATATATATACCTGCCAGGTAAGTATGCATAAAACTTTATTGTATCATAACAATATCATTTTCAGCTCGAGCCATATACATGGTGTATACTACAAAGTACAGACAGTAACGTACACAATCTAGATAAATGAGATAACATGATAAAAAAATTAATAATTAGCAATATCCACATGGCTGCTAAAGTAGTATAAATGATAGTAATCATATTAATAGTAATAACAGTAATAATATTAAGAGTAGTTTCAAAAAAGTAAAAGTAGTAATAATTGGTGAACGGATTGTTTTAATTAAAATGCAGCTAGAGACTTTACGTGGTTACAGTAGTCTAATCCAGAGGGCTAAATACAAAAATTGAATGTAGAAGATTTCTAAATTGATAATCACAGTAATAATGAAAAAGTAAAATACCAGTAATAACAGTAACTGCAGAAATATAATGACAGATTCGGCAGATGGTACTTTGCAAAGACAGATATTAAGTCATTTAGGGAACAAATGCCTCATTTTCCCATCTTTCCCACAATTTAGATCATCTTGCCTCACTCCTTAGGATGCTTTATATGAGCAAATTACTGCTGTTTCGCAGTTGTGTAATCAGACTGGACATTGTTCACCTTACAATGATTTTTATGTTGTCCAGGCGGTTTTCTGTGGCAGAGTGGCAGCAAGGAGTGTTTGTGAGGCGTCTCAAAATGTCGCTGCACAGCAGTGATATGTCTTAGTCTCTTGGGTATTCTTCGTCCAGAGGGAACACCTATAGATTCTGTATCAATATGAGTAGAAGAGCAGCAGTTTCATGTCACGGTGACAGTAGGCAAGCCTTATTGCAATCATGTTGCCAGTTCACATTGTTTACAGCGCCTCTTTTCTATGTCTGCCGTATCTTTTAGGTTGTCTGTGATGTGGCCCAAATACGGAAATTCGTGCACAAATTCTAGCCGATGATTTCTGAGGAAAATTTGTGGTTCTGCAATATGCTTGAATCTTGGGAGTAGCGACATGCATTGGGTCTTGGTTTCCATTAAAGACATATGTTTGTGAGCTCTTGCTGACTAGCCGTTAGTCACGATTTTCCAGTGGGATCCTGGTTTTATTATTTTTATTATTTTGAATATACTGTTTGATATTAATTGGCTTTAATTAATATACAAACTCACTTTGTGTTAAGCCTTGCTAGCCGCCTTTCCCCATTGTATTTAGGGTCGACGGCAAGGGGGTATCTACATCCTTATCACTTATTTTTGCCTTTTAATGTCAGGGCAGGACAGTGTATTTATTTTGACATTTATGCTTATGTTTTGGAGAATTACCAAGAAGAAATTTGGAAGTTTGCCCTTGTTTTTTCTCCTGTTATTCCCCCTTCTCTCACCCCTTTTGCTAGCTTATTGGATGGGGGGGTTGTGGTTTAGATGTTTGAGGGATCTCCTCTTATTTCGGAGGGCAGTGCCCTTGAATGCGAGTGAAGTATCTTTCTTTTTTAATCATATTTTCTTCTACAGGCTAACAGTGAGTGATTATGGATTACAGTAGTAGATGGTCGAATATCTCTTCGTGTTGGCAATCCTATCCTTAGAATTGTACCTGTAACTCATTAGCACTGCTTTGTCACATAGAAAAAGTCGTGTTTGAAGGTGGCAAAGAAGTCAAGAAGGAAGAGAGTTCATCAAGTGTCGTGATCGTCCTCTTTGCCTTCGTTGCCATCATTGTCGTTTTCAGCCTCCTCTCCTTCAACTTCTAAGGCTCCCCTGCCAGAGAAGGAGAAGGTAGTCTCCCTCTGCCCTGTGAAGTCTCATCACAAGACTTCTAAGGGTCTGCCTCCTGAAACTGAGGTGGCAGTTGGGTCTTCTGTTGGCTCTCCTGTTCCTTCGGGAAGAGGAACAGTCATGCTGTCCCTAGGTTCTAGCGTGTTGGGAGCCATAGAAGTGTAAACTTTGTTTTGTACTTCTGCTGCTAGTCCTAGAGGTTCTGCCTCTAAGACTAGTTCCGTGTTGGTTGCTCATTTGTGAGCTCCCCGAGTGCATGCAAATCCACAGTCATTAACACGAGTCCACTCACCGTCATGACACTGGCACAGAGTAGAACGGGACGAGTCGCTCAGGTGACTCGCACCTTGCCAGCGATCACACTCGTGGTGACCGCTCAGTTCCCAGGGTATATTTGACGGTCTTGCAAGACTGTACACGCGGTGTGACTGGTAGGAGGTCCCACGTTCAGTCCCATGAGGTTTTGACCTCTAAGGGGTCTGGGATGCATTGTCAGGACAGTTCCAGCTCTCGCCAGTCATTTGCACTATCAATTCTACCCAGGCATTCATGTTCGCGTGACCGACCGGTCTCGGTGAAAGTAAGCGTTTCTCCTGCCCGCTCTCCTAGGCTTACGTCGAGGTCATAACCACAGGTTGATGGCTGCCTGCGACTCTCTTCTCCATTTGGTTCTGCTAGCAAGGCAAATGAGCGTGTTCATTCTTCCTCACTTACTCCTCCTACTTCATCTGGCTACACTGGTGGCCTACATTCCTGGAAGGGTCTTAGGGTCCCACCGGACGTACATCCATATCATTGAAGGATCTTCTGTCAATGTCATAGAGAGACTTCTCACTGTCTCGACACCTGGTGTTTTGATTCGGAAGATTCAAACACCTGGAGACTGTTCTCCGTGGCTCTTTCTGTCCTTGGACAGATTCTAATTTGCAGACCCCTGTGGGGTCTTGCATTTTGGGAGCCTCGAGGGAATATTTTGTGGAATTGTTCATATTCTCTGGAATTGTATTCTTAATCCAGTCTTGAATGCTCACATAAATGACTGTTCCTCCTCAATTTCTATGGGAGTTGAAGAGGGACCCCTCCCTGATGATCATTTACGTTTGACGAATTTGGGAGTCTCGCCAAGCACTTGAATTCCTTGGAATGTCTGGCACACTGTTCTGATCTATGACCTGCAAACACTCGGGTGAGACGAAATTTCCCAATAGTTATTACAATAATTGGGAATCTCACAGTGCTGGAGTTCCTTGGAATTTCTGTCGTTCTCAGAATGTTTTGATTTTCTGTGATTTCCAAACATTCGGGCATTCCTGATAATTATTATAAGAATTGGGAGTCTCGCTGAAGGATTGATTTCTTTGGAATTTCTGGCGTTCTCAGTTTTGGTTTTCTGTGATTTCCAAACACACTGGCAAGACTGGTATTACTGATAATTGTTATAACAAGAATTGGGAGTCTCACCGAGCTCCTGGATCCCTTGGTTTTGCTGGCACTCAGAGTGCTTGGCTTCATGAATCATGCTGCCGAGCACCCCACCCCAGGTCGAGGCAAGGCTTGCCTGATTATTGTCTTACAAAGTCAGGATTCTCGCAGACCGCAGGAATTCTTAGAATTCTAGCGCTCTTTAGCACGAGTGTTTGGATAGTAAGACGAGCCTTGACCAGTACACATGAGTTTGCCCTTCAGTCTGGTTTCGGTTTATGCTGAGCTTGGTATTGCATGCCAACACCATCTAGGTGAATGGTTAAGTACCTTCCTTGGTGTCCCCCCCCCCCCCTTGGAATCCTTTAGAGGGTCTGAACATGTAAGACAACAGACACAGAATCCCCTTTTATTCTTCAACTTGGAAGGAGAACAGTTAACCCTTAAACGCCGACTGGACGTATTTTACGTCGACATTTTTTGTCTCTCGGGTGCCGACTGGACGTATTTTACGTCGACATACAAAAGTTTTTTTAAAAATTTGCGGAAAAATACTTTTAGGCCTACCAGCCGAAAACTCTTGAATCACGCGCCTTGGGGGATGCTGGGAGTTCACGGATCAAGGTGTTGTTTTGTTTACAATCGTTACGCAGGCGCGCAAGCGCGAATTTCTTTCTTGCCGCACTAAAAAGTATCTGTGACACATCTCGGAAATTATTTCGTCACTTTGACATAATTTTTTTACCATTTTAAATTAGCCGTTACATGGACTATTATATATGAAAATGTGCGCATTTTTATGTAAAATACAACAAAAAAATACTCATGATTGTAGCTTTTATCAGTTTTGAGATATTTTCATATAAATAACGATAAGTGCCAAAATTTCAACCTTCGGTCAACTTTGACTACCGAAATGGTCGAAAAACGCAATTGTAGGCTAAAACTCTTATATTTTAGTAATATTCAATCATTTAACTTAATTTTGCAATTAATTGGAAGTCTCTAGCACAATATTTCGATTTATGGTGAATTTATGAAAAAAACTTTTTCCTTACGTCCGCGCGGTAACTCTTCCGAAAATAATCATACATGCGATTGTGGTAATGTTTGCACCATTTTAAATTAGCCGTTACATAAAGTTTTATACATGAAAATGTGTGCAATTTCATGCACAATACAACTAAAAACAACCCATAGTTGTAGCTTTTATCAATTTTGAAATATTTTCATATAAAAAATGATAAGTGACAAATTTTCAACCTTCGGTCAATTTTGACACTACCGAAATGGTCGAAAAACGCAATTGTAAGCTAAAACGCTTATATTCTAGTAATATTGAAGCATTTACCTTCATTTTGCAACAAATTGGAAGTCTTGCACTATATTTCGATTTATGGTGAATTTATGAAAAAAATAAAATTTTCTTTACGTCCGCACGGTAACACTTCCGAAAAAATCATACGTGCGATTGTGGTAATGTTTGCACCATTTTAAATTAGCCGTTACATGAAGTTTTATATGTGAAAATGTGCGCCAATCTTCATGTATAATACAACAAAAAATAGTTGATTGAAGGTTGTAGCTTTTCTCATTTTCGAAATATTTGCATATAAATCACAATAATAGAAAAAAAAACCACGTTCGGTCAAATTTGACTCTACCGAAATGGTCGAAAAACGCAATTGTAAGATAAACTCTTACAGTCTAGTAATATTCAGTCATTTATCTTCATCGTGAAACAAATTCGAAGTCTCTAGCACAATATTTAAATTTATGGTGAATTTTAAAAAAAAACTTTCCTTCCCTCCGCGCGCGGATTCTCCGCCACAAATCTCCGAAATACGTAAGTCCCATTCTTGGAATATTTGCTCCGTTTCATATTAGGCATTTCATAGAGTTTTATATATAAAAATGTGCGCAATTTCATGTAGAATAAAACGAAAAATATTTGAAAGTTTTAGCTTTTCTTATTTCCGAAATAATTGCATATAAAAAAATATATATAAAAAAAATTCGACATTCGGTCAACTTCAACTCGTCAGATATGGTCGAAAACTGCATTTGTAAGCTAATATTCTTACAGTATAGTAATATTCAATCATTTGTCTTCATTTTGAAAGAAATTGGAAGTCTCTAGGACAATATTTAGATTTATGGTGAATTTTTGAAAAAAATGTGTTTACGTCTGCGCGTTACGAATTCATGCATTATTTTGTGATAATATTTTCTGTTTTGCTTTTATCGTTTTACATTTGTTATATACCAAAATGATCGCAATTTAGTGTACATTACAACGAAAAAAAAAGTAACTTGTTACCTTTAAACCGTTTGCGCACAGCGCGATTTGAATACAATTATATAATGAAATTTCGTTTTTGCGCTATCAATATATCGCATTATTTATATATGATAATGATATTTTTTTTCATTTCTGATGGTTGCATACTAAACTTCAGGCAATGACAAAAACGGGAGACATTTTTTTTTTACCGCTTCGGCGTTTAAGGGTTAATTGGGAAGAAGTGATAGTTCTTTGGTTACGATTACCACTCTTGGCTATACCAAACAAACTCTGCTCTTGATCAGTGTGGTTCCTTGGCATGGCGTGGCATAGCACCCTCCTTTCCCGTGCTGCAGCGAGTTTCACATGGGTCATCATCATTGTTGTCTGACATCTCCTTACCTCCCTGTTCAAAAGCTTCCCAGCCCAAGAAGAGGAAGGTAGCTTCTGCACACCTAAGAAGTCTCGAGACTTCTAAGGGCCTGCATCCTCCCCCTGGGGAGGAAGCACTTGGCTCTCTCATCAGGTTGCCTGCTCTTTGGGAGCGGGAACCGTACACTGTCCCCCTCTACTGTCTAGGGAGCCCCAGGAGTTCAGACCCAGGTTCCTTCATTCTGTGTTGGTTCCAAAGGTGCTGCTCGGGGAACCGGGGCTTTGTTGGGTACTCGTTCACAAGGCTCTGTGTGCATCCTCCATAGGGGAATTGTACACCCAGTCAGTGATGGGTAGTCTCTTTGTCATGACAGTGGCGCAGGGTGAGAGAAGGGACCCACCTGTGAAAGCCAGGAATGGCTACTCTTCAGGTGCCAAGGTTGATGTCGCTGTCCCTTAGGACAAGGCATCTGGAGGATATAGGAGGAGGTTTGTGTTGTCCTTTTCATGAAGTTCAGTCAAGGAGTGGATGCGTAGCAGGACATGGCGAGTTCTCACCAATTTTTGGCTCATTTAACTCCATTCAACTTAAAACTTTCAATCACGTTCCCACGAATGAGAAAGTTGTAGGAAAAGAATGCTTCATTTGGTAGATTGAAAACACCACAAGTTCAAAGAAGAGTGGGCAAGAACAGTCGATCCTCTTCTCTTTTTTCTTCTACTTCCGGGGTTACACTGGAATGAGCAAGGGAATAAGAGGAACTGTACAGGATCTCCCCAGAGTTCGAATACAAGGCTGTTCCTGGTTTAGTCGTAGGATCTCGCCGAACACGAGTTTAATCGGTTCACGAAGATGGATAGCACCAAGAAATTTGACCACCACCTCTCTGATGCTCCTGTTTTGGGAACAACCATTTAGGCATGAACTAGTAGTCTTCAATGTCCTGTTATTTTTGTAGAAGCCCCCCATCGGGGCAGGTTCATGTTTGCTCGCTTCATTAGAGAATGAAAGTGGTCTGCTTCCAGTCCTTATTCCTGACTCTCGAATGAAGACGAATTAGGCTGGTGCTCGATTAACAGGAACCTATGAATATACTAGTTTATTCTCCTCACGACATGCGTCTGTTAACAGTTGCACCATCTGAGTACGTATTAGGTTCATACCTGTAAGTTAGTTCTGGTATGTGACTTGAGACGAATAGTGCCTTCTCTTAATTAACCTGAAACTCTGGTTTTAATTTTGAGACGACTGATGGTATTGTTTACCAACAGCACCACAGGGTTGGCATTCTCACCGAACAAGAGGGTTTCTTTCCCTAGCGTTTCGATTAACAAGCAGGTACTTGAGTGTACCTGTATTTCACTTGATAGTTCTATAAGCTGAACGCATTCCAGCATGGAATGCACTAACAGGCAACTCAATATACAAAGTAGCGAGGGGCATAGTTTTACCTTCTCTCAGAGATTTTGTTCATCTTAGTATTGTTTCTCCTTTGTCGAGGGTTAACTATTAATTCTAATCTCTGCCCGTCTATCACATTCAGATCTCTGGTTGGCTCAGAATTGTCACATAAGGTTCATGTCTTGTGCTACACATTTGCTATTGCAAGAATTTTCAGACAGATGTCTCCTAACTCATTATCTTTTTGTTTACCCCACGGTATAACAGAAGTTAGTCTTCTTCTCCATCAACCCTGACCTGACCCATCGGCTGCTGCGATGACTCGGAATTATTTTCTTCAGACAATTTGAGTTTTGTCTTCTAATATACAATTTTCTCATTCATAAGGCATTCAAGGATTAACTACTTCAGTCCTCTGTAACATGCCAGGGATTAGAGCCGTCTTCAATGGTTGGTGTCATCGATGGGACTTTGTATGATCAGAATCGTGAGAGTTCACTTCTCTCCAATTCAACTGTGAAGATGTAGGTCCACATTTGCCTTAGCCTTTTTTAAAGTAGTATTGTTTCACCTTAGTTGAGATTCAACTACTGATGAGAAACTCCGTCTCTAGACGGCATTTGATTCCTCTAGAGTGCATATACCTATCAAGAATAATCACAGTTTTGTTTACCAAGACCGCATCTCATCTCTCCCCAGCATTGGCAAAGAAATAGACGATTTGCATCTTTCGCTCTCGTCACCCTTCAAAAGGTGGTTGTCGTATAGTGACTCCATCTTGGATGCGCAATCATTCGGCATCTATTGACGAGTTCGAATCCTTCATGATCTGAGTTTTGGACACTGTATTGGTTGATCCAGATCAGTCATTACTTTATCTTCTTGGTGTGTTGCTGTACCTAGGAGTATCGACACCTTTCATTGACTGTCAGACCTTTTCTCCACTGAACAGTTTCATTTGCCAGACTGTTCACGATGGAAATGGCACGCTCCATGCTCGCTTTCATCAGGTAGAACGACTTCATACTACAGTGGACTTGAAGGATGTGCATTTTCAAATACCCATCCACCTGTCCTCCCACAAGTACCTTCGCTTTGTCTTCTGGGAGACAGTAAGAGTGTTCACCTTAGTTTTAACTTGGGCCCATTTGCAGGGGGAATGTCTGTTAAGGTGTCTTGATGACTGGCTTGTCTTAGTGAGTTCTCGCTTGCAGTTGCTACAGGACAGAGATTGACTTCTTTATTTTTGCCGCAGTCTAGGGATTGTGATAACCCTCAAGAAATCGGATCTCATCCTCAGACAGAGGATAACGTACTTGGGCATGCTGATAGATGCAGTAACAGCAAGAGTCTTGCCCTCACTCTTATCAGCAGGTTCAGGAAGGCAGCACGGCCGTTAATGTCTCTACAGGTGTAGCCACCTTGACAATGGCAAGTCGTGATTGGTCATCCTTGGAGAAGCTGGTCCCTCATGGGGTGCTTGACCTTCATTCTCTCCAGTGGGGACTGAAGGAGTGGTGGTCCCAGTTTTGAGACTCAATCCTTTCCCATCCCCCTCTTGGAGGAGGTGAGGGAGGATTGGCACTGGTGGCTGGACAACAGGAACCTCTTAATAGGACACATTGACTGAAGTGCACACCTGGAGGAGTTGCTGACTTCAGGGGTGTGAAACTGACACAACAAGCACCTTCACATCAATATCTTGGAACTTGAGGTGGCCTTTTTAACCCTCCAAGAGTTTACAGATCGAGTGATGGGACACGCCTGTGGTGCTGATGAGCGACAACACCATGGTAGTGGCAAACGTCAACAAGCAGGGGATCTCGTATCCTTCCCGCTCAATCAGTTGGCAGTGCAGGTGTACGAGTGGGCAGTGGCTCACTTGGTAGAGCTGTTAGGCAGATACATTCCAGGCAGAATCAGGTGATAGGGACAGAGTGGTCCCTTCAGGCAGATATTACAAAAAGGCTGTATGACTTATGGGGGTGAGCAGTTGTAGATCTGTTCACAACCTGGCACAACAGATAGCTACTAATCTTCTGTTCTTAGTGCCAGGCCCCCTTATTGCCAGACCCATGGGCCATTGCAGATAATGCTTTCCAACACTCGAGGGACAACCTCGATGTATACGTCTTATCTCTCTTCTCTAATTTGCAGGGTGATAACCGAGCGTTGATCACTTTAAATCTAAGGGTGATTCTGGTGGCTCCCAAATGTCCTCAGGCTATTTGGTATCCCGATCTGCTAGCTCATCCCACAGAGCACCAAGAGAGATTCCTCCCTGGCCCAACCTTCCATGTCAACCCCACATAGAGTGCTACACATCAAGGCAGTGCAGTCCCTGTCTCTTCACGGCTGGAGGTATCCACCATCTCGTGCGAGCAAGAGGCTTTTCTCGTAGAGCAGTTGACAGAGATGGCAGGATGGCTCAGGCAGTCCTCTGCAGTGACACACCAGGGAAAGTGGCAGTCTTCTTGGTTGGTGTCATAGAGGGGGGTCTCTTCTGACAGAGCTACTCTTCAGCAGGTCATGAACTTCCTTGTCTTTCTTCACTGAGAAGCATCTCTCTGTTTCAGTTGTAAAAGGCTATAGGTGTGCACTAGGCCTAGTCTTGAAGCTGAAAGGCATTTATAACCAACTCCTTGGAGATATCTTTGCTCATGAGAAGCTTCAAAAGGTCATGCCCACCCAGGGATCTCAGGCCTCCTGTGTGGGAGCCTTTGAGTTGTTAGATAGGGATCGGACCCTCGACCATTTTCCTGCTTACCCTGGCATCAGCAGTGTGTTTGAGAACTACATGGACTTCCTTTGATGTGAAACACCTGAGGGGATGGGGATCGGTAATGTTCAATTTCATCATGGACTTCATAGCGAAGATTTGGAACCCAGACGAGATGCTACTTTGTCATTAAGACTTCTGCAGCGTTATCTGAAGAGGAGTCAACATCTCCGGCCTTTGTGTCAGCGGCTTCATTAGTAATGGTGTTTCCAAGAAAGAAGTATCCAAGAGCATCATTTCTTTCTGGCTTCATGAGATGATCAGGAGAGTGTACTCTGCCGTGGGCGAAGACAACACTGGTACCTTTCATCCGAGAGCTCCTTAAGCAAGAGGCATTGGTCCTTCCCTCGCATTCCATAGGAACCTGTTGGTTCCTCAGTTACTGAAAGCAGGGGTGTAGTCTACCTTTGGGATATTGTCCATAAGTCCTTGGACATTTTTTACATATATAGATATATCCTGTGGTGACTGCTCAAATTGTGTATCTTACCCAGCTTCTTTAATGTAGGACAAAGTTGCGTCTTACCCAAGATGGACAGTGATGAATGCGAATGTAATTGCGAAGGGGACTGGCTTTCCTTCTCATATCATCCCGCTCTTCTTTCAGGCAGGGATGAGCTGTTACATGTTAACTGGCAGCTGGTGCAGGTAAGTCTATTCATTGAGCTCGTAGTCATTTTCTTTGATTAGATTATAGAATATAATCCTCTCCTTCCCCTAGCAAAGGGGAGAAGGAGGCCATGGCATAAGACAAACCCAATGATTGTACTATTTGCCTTGTCTCCGACATTAAGGTTCCTTATACCTCTTTCATATAAGGTTATGTATTTCTCCCTCATCTGGAATGGCCCAGAAGTCTGACTATTGATCTTGCAGTTCCTATAATCTGATCGGCTTGTTAGAGGCTTGGTTTCCATCTTCACTCTATTGAACAGGAAGAGAACCCAAGTGTGGCAAACTCCCTTCAGTTCATAGAGACTCGTTCAGATTCCTCCCTCCAATAAGTGAGTCTTCCTAATCTAAAGGACCAATGGTTGTTATATCGTGTAGGAACAAATCACAATTTTTTAAAGTAAATTGTATTTTTCCTAACTAACAAATCTAAGGTCCTTTAGTTTACACTTATGCCCACCTCATGATACCCCTCAATCTGACACCTGGTCCAAAAGCATATTTGAATGTTTGTCTGGTTGGGAGGGAACTCCCAGACAGGTAGTTTACTGTCTAACCACCTTGTTTGAAAGTTCAGTGGACATTTTCCAGCCTTCGCTGAAAGTAATTCATAATGTAAAGAACCTCCGGTTTGTATTGTTAGGAAAAATACAATTTACTTTAAATAATTGTCATTGTGAAAATATTGGCTAAACAAAATTTATACTTCAAAGCTTTGATCAATAGGAGGAAGCCAGTAAGCTTGAGTGCTTCTTCACAGTAAGAAAGCATTGAATATTTCCTTACGAGAAAATAGAGAGATAATTATGCTTCTTATAGATTCTTAAAAAAAAAAAAATGAACATATATAAAGCGATACATGTACTATTTTAGATACTCATTACAGTAAGTTGCTTAATCATATATGATTTTGTAAATACTTTGGAACATTCTTATATTCACTTCCATTAAGCTTGCCTGAAAGAAAATTGGTAGGGTGGACAGCTAACCTAAAATATTGGGTAAAAATTGGATATTTTTCATTTATGTTGATACCAAGAAGTGACCTGGCAGTTGACATAACTTGAACAGGTAAACATTATTTTTATGTAAGCCCATGAAAATTTTGAGCTTACACTTGGGGATATATTTTACACAGTGAACTATAAAAAAATGTTAACTACAAATACAGTACATTTCTTCAGCCAATACAGCTTTTTGCATGGCCTTTAATGCACTTTTTTTTAGAATAGAGCAAATGAGTATTATGTGGGAATATTTGTCAATAGGATAGGACTTAGTGTAAATTATATGTAGTTGATATTTTGTGTACTGTGCATGTACTGGAGTTGCAATGTACTGGATATTAATATACTGTAAATGTTTTAGGAAAGACATAAAAGAAAATGAAAATGTCAAGGAACCCACTGAAAATGTTGAGGACATGGATGTGCAAGAAGCGAAGGTTGAGGAACTGTCCATTGCCTTCTCTACTCAACTTTTGAATGTTGAGGACATTGATTCACAGGACCGTGGTAATCCTCAGTTGGTCTCTGATTATGTGAATGAGATCTACAAGTATCTCCGTGAACTAGAGGTTTGTCTTGAAATTTTTAAAAATTCTTTAGTCAAAATAGGCGAGGAAATTTCACAGTACTACCTTTAAAAAATGCAAGATTTTCAACTGATGCTTTGATAGTAAAATGTATGCCATGGAAATTTTCTTTGGTAGTGTTTTTTTTTTTTTTTTTTAAGTGGCAATAACAGAAACAAACAAGGGCTTTATTTTATAAGTACTTAGTTCAGTAAACAAGCCAGATGGTATTATCAGTTGCAAGTACTATAGTGTTTTTTTTTTTTTTTTTTTTTTTTTTTTTTTTTTTTTTTTTTTTTTTTTTTTTTTTGTGTGTGTGTGTGTGTAACTGTAAACAGGGAATTGCTCCTTTTGACTGTTGTTGATAAACCCAGAATGTTAAGATTCCACTTTACCCTGACTGGTGACCAGTGTTGAACATCAGTCATTTCAAAGTGGTATATCAAAGTTTTAAGATCTCAGGGCTGGAAGTATTGTAGATAAAGCTGTACAGTAGTATAGATCTTGAACAAATAAAAAAATAAAATAAAAAAAAAAGTGTCTTGAAATATTGTGCTCTCAACGGTGCTAGTCTTGAACTGGCACGAGACCTTAATATTGAGATAGTATGTTTTTCAATTGCAGTCTTGAAATTTATTTCTCACAAAATTTTATCTTTACAGGATAGAAGTCAGGTCAAAAGTGGGTACCTTGAAGGACAAGTGATTAGTGGGAAGATGAGAGCAATTTTGATAGACTGGCTTGTACAGGTTCACTCACGCTTCACGCTATTGCAAGAAACACTCTACCTTACAGTTTCTATTATTGATAGATTCCTCCAGGTGAGAAGCTTAAAACTTAACACTTTTCTATGTTTAAATTCTTGAACATGGATGCTGCATGAATGTTCAAAAGCCTTAGACTACTGAGGGGGATGTTTACAAGCAAAGAGTTTAATAGGTGACTCTCTGTAAATAATTTTATAGTGAACCTTAACAGGAACAGTAGTAATCAAGTTAAGATAACTAAACAATTGTACATTTCTTGTTTATTGGGAAAGTGTAATTTTAGTGCCCAAGACAAATTGTCAAGAAGACTCTCCCATCTTGAGATATTTTGAAAAAAATTCAATATTTCTTTTCAACATAAAAAAAAAAAAAAGTCTGGTTGTTGTAATAAACGTCTAACTGAAACAAAATTGAAAGTGAGAGAACCATAGAAGTTGGATTAGTTTTGTTATGCTCTTTCTAATTGAAAGAATCCTTAATTTGAATGTGATATGTACCATCTGATCATGGTATTGAAGAGATCCTTGATAGAATCGACGTAGAACATTTTAAACATTCAGAGCGAATAAAAATAACTAATAAGATGGGGGGGGGGGGGACGACGACGACGACTCTGTAAGTATATCAATTGGCCAAACTGCAAAATTTTTAGGATTAAGAATTTGTTACTACATTTGGAAAGCCCACATAACATATGAGGTGTTCAGCATTAAAAGGGCCTCTCGCCACAACTTTTGAAAATGGCTTCTTTTGCCTTATCATTCTTCCCACAACATACAAAAGCATAGGGTAAATAATCCTTTATTAAGAATATGATTTTCAACCTTCTGGCCAGTAGTTGCCATCGAGTGGAAGTTTGTAAAACCCAGCAGCCTCTCACCACTCGGCTGCTGAGAACACCAAGTTGGTACCGAATGCCCATAGTTTCAACCTTCTGTGTGAATTGTAAACAAATCCTGTGATTTCTGCTGCTATTTTTAAACTTATTTTTGTGTGAATTTGCAGCTGCCACGATATTTTTTTGTATTATGTTTTTTTATGATGTTTGCTAGTGATTCTGCAGGTAACAGTTATGTGGCCAATGATTGTGTGATGTGGGCCAATGATTTGTGTGATAAGGTGAAAAAATATAGCTTTAAAAATAACCCCCTCCCCCCTTTTTATCCCAAAAAAGGGGGTAGTATATCAATTGGCCAAACTGCAAAATTTTTAGGATTAAGAATTTGTTACTAACATTTGGAAAGCCCACATAACATATGAGGTGTTCAGCCATTAAAAAGGGCTCTCGCACAACTTTTGAAAATGGCTTCTTTGCCTTATCAGCTTCCCAACATACAAAAGCATAGGGTAAATAATCCTTTATTAAGAATATGATTTTCACTTCTGGCCAGTAGTTGCCATCGAGTGGAAGTTGTAAAACACAGCAGCCTCTCACCACTCGGCATGCTGAGAACACCAGTTGGTACCGAATGCCCATAGTTTCAACCTTCTGTGTAGAATTGTAAACAAATCCGGTGATTTCTCTGCTATTTTTCTTATTATTTGAAATTGCAGCTCCCGATATTTTTTTTTGTATTATGTTATGATGTGCCTAGTGAATTCTGCAGGTAACAGTTTATTGGCCAATGATTGTGTGCTGTGGCCAATGATTGTGTCTAAGGAAATGAAAATATTCGCTTCAAACAAAATACCCCCTCCCCTTTTGTATCCCAAAAAAGGGGGTAGATTGAACTACCACTTTTTTTATATGCATACTATTTTATTCTTTATCACAAATATTTCCTCTCATACAAATTTCAACTATCTTGAAAAATAGACACGAGAGCAGGTTGAAGTTCCAAAATTTTTATGACTTATAACTCAAAATTTTTTTGGTAGCAAGAGGCCCTTATAATGCTGAACACCTCATATGTGAAATAAAAATGAAAACATTAAATTTTATCAATTATCAAATTTTTTTTTGGGGTGGGGCCAATAGACCTCTTAATTTTCTGTATAAAGCAACTGCTGACTATCATTGATTTGATTATGAATGTAAAGTATATGGCTTGGTATTGGATGCAGCGCTGAAAATGTTAGACCTTGATCACAATGAAGGCCTTGGAATATGTGCAGTTACTTAGCTAATGATTAGCCTCGCATGGCATCCTAAATTCGAAAGAATTTGCATGCAAGTGACTGTTGCAATGCGAGGATGACAGGTCCCACCCACTGCATTGGGAACTCACAAGTGACAGAAGCCAATAGCATCATCCTTATTCATGCCGCGCAACTGACAACAGTCATTTTGCTCATGAATTCCTGTTCGCCATTTTCTTTTGATTGCTTGCTGAAGTTTGTGATGTACCCTCTTTAGTTGGGTTTTCGTCTGTTGCATTCAGCTTAGTTGCTCTTATTTCATTAGTTTTTTCTTCTGTTAGCTCAGAATATTAGTATGTCTGATTCTAGTGCTTTCCAGTTTTGCTGTTGTAGTGAAGGCTGCAAGACTAGATTGATTGTGTTATGATGCGCACACTAGGTGCTGCTCACCTTAATAGGTTAGTAAGGAACAGGATCAGGAAGGCGGCCGCTAGAGCCAAAAGTAGGGCTTCTGTCAGTAGGGACTATTCCCCAAGTCCCAAGGCAGACTCTGGTCTGGCTCTTCCTTCTACTCCTGGTAACAGTCTTTCACATATCCTTAGCCCTTCTTCTCTCCCTCCTCTTACTCCAGTGCTCAGCTCCCATGCTTCCAAACCCAATGCCATTGCCAGTCTAGAGTCTAGGGTTAAATCTTAGTTTGACAAAAGTTTATCTGGTAATGAGTTCTGTTTCAGAGTTGGGGGCATCTCTTTTATTCCTCATGGACAAAGTGGAGACGCTAAGTGTATCTAGTAATAGTGCCAAGTGAAGTATCAGTGGAGGTGGTGGTTGCCTGTCATGTTGGATCTCTTAGACTAAGGTCCCTGTCCCACTCCTCTGCACTAGGGAGAAGACATACTGAAGATCCAAGAGAGGCTGATAGGGTTTGCCCACAGGCTGCTGCCCCTTCTGTTGGTTGTGTTGTAAGTCCCAGGATACGACCAACAACCATTGGAAAGCCATGTCTGGGGATGTGCGCCATCTATCATCCAGTTCTGACTCTGAGTCTGATCACAGGCATCGTAGACGCTACAGGAACTCTTCTAGGCCATTGAAAAGGCAAGTACCTGATTCGGCTCCAAAGTCCCTGCTGCCAATCAAGCGGCATAAGGACTCCTATGCCCACGCCCTTCCTTCGTGTAGTTATGGGATTGATCCTTCTGTATTTGTTCTGGTACAGTTGCCTTCTCATCCATGGTACTCATCTTGTGCTACTGTCTCCCAAGGACTCCAAACATCAGAAACTCTGTGTTGGGCACTTGTCACCCGAGCATCTGCCTTGACACAAGAATCCCACTCTTGAGAGCCCAGTCCCGGGCATGCTCCAATCTCAAGCAACTGCCTGCCCACCACTGGCTCCCACACCACCAGTTCATGCTCCCGCTTTGACTGCTTTCCCTCTTATGCTGCCTGCTCCTGCTCCCGCTTTGACTGCTTTCACTCTTGCGCTGCCTGCTCCTGCTCCCGCTTTGACTGCTTTCACTCTTGTGATGTCTGCTTTTTTTTTTTTTCACCTGTTCAACCTGCACCGGAACCTGCTTTGGATCTGAAACTCTCGGCCCCTTCTGCTTCAAGACAGGTAGTCCATCGGCAACAGCAGACCTTGGTTTCGGAATCAGATGACCCATCTCTTGCAATGCTGAAGAGTCAGCTCGCAGAGATCCTGAGTTACTTCAGGAGAGCTCCTCCAGCAGATCCCGCTAAGACGGCAGACGAACTTTCTCCGGTTTCTTCAAAGGATGAGGAGGATGGGGGTTAAGATTCAGCTCAATGGACGGCATACAAGGCCTTACTTTTTCTCCTGGAGAGCTAACTGGGGTTCTTCACTCCTACTCCTGTGCTTCCTGCTTCCTCGATCTGATGTCGAAGAATCAACTGGAACTCGCTCTTCTTCCCAAGATGGTCCTTTCCACCTCCTCCAAGTTCCTCGCTGGATGAGTGGTTTTTGCGCTCGGCTGCCAATCTGGTGGTCCGAAGTTAGATTCCCAGCTTTGCCAATGCGGAATCAGAGGAAAATTTTATTTCTTGATATAGTGTGGTTCATATCCCACAATAAGCTGTAAGTCCTGTGGTCTGGTAAAACTAAGACATACTTAACTTTCCACCTCCTTCAGGAAAACTTTGAAAGTGGTCTGAGTGGCTCTCAACGAAGAGGGAACAAGGGAAGGTGATGTTCGCTCATCCTACCTCACTTCTTATCAAGAGGACCTATAGAAAGCCCCTCCCTGGGAGTCGCTGCCTCCTTCCAACGGGTCTTCTCTAGTCTCATAGACTCTGCGCTGTTCAGCCTTCACCTCCACCAGAGTTTTCTGCTCCTTGGCTAGATTGGACGACCTCATCAAGAGCCTGTTTAAGGTGTTTGAAGCGTTTAGTTTCCTCGGCTGGACAGTGGGTACTCTCGCAAAGAAGATAGAGAACGCACAGGGATGGTTAACTCTGTTTCGACAGACCTTCTGAGCGTGCTTTTGTGCATGGATAAAACTATCTGAGATGACTCTGGAGCTTGTCACTCTTCGCCTTTGGACTTCTGAAGAGCGACTTTTGGTGTTATTTTGCTTTGAAAGGAGTGACATCCTTGCAGGAGGCAGCTTTCCTTTTCATGCCTTTGGACCCCTCCCATCTCTTCCTGCAGGCCATGGTAAAGCAGATTGCTGCAGACCTGCAAAACAAGTCTACTCAGGACCTCCTGACTCCGTCGTCATGCTTCAAGCCTTTGTTGTCTCTGCCCTTTCGTCCGAAGTTCATCACTCCACTCCAACAGCACCCCTTTAGTGCAAAGAGACCCCAGCCTCATTCTAGACCCTGCTCCAACCTGTGCTTCCATTTAAAATCTGTTAAGAAACTCCTCTGCCAAATCTCAATCGAGGAAGTTAACCAGAAGTCCTTCATGCCCCATTGGGAGCCAGGCTTCTCGAGTTCTGGGAGAGGTGGGCTCACGGGAGCAGAGCCATGGATTGTCTGGGTATGAGAGGAGGACTACTGCATCCCTTTCTCAGAGATCCCTCCTTTAGTCTACTCTCCCATCGCATTGACAACGTACTTGAGAGGATCAGAAAGGCACATTCAAAGGAAGTGTCCTCCCTCCTCCTGAAGAAGACCATAGAAGTAGTAGTAGAAGTCAATTCCTAGGGATTTTACAATTGCCTGTTTGTAGTTCCCAAAACATCAGGGGGCTGGAAACTGGTATTGGCTGTAAGTGCTCACGATTGCTTTGTAGAAAGGACCAAGTTCAAGATGGATAAGAGTCAGTCAGTTATGTCATCCATTCATCTGGGTGATTGGATGATCACTAGAGATGCAGGATGCTTATCTGCACATCCCAGTATTCTCTCAGGTTCTTTCTCTCGCCTTTATTTAGACGACTGGCTTCTTTGTTTGCCGTAGAAGAAACAGTGCATGAAGGACAACATTTCATCTCTCCCAAGAATTGGGGATGATTCTCGACTCTCGGACTTCTCAGGCTTTTCTTTCCCCAAAGAGAGTTGCGAACTGCATTCGGTCAATCAAAAAACTCCTCTCTCTCTCATTGTGCTCATGCAGGAGATAAAATCCAATCTCAAATGGTGGTTGCCTGAAAAAATGTATTCACAGGGGAGATCCCTTCTTTCTCCCAATCCTTACCTGGACTCTTACTAGGACGCTTCGGTTCTGGACTTGGGAGCCCTCCTAGTCTCGGGAGGTCTCTGGGACACGGTTTCCAGAAGAAACGAAGCTCCACATCAACATCAAGGAGTTGAAGGCTATTCATCTGGTCCTATATCAGTTCTCCTCATATGTGTAAAACAAGACACATGCTGACAACACCATGGCCATCAGGAAATGGGGCGCACACATTTTTCCCTGTCAGATGGCAAGAGCTATTCCTGTGGGCTCATCAGAATAAAGTAACACTCGTCACCCGCTCCATTTGGGAAATTAAATGTCTTGGCGGACGAGTTTAGCTGGTGGAGGCAAGTGCTCCCACCAAGTGGACTCTGGACAATAGGATTTGCTATGACCTGTGTAGATTGTGGGGCAGACCCCCAATAGACTTGTTTGCGACATCAAGGAACAACCGCCTTTCTCTCTTCTGCTCTCCAGCCCCGGATCCTTGAGCATGGGCAACGGACGCACCTCTGATCATTGGTCGGGCCTGGACCTTTACACATTCACTCCCTTCAACCTGGTCAGAGAAGTCCTGAACAAGTTTGTGGCCCACAGCAATGTCTCATTGAGTGGTAGCTCCGTTCTGGCCAGTGAAGGAATGGTTCCTGGACCTTCTTTGTCTTCTGATAGACTTCCTGCAACTGCTCTGTGGCTACTCAGACAACTGCACTTCAGGAGGTACCACCAAGGATTGTCCATGCTTGCTCTGACAGGCTTCAGACTCTGGAAAATCATCAGAGCAAAGAGTTTTTAAAGAGCAGCGAAAGGTATTGCAAGGTGCAGACGCCAGTCTACTAGAATGTCTACCAAAGTGGGCAGTCTTCCATAGATGGTGCTTTAGACATCACATCTAGTTTCCTTAGACATCTGTAGCCCATATCGCCGATTTTCTCCTCTTATTTAAGAACCTTTCATCTTCCATGATTAAAGGTTACCAGACCATGTTTTTTTCTGTATTTAAGCGCCATAAGCTACATCTTTCATCTAATCAAGATCTTCATGACCTACTGAAATCTTTTGATACTTCCAAACAGAAGTAGTCAACAGTGGTGTCCTGGAACCTGGATGTAGTACTGAAGTGGCTTGTGGACCCTCCCTTCGAGCCCCTAAATCCACCTATCTAAAGGATGTTTTACGTAAAACGTTTTTAGTGGCCTCAGCTACGGCTAAATGTGTGAGCAAGCTACACACTATTGATAGAAGAGTCAGATTCTCCCAAGGCGACGTGGTCTGCTCCTTTACCTTGGGCTTCCTAGCCAAGAATGAGGATCCTAATAAGCCATGGCCTCACTCTTTTCATATCAGGAACTTAACAGGTATCCTGGACTCAGACTAGGAAGAAACAGCTCTGCCCAGTCAGAGCACTTGTGTTACCTGGATAGAATGGAGATCAGGGGATCCAAGTAACCTCTGGTGTTCTTTCAAATCCCTCCAGTCCGCTTTCCAAGAACAGCATTGTTCTTTATTAGAGACAAATATGCGAAGCTCATTTCCGGATACAGGAGAAATCGCTTCCGTTGCTTAAAATGAGAGCGAATAAGGTCAGCGCTGTAGCCACCTATCCTTTAAGCACAGCTCGTCATTTTCTGCCATCCTTTAATCAACATATTGGAGGTTAAGTAGATATTCGCATCACATTTGAAAGAAGTAAAACCGTGTTTGAAAATTGTAGCACCCTTGGTGATGGCTGGCATGGTATTGGGTGAGAAAGCATAGGAGAGACATGATCTCTATCTCTTTTTGCTTCTGTCAAGGATGTTGAGTTATGGGGAACCTGGGGGGTTATCTGGTACCTGGAGGACCCACCAGTTTGTTGGTTGGTTAGTGTCTTTTTATCTTGAATTTGTGTAATGGTGACAGGTTTACTCTCTGGTCTTGTTGTTAAGGTACTGTGCCCAGTACCTAGAAGTGAGTGTTCGTAAACTATCGGTGATAAGATTAGTGTGAAAATAGTAGGATAAAGCGTCTTCTAAGTTAGTTTATCAAGTTAAATACTGTAAATCAGAACAAGATGGCAGTAATTTCCAACTGCGGAAAGAAATGGCGAAATTTTAGCTTGCTTGGCAGATTCGCAATACGATGAGGTAGCAGGAAGGGAACTGGAATTTCTCATCTATGAGATCAGCAACAGTCCTAACCAAAAGATACAAAAGCATTCATAGATATATTAGAAGGATATAATCCTTCAAACTGGAACAAATCAACTGAAAACATCTTGAAAATAATTGAAGAAGTTCCAAATAAAATCCAAGTGGTCAAGAGACTCGTAAAGAAAATATACATAAACCAACATATTCCGACAAAAAAAATGAATAAGGTGAACCTTGTGAATATCCTAATTGATGCATTAGGAAAAAGAATGCCAAAAGCATGCAAACTGTGTAAGGTGTGGTATAGCATAGTTAATCCACAAAACCTAATCAGAAAATGTGCTGCATGCAACATTCCGACCCATCCACAGTGTGCTGAGGTAATGCAAGATATGAGAAAATATACAAGAATATTTTGTTCAACATGTCTATCGTGGATAGACAATGTTATTAAATCAAGATTGAATGTACAAATAGTTGAGGATGAAGAAGAAGAGGAAGAGAAAGAAGAAGAGGAAAACGGAAGTGAAGTAAACAAAACTGAAATGACAGAAAAAAATAAGGAAAACAAAGAACAAGATAGTATGGATGCAGAGATACTCATGGATACTACATATGAGGCAATAAAGCAGCATACTTACGAAGAAATAAATTACGATATGACAACACAAAAGAAAATCCCGAAGAGGCTCTACCCAGATCTACACAATGACGGGAAAGAGGAAAAAATAGACAAAAAAGACAGTCTGCAACCTTTTGAAAAGAGGGAATTGCAGATTTGGAGAAAGATGTTACTACAAACATCCTAAGGTATGTCACAACTATGAAATATATGGTAAATGTGCATACCTAGATGGCTATGAGGATGATTGCAGAGATCTGCATCCAAAAATATGCAAAAACCTAAAAGAAGGAAAAGGATGTAAGTTCGACAAAAAATGTAAATATATGCACCCTGTAGCCATCAACGAGATATGCAGAGATGTCAGCAAAAAATTTCAAAGCATCAGCTCCAAAATTCTACTCAAGAGATAATAACTGTATTTATTATGCAAGAGGATATTGCAGAAATGGAGAAAATTGCAGATTCAGACACAAAATTAATAATTATGATGAAGGAAGATCAAATATTATGGAAAAGTTGGATTTTTTAATGTCAGAATTTCTGGAAATGAAAAAAAGAACAACATACCAGAACAGGAAAGAGACATGGGAAAATCCTTATTACTACCAATATTAAATGAAGGAAAAAAACGCAAACCATCATAGTGATGAATGCGCAGGGTTTAGTTACGAGTAACTCAAAAAGAAAAATAGTGCTTAGAAGAACTAACCCAAATTGAAAAGAAAATAGATATAATGAATATAAGTGAAACCTGGTATTCCCAAGAGACTGGGAATGATGATCAAATGAAAGGGTTCCAAACTTATAGATCAGATAGAAAAAATAGGACCTAAGGGGGAACCGCAATATATGGGAAAGACAAAAAACAAGGAAAAATATGAGAGAAATATAGTAACTCAGAATGTGAACTAATAGCGGTAGAATTTGAAACTGAAAAATTAATGAACATAGTAATATATAGACCTCCTAATACTAAAGAGTTTGACTTAATAATAGAAAAATTGGATGATATATGTAGAAATCACAAGGACTGGACTATTCTCCTATTTGGAGACTTCAACTTTCCTTTCGTAGACTGGAAAGAACGCAATAGGAGATTGTGGTTGTACTTATACATATAAAAAAGAGAGTAATAGTAGTGCAGAAGATAAGAGGCAATTCGAAAAGCTATTAGATATGCTACTAGAATACAACATTCAACAAATAAATCACCTGCCAACAAGAAAGGAAAATACTTTAGACCTAGTATTTGTGAACGAGATGAATTATGTTAAAGAAATAATAGTTTATAATGCTAGTATTTCAGACCATAATGTCATAGAATTAACAGTCCATTCCAAAGCAAGTGAAAACAGAGATAAGCAAGAAATGAAAAAGTGGGAAGGATATGGAAAATATAACTTCTACAGTAAAAATATAAAATGGTCAGAAATAAATGAAGAATTAAACAAAGATTGGGATAACATTTTCGTAAGTGATGACATAGTAAGGGTAAATACAGAGATATTATATAAAATATTAGAGAAAATAGTGGATAAATATATACCGAAGAAGAAAAGTAAACATCAGTCATGCATACCAAGAGACAGAAGGATCTTGTTCCAGAAAATCAGAAAGTGGAAAAAAGGTCTTGCAAAAGAAAAAGAAAAAAATGCATGGAAAGTTATAGAACTAAAAAGTAAGATAGAAAATGCAGAACAAAAGATTATACAATCAAAAGAAAATTTAAAACGGGACTTGGAAGAAAAAACCCTAATAAATATCAAGCAAAACCCCAAACTATTATACTCATACGCGAAAAAGATGAATAAAAGAAGAATAGAAATAGGCCCTCTAAGAATTGAAGGGAGATTAACGAATGAAAAAAAGGAAATTTGCAACCTACTGGCCGAACGATATAAGAGAGAATTCACCCCTAGAATAGATAATGAAGATAATGATATAGAAGTAAGGGACGAAAATAGTGAATATTTAGCTGACATAGAAATTAATGAAGCTGATATTGTGCAGGCAATTAATGAAATTAAAAATGGAGCTGCTGCAGGGCCTGATGGAGTTCCTGCTATTTTGTTAAAGAAAGAAGTTCATTCTATCGCAAAGCCACTTGCAATATTATTTAGACAAAGTGTAGATACAGGCAAGATATATGCTAATTTGTGATGAGCACAAATTAGCATATATCACCCCTACTTTCAAAAGTGGATCAAGACTAGAGGCAAGTAATTATAGGCCTGTGAGTCTAACATCACATATTATGAAAGTGTATGAAAGGGTAATGAAGAAAAATATTATGGATCATTTAATAAAAAATAATTTGTTTAATATAGGACAACATGGTTTCGTACCCGGAAAAAGTACACAAACCCAACTGTTAGTCCACCGTGAGAACATATTCAAAAATATGAAAAGCGGAAATGAAACATGTGGTTTATCTAGACTTTGCAAAAGCTTTTGACAAGGTAGACCATAATATATTAGCGAAGAAAATTAGAAAACACAATATCGTGGATAAAGTAGGAAGATGGTTAAAAGAATTTTTACACAACAGAAAACAGATAGTTATTGCAAATGATGAGAAATCGGATGAAGCCAAGGTAATATCCGGTGTGCCACAAGGTACGGTGTTAGCTGCAATACTGTTTGTTATTATGATTGAAGACATAGACAGTAATGTTAAGGATTCGGTAGTGAGTAGTTTCACTGATGACACAAGAATAAGTAGAGAAATTACTTGTGACGAAGATAGGAATGCTCTACAAAGAGATCTTAACAAAGTATATGATTGGGCAGAGGTAAATAGGATGGTATTTAACGCTGATAAATGAATCAATAAATTATGGAGACAGAGAAGGAAAGCTATATGCATATAGGGGACCTAATAATGAGACCATCACAAATAAGGAAGCAGTTAAAGACCTTGGTGTTATGATGAATAGGAACATGTTATGCAATGTTCAAATAGCAATTCTTTTGGCAAAATGTAAAGCAAAAATGGGAATGTTGTTACGGCACTTCAAAACAAGAAAAGCTGAACACATGATTATGCTTTATAAAACATATGTTCATAGTCCACTTGAATATTGCAATATATGGTACCCACACTATCAAAAGGATATTGCACAAATAGAGAGTGTACAAAGGTCCTTTACAGCTAGAATAGAAGTTAAGGACCTTGACTACTGGGAAAGACTACAATCCTTAAAATTATATAGTCTAGAAAGGAGAAGAGAATGCTACATGATAATTCAGGCATGGAAACAAATAGAAGGAATAGCAGAAAACATCATAGAACTAAAAATATCAGAAAGAGCAAGCAGAGGTAGATTAATAGTGCCCAAAACTATACCAGGAAAAATAAGGAAAGCACACAGGACATTATTCCACTACCCACCAGCATCGATAATGCAGCTCTATTCAATGCGTTGCCAGCTCATCTGAGGAATATATCAGGAGTGAGCGTAGATGTGTTTAAGAATAAGCTCAACAAATATCTAAATGCATCCCAGACCATCCAAGATTGGAAGATGCAAAATATACCGGAAGATGTACTAGCAAAACTCTGGTAGACATTAGAGGTGCCTCACACTGAGGGACCTGGGGCAACCCGAATGAACTGTAAGGTCTGTAAGGTAAGGGCAAGGGCTTGAATATTTTATCTTAAGTCTTGTCAGCAGTCAGGCATATCCCCCATTGCAAGACTTCCACCAATGTAGAGGAGATTCCCGGCTCACTGACGCACCACTACAGGTTAAGATGAGCACCACCAGAGGCAGCATCTCCTGCTGTAGCGAACTTACCAGGTAAGCGAGCGACAAACACTGAGCCAGTGTTAGCCATTCCTTTAGTTCAATAATAACATTCCTTTAATGCATTCAGTTAGTTTAGTCCGTTCATCTCACCCCCCTAGCAATGTGGGATTCAGCTAAGTAATTACTTGGTAAGTTACTTTTATAACTACCCTCCCCTCTGATTTTCATAGAATTAGCAGGAATAAATAAGAATGACACTGTTGGTTTGTCGCTTGCGAGTTCCCATTGCGCAGGAAGTGTTTTTAATCCAGGATGCTAGTTCCTGGCTGGACAAGTGGTTTTCGTGCTCGGCTGCCAATCCGGTGGTCCGAAGTTCGATTCCTGGCTCTGCCAACATGGAATCAGAGAAATTTATTTATGGTGAAAGAAATTAATTTCTCGATACAGTGTGGTTTGGATCCCACAATAAGCTGTAGGTCCCGTTGCTAGGTGACCAATTGGCTCCTAGCCACGTAAAAATATCTAATCCTTCGGGCCAGCCCTAGGAGAGCTGTTAATCAGCTCAGTGGTCTGGTAAAACCAAGATATACTTAATTCAGGATGCTGTGCAAGGCTAATTGTTAGCCAAGTAATTTCTTGGTAAGTATATATATATAAAACTTCATTTTATTTTAAAAATATCATTTTGATTTAAGAGCTTTATTTTTAAATAACCACCCACCACCTTTCCCAATTAGAGCTAGAATGTTTGAGTCGCTGAAAATAAATATACAAGTGCCTTTAATAGTAAAATGACCTCCTTGTATAATGAATAAAATGCGAATTTGCACACACCTGAAATATTGGGAATTTGCACTACTGAAATATTTATAAAAAAGTTATTCATACACCAGAACACCACAGACAACATGCAGTAGAGCATATAAGCTCAAAAGGTCCACACGCAATATATACAGATGGATCTAAATCAGAGCATGGAGTGGGATATGCTACAGTATCCCAAGACAAAACATATCAGTTCTCTTCCCAATAATGCATCGATATTTACAGCCGAGTTAATAACATCAGCCATAAAAATAATACAAGAAAACACTTTATAATTTTGTGATATATAGCGACTCCTGAAGCACTATAGAGGCCTTTCAAAGTTACACTCCAAAAAATAATATTGTAAAACACATTTAAGTTTTCACTCCATAAGTTATATAATAATGGAAGAAATATTGAAATATGGGCATGGATAAAAGGAAACGAAGAGACTGATGAACTCGCTTAAGAAGCAGTCCTCATGATAAAAGGAAATGTAAACATCCCTTTTAGTGACTAGATAAGATAAATAAAAACAATCACTGTAAATAAATGGCAAAATGTAAGGAATAGGCCATATTACTTGTCTGACACACAGGCACTTTATGAGCAGCCCATGTGGCCATGTTCCTGAGTGCTCAGAGTGCAAGGTGTTGGTAACCATAAGATGTGTGTCCAAAGTATGACCAGCATAGACTATTAACTTTTGGAAATAAATCAATAAAGGAAATTTAATCAATCTTTTGCATTTTCAGGGTTTCCAGTTTTGATGTTTGTGAGGAAGTGTGATTTGTGTAGTAAAAGATAAAAAGTATAATAAAAGCACGAAAACTGTTTAAATGAATTTTAAAATTCCTTTTTAGTATGTATGTTTGGAAGCATGAGTAAATGTATTTGTGTATGTTCCAGTATGAAAGCCTATGCCTTTGTGCCATTTTTAATTTAAGTTTAATTTATTCAGCACCATACTGAATGACAGATTTGGTCCCAGTATTTGGCCTTAGGTCTAGACCTGACGGCATTTTATTCTAATCCTTCGGGCCAGACTTATGAGAGCTGAAAGTCAGCGCACTGGTCTGGTGAAACTTTTATAATATAATAATAATTGATAGAATTAAATAGTAATATCTCTTATTTGTGTCAGGGCAGTATAGCCTTCAATGTATTGTTGTTTTGTGTTTAGTAGATTTGCAAATCCATTTTGGGAACCGATGAAAATTAACTATTGCATTTACGGTATATGCAGATTTTTTAAAAGGTTAGTCTTTAACCCTTAAACGCCGAAGCGGTAAAAAAAAAATGTCTCCCGTGTGCCGGAGAAGTTTCAAAGTGAGCGCGGAAACGGAAAAAATATTTTTTTCAAAAAATCACAGCGCGCTTAGTTTTTAAGATTAAGAGTTCATTTTTGGCTCCTTTTTTTGTCATTGCCTGAAGTTTAGTATGAAACCATCAGAAATGAAAAAAAATTATCATTATCATATATAAATAATGCGATATATGATAGCGCAAAAACGAAATTTCATATATAATTGTATTTAAATCGCGCTGTGCGCAAAACGGTTAAAGATAAACAGGGGTTTACTTTTTTTTTTTGTTTTGTAATGTACACTAAATTGCAATCATTTTGGTATATAACACATTGTAAAACTATAAAAGCAACACACAGAAAATATTATCACAAAATAATGCATGAATTCGTAACGCGCGGACGTAAACAAATATTTTTTCAAAAATTCACCATAAATATAAATATTGTCCTAGAGACTTCCAATTTCTTTCAAAATGAAGACAAATGATTGAATATTACTATACTGTAAGAATATTAGCTTACAAATGCATTTTTCGACCATATCTGATGAGTTAAAGTTGACCTAATGTCGAATTTTTTTTATATATATATTTTTTTATATGCAATTATTTCGGAAATAAGAAAAGCTACACCTTTCAAATATTTTTCGTTTTATTCTACATGAAATTATGCACATTTTCATATATAAAACTCTATGAAATGCCTAATATGAAACGGAGCAAATATTCCGAGAATGGGACTTACGCATTTCGGAGATTTGTGGCGGAGAATCCGCGCGCGGAGGGAAGGAAAGTTTTGTTTAAAAATTCACCATAAATTTAAATATTGTGCTAGAGACTTCGAATTTGTTTCACGATGAAGATAAATGACTGAATATTACTAGACTGTAAGAGTTTTATCTTACAATTGCGTTTTTCGACCATTTCGTAGAGTCAAATTTGACCGAACGTGGTTTTTTTTTTTTTTCTATTTATCGTGATTTATATGCAAATATTTCTAAAATGAGAAAAGCTACAACCTTCAACTATTTTTTGTTGTATTATACATGAAATTGCGCACATTTTCACATATAAAACTTTATGTAACGGCTAATTTAAAATGGTGCAAACATTACCACAATCGCACGTATGATTTTTTCGGAAGAGTTACCGCGCGGACGTAAAGAAAATGTAATTTTTTTTTATAAATTCACCATAAATCGAAATATTGTGCTAGAGACTTCCAATTTGTTGAAAAATGAAGGTAAATGCTTGAATATTACTAAAAATATAAGCATTTTAGCTTACAATTGCGTTTTTCGACCATTTCGGTAGAGTCAAAGTTGACCGAAGGTTGAAAATTTGTCACTTATCATTTTTTTATATGAAAATATTTCAAAATTGATAAAAGCTACAACCATGGGTTGTTTTTAGTTGTATTGTGCATGAAATTGCGCACATTTACATGTATAAAACTTTATGTAACGGCTAATTTAACATGGTGCAAACATTACCACAATCGCATGTATGATTTTTTTGGGAAGAGTTACCGCGCGGACGTAAGGAAAAAGTTTTTTCATAAATTCACCATAAATCGAAATATTGTGCTAGAGACTTCCAATTAGTTTCAAAATTAAGGTAAATGATTGAATATTACTAAAATATAAGAGTTTTAGCTTACAATTGCGTTTTTTGACCATTTCGGTAGAGTCAAAGTTGACCGAAGGTTGAAATTTTGGCACTTATCGTTATTTATATGAAAATATCTCAAAACTGATAAAAGCTACAATCATGAATATTTTTTTGTTGTATTTTACATAAAAATGCGCAAATTTTCATATATAATACTCCATGTAACGGCTAATTTAAAATGGTAAAAAAATTATGTCAAAGTGACGAAATAATTTCCGAGATGTGTCACAGATACTTTTTAGTGCGGCAAGAAAGAAATTCGCGCTTGTGCGCCTGCGTAACGATTGTAAACAAAACAACACCTTGATCCGTGAACTCCCAGCACCCCCCAAGGCGCGTGATTCAAGAGTTTTCGGCTGGTAGGCCTAAAAGTATTTTTCCGCGAATTTAAAAAAAAAACTTTTGTATGTCGACGTAAAATACGTCCAGTCGGCACCCGAGAGACAAAAAATGTTGACGTAAAATACGTCCAGTCGGCGTTTAAGGGTTAACGATGGTAGAGAATGTTTGGGATTTATTCTAAGCCTCCATTTTGCAGGGCCATTTGCAGTTACACAAATTTGAATGTGAATACAAGAAAAAAAAATTTTCTTTTAGATAATTAGGTAAGAAAAGTAACCAGAACTGACACATGATTAAAAGCATATTTTTTTTACAGGTTGAAAGATCAATACCCCGTAATAAGTTACAGCTCGTTGGTGTTACTGCAATGTTCATTGCTAGTAAATATGAGGAGATGTACTGCCCAGAAATTGGAGATTTCAGTTATATTACTGATAAGGCATATTCAAGAACAGATATTAAAAGGATGGAAATCCACATGTTAAAGACTCTTCAGTTCAATGTATCTTACCCACTTCCTCTGCACTTTTTGAGAAGAAATAGTAAAGCTGGATCTGTGAGTATCATTATTGAAGCTACAAATTGTAACATATATACTAAATGGTAATAGTGAAATGTGTCTAGGCTGCTTTTTTTTTTATCTTTAGGTCCAAGAAACTTTTGGTATCTAAATTTTTTTAAATCTAATTTTCATGGACTTATGAAATTTTTTAAAATTTTCACAAAATTATTTTGTACGGAGTATGTTTAGTTCCAAATTTGTCATCATGAAATATAGTTTTAAAGTGCTACCAGCTGAGCATCTCTTATTTGCTTCTCTCTGTAGTTAGATAGGCTTGAGGAAACCACTCTTCTACATAAATCATGTTAGTAAAATAAATCCTCCTAATAAGGGCTACACCACCATTGTATTGAATAGGCCTATGCAGGTGAAAATCTCTAGTAACTTTTGTCCTGTTGTGGGCCATCTGAAAAGAACATTTTCTTGTTTGCCAATTCAAATCAGTGTGAAATGCTGAGCATTTTTAATTGCCCTCATCTTAGGATAAGGCTCACTCGTGGGCAATTCTTGCCTATTCAAGTAACCTATTCATTGCTGAGGCCGAACAGTAGGATGCTTGTGTGCCCTAGCATCACAACATGTAAGCCTAGCATTTGTTATCCAAGTCTCCCATATCGGATCTCAAAGCTGTGTGTGTGAAGCATTTCAGTGGTTTCTCTGTTTTGGTGAATGCTGGCCTATGGCATGTTCTGTCAAGTACATAAATACTGTATGTCACTGTCGAGAGAAGCCTATAAAATCTCTAGAGAAACCTATAAAACACAATATTGAATGTTCTTTTCAGTATTTAGTGAGAACTTGACAAAACTAATATTAATTTGAGCACTGTACCAACATGTTTGATTATTTTAGGGCTTTTTTCCTCTCTTGTACAGGTGGATGCCACGCAGCACACGTTAGCCAAATATCTCATGGAGCTGTGTTTGTTAGAATACTCAATGGTCCATTTCAAGCCCTCAATCATTGCTGCTGCAGCACTCTGTCTTGCTCTCAAGTAAGTGAAATTTGGAGGTAGCTCCTACTCCCTTTTTGAGTGTGACTTAAGTTCATACTTTTTAATATCACATTGGAGATGGTAAAATTTGTTCTTTGCAACTAGCATTAGATTTTTTTTTCGTGCTTAACTGTCCAAATTTTTGAACTGCCTACTTCCAGTTTTCACATATGTTATGAGGGAGTTAGTTTTGAAGTGTAAATGATGGCACTGAATCACTTTTGATCACTGTCTCCTCCAAGGAGACATTGTATTGTCTACTGCTTTTACAGCCACCCACCAGGCCATTAAGCCATGGCTAAGTTAAGTTGTTGGCAGTAAAGCAATTGAATTCTTTATTTGAACTTATCCTGCCATGATTTTGCTTTCCTCAAACATTGGCCAAGTTTGGTCATTGGGCTTGTTATAAAAGAAATTAATGTTATATTAGTTCTGGCTAACATTTCTTTGAAAACCCTTGATCTAAGATCTCAGATGCTTAAGGCATGACTATGCAGTTACTTAAATATAAGTAGATGGGGTGTTTACCCAATTTATGTATGCATTTTGAGGTGTGACATTTCAAACATTGCGTTTTTTAAGACCTTTGAACCCATTATTTCAGGTTGTCTGATGGCAGTGAATGGAATAATACACTAGTGTTTTACTCGCGTTATACTGAAGAACAGTTAATTCCGGTTATGGCAAAGATGTCCTCTGTAGTTGTTAAGAGTTACACCATGAAACAACAGGTAAGGAAGCAAGTCTGAGATTTTGTTAAACTTGAGTTTGTGTAGGTTTCATTCATCATAGTAAATTTTTGCAGTGACTTGTTAACTGTACTTTTTTTTATTATTATTATTTAACAATGTTATACATACCCACTTTTTTTTTGAGTGGGTAGCAGAACTTCCCCTGGGTAATTTAATTTAAAGTGGGAGCTAGAGCTTTCATTCAGGCTTTTTGTTTTTGTTTTGTTAGGAATGGCTCTGTGAATCATGTACTTCTATCATTGGACAGAGAAATCTAATTGTTCCAGTGCCAGGTCTTGACACTAAAATTTTGTCAATGCACCATCACTGTAAGAGGTGTCATTAACTTAAGAATGACTTTGAGTGATTGAGTGACGACAAAGTAGTATCCTATTAACAAGAGGCAGGAAGTAAATGATGTAGATGGGCTGATCATATCATTAAATCTTGGGTGTTAAAGCTCTTACACAGATCCCAAGCAATAGCAGTGAACAACATAATGTCCAAAGCGTGAAAAGGTCTCAATATAGAGAACTCTTGAAATGCCTTTTACATTAGAGTAATTTTTCTAAAAACTTACAATAATTATTTGCATTTTTCAGGCTGTAAGACTAAAGTATAAGGTAAGCAAGTATATGAAAATCAGCGACATTCCACAGCTCAAGTCAAAAATTATCCAGAATCTTGCAGAGAAGGGCTCTCTGACATAAGGTGGCACCAGAAGCTCGGAATGTTACCGTGATGAAATCATATTTACATTTACTTCTAGTAGATACATTCTTACTGTGATTGAAATATTTTAGCATGCATTATTGTAATTTTTGATCACATTGTTGTAGCTTGTGTTATTAGTAAAGCAGTAACTGGTGTCATAGACATTGGGTAAGTGTTAGTGACAATTTTTTCTGCGATACCCTGGCATCTCCTAACTCCAGAGAGAGTCCTAGTCATCAGCGAATAGGAAAGAATTGCTGGGGCAGTATTTTTTCACTTCAATATGGTGGTACGTTATATTAGCAGATCTTTCTGCAACTTGGGTGCTGAATTTTAAATCCCTTACTTTTAAATACTTTTTAAAAGCTGGATATATAGGTCGTCCTAGGTTCTTTTCAGAATAAAGATCATTTGGTTAATGTTGAAACTGTATTATATAGGTTTAATCAATTACGTTATTTTAACATTCCAATAAGAAATTGTTTGGAAGTCTTCTGTTATAGGGATACAGTCCAGCATTTTATGTTTTTCGTGTTTTTACGTTTTACCTGAAGACTATATAAATATATATCCCATTTTTTAGGTTATCCTTCATTATTTCATATGATGTCTACATATCAGTCCAGAAGTCATATTGCTATCATTATTACAGCATGTTCTTTGGCCACTTAAAAAAAATACAGAATGGATAGTCATCTTTTGGCTAGTAGAAAGGATGCTTGTTTATGCCTTCCAACATGTTTGCAAGTCTGTGCCAAAGACAAACTTCTTTTTTTTTAAGTATTTTCCTTTAGTAATACCAAATGCTGTTATGATTTTCATAAGTGTATATCTGCCTGAATGGTAAGGATACCAGTAATAGCACTTTATAACAAGTGGCCATACATTCATCATCATATATACCATGTAGTTATATTTCTGTAAGGAATAAGTTTTTAATATACTGATTTTTCTAAAGGTTTTCTTTTTTACCCTAAACATCATACTGTACGAGAAATTTTCAGTATTTATATCAAAAGTACTTGATTGTTTATTGGCCTGATGAATTTTCACCACATTGTAGTAAAATTTGCTGTATCTGACAATTGAACAGATCTGAAGAGACTTGGAATGTCTCATTTCCTTAATTTCCTAGGGGTTGTCTAAAGTATTTGTTCACTAGGAGAAAATTCAACTCATTGGGATGTATCCATGTGTGCTTTTTGGGTCAAAGTGAAGATCCTAAAAAGAGAGCATCAATATTACTCTCATTCAAGAATACAGTTAAGGATTTACCCGGGTATTTTCTCTGCCACTGACTAAAATAAATGGGGTAGTGCACCAGAATGTGCTCCATTATTACTCTCACCAAGAATGCTGCTAGGTACACAGCATCCAAGTAAATATGATTGAAAGTATGTATATCTAACCCCATTTCTTTCAATTTCAACCACGTAGTGACTTAAGACAACCTGGTGCCTGGCTGTCTACTTAAATTTAAGGAATCATAAATGCTATAAATAATAGGTAATAAAAATACTACATGCAAGCAAAATGTCCTTCACACTGTGGTGGTTATCAAATCAGCAATCCTTGTTTTGACCATTAGATAAGAGGCCAAAAAGTCTTAATAGACCTCACTTTTGACATTACATGTATGAGGCTGCTGTGAATAATTACACTTCTACTTACCCTGTAAGTAACATCTTTATCTCAAGATAACTTTATCCCTTTCAGGATAAAAAAAAAAAAAAACTGCCAGTTCCCATCTAAATGCTCATTTAAAAATTTGGCTTTCATGACAGTTCTTGATCAAAACTTTATTAACCATCTGGTGCCCACCTGAACTGATATGCATGAAAAGATTTATTTTAATTTTTCAGTAGAATTTGGGTACTGGCTCAGCTCACTACAGCATATCTACTTATTTTTAAGCAACTACTTGAAAAGAAAATACAGATAATTTATTGATATATTTATTTCCTCACTTCTCTTGATGCAATGGGTAATTCATACGTAAACAGATCTTCAGTACATTTTACCTGAATTGATGTTCCTTCCACTGCTTCTAAAGCTTCCCGTTCCAAAACTGCTACCGTTTCTTCGTCCTGGAAGACCAAAGGTTCTTCGTTGTGGACAACAGCTAAATTTAAAGTTTACGAGAACACACAATGTTTTTACCTCTTTCTGGTAGAAGGTACTGCCTATAAAGTGCTTTGGATCTTTCCTAGATAGTGACCCATAAAAGTTTTTGTGGGTTGTTATCTAGGACTAATATTTCTTTGGGGTCATTATTTTGATTATAATAATCATTTTGTTTTTAAGGTAATCCCCAACAGGCTTGTACTAAACATGCTGCAAGGTGGAGACATACTGGCCCTCTGGGAGTCACTATCTCGGAAGGATCCAGTGCTTTGTTGGCAGAATTAAAAGGTTCTCTACATCTGCACTACAAATCTTTTACCTTCTGTTGCCACCACCTGACTTAAATTTCAACTTCCATCTTGCACCGAATTATGCCCATAATGTAAGCCCGCCCTTAAAGTCCTAAAATGCGACTGATGTTTGAACTATACTACCAAGGTAATTTTCCATTTTCCTGATTTTCTTACATCCTGTACACTGCATATTTCATAATGCAGCCTCTTGCTCAGATACAAATGTAATCTAATAATTATTTTTTGGTGTAGTATTATGAAAAACTGGTGGGAATAACCAGCGGACATGGAGTATCAAAAGGAGAAAAGTGGTGGTGGAATGGAGAGGTGCAAGAATCAACGAAAAGAAAATCAAGAGCATTTAAGGGTGCTGGCCGGCTCATGCCATTTTTCAAGTACAGGTCTCTGATATTCGTACCAATTAATAAGGTGACTTGAGACATCTCCAAACTGCATATGATTTTTGCCTTTGACCTTCAGTTTTGTGAGCCAGTGCAATTAATCCCAAAAATAATCATTTTTCAAATTCTATCTCCTCCCTTGATACTTAATATTAAGACCTGGGATTACTAACAATCAAATGAGTTTTTTCTAAGTAATTTTTTGCTAGATATGAATTTTTTCATTATGGTAAAAAAAAAATACACCCTAAAAATCAGGAAAAAAATGTAAGAAAAAAAAATTCAACAAAAACTGGAAAAAGGGCTACATTTGATTGTTCTTTAATATCATTTTAAGTTATATTCCAAATTTCAATGCTATAGCTTTAAAACTAAGGGAGAAGATAGAATTTGAAGGTCAATAAGTATAGTTTTGAGATACAGGCATTCGAAGTTTTTTCTTTGTATTTTTACAAAGTGTTAATAAATCATAATTATGAATTTTATATTCCTTTTTGGGTATTAATAAACCAAAACTTAATTATCATAATTTAATCATAAATTAAAATCCCTCAGCTCAAAGATCATAGCCTGGGGCACTGCATCAGGCAAGACGGGGCACTCTTTCTTACACAACACACACTCCTTCACTATTATGATCTTCTGAACTCTTAATTTATTAGTCAATTCTCTTCTTCTGTATATTAGCAAGATGTTTTGCTTGTCTTTGGCATGATGAAAACCTTGCCGAAACAAAAAAAAAGACATAACAGAAAGCGAATGCCAGAGGTGAAACTCGAACGTGTACTCTTTCACGTTTCTGCTCGCACTGAAGGGTGTAAAGCTCAGTCTTACCGTCTTGTGACTGGAATCTATGCAGATACCATTGCTCACAATTTTTGATAATTATCAAAATTTACGATAACAAAAGAAATACTGCATTTTCTTGTATGAATCAATGTTTTTGTCTTAATGAGTTACTTTTACTAATTACCCTGTAACTATGAAAGTAAGAGGAATTTTTATAAAATATTTCGTATATCCCCATTCTCCATTATCATATGAAGCTCTATGAATTTTTTCATGATTTTGCATTTTTTGCCCTTTGTTGGCCAGGAGGCACCCTTAAGGACTGGAAAGTAAGGCATGCACAGAGTGCAGAAGAAAGGTACCAAGAAGAGGAAAGAGATGCGAGGAGGAGGGTAGGTATGGCTATGAGAAGGGCAGCCAGAGCAGTTGCATGAAAGACTAGGAACAAGAGAAGGAGAAAAGGATATTATAAGATTTCAAACTTGAGGATGAGCAGGACAGGATGTGGGTAGATTGGGTGTCATCAAGGATAGTGATGGAAATATATTGTATAGGGGGGAAGACATTCACAAGAGATGGAGAGAGTATTTTGAACTGTTAAATATACTGAAAAAGAGAGAGAGGAGATGGGGGAAGCACAGAGAGTGGAGGGACCAGTGAGGAAGATACAGGATATAGAAGTGAAGCACAGGGTGGAGGGACCAGTGAGGGAGATACAGGATACAGAAGTGAAGAGAGCATTAAGTAAAATGAAGAATGGTAAATCATCAGGTCCATCGGAGTTCCAAATTGAAATGCTCAAATTACTAGGTACAGAAGGGGAGAAATGGATGCAGGATTTATTAAAAGCTATTATATGAAGAGGAAGAAATGCCAAGGCATTAGGAGGAGAGTAATAGTATATATACATATATATAAGCAGAAGGGAGATGTCATGGATTGTGGTAACTACAGGGGAATTGAACTAACAGAGAATGGATTGAAAGTTTTAAAGTACTGGATGAGAGATTAAGAGATTGTAAAGATCAGGAAACAGTAATATGGATTCATGAGAGGAAGAAGGACACTGGATGCCATCTTCATAGTAAGGCAGCTACAGGAAAAGAGGCTAGAGGGAAACCAGGAGCTCTATTGTGCATTCATAGACCTAGAGAAAGCATGCGATAGAATCCCAAGAGAAGTGATGTTTTGGTGTTTAAGGAAAAGGAAAGTCCCAGAAAAGTTGGTTAAGCTGGTCAAGATGATATACAAAAGAACACGCACAAAAGTGATAACAGCAGTTGGGGAAACAGAAAACTTTGAAGTTAGTGTTGGATTACACCAGGGGTCAGCATTAAGCCCATTTTTGTTTGTGCTGGTCATGGATGTGTTGAGTGAGGTGATCAGGAATGAAGAGCTATGGGAATTATTATACGCCGATGATCTGGTGATTACTGCTGAAAGTTCCTCATTGGACAAGTGGATTTCACGCTCGGCTACCAATCCAGAGGTCCAAAGTTCAATTGTTGACTCAGCCAATGCAGAACCAGAGAAATTTATTTCTGGTGATGGAAATTCATTTCTCGATATAATGTGGTTCGGATCCCACAATAAGCTGTAGGTCCCGTTGCAAGGTAACCAATTAAGTTCCTAACCACGTAAAAATATCTAATCCTTCAGGCCAGCCCTAGGAAAGCTGTTAATCAGCTTGGTGGTCTGGTAAAACTAAGATATACTTTATTTACTGCTGAAAATGAGGAGGACCTACAGAGAAGGGTTGGAGAAAGGAATCTTTAGAGAGGGGTGGCTTAAAGGGTAAAAATAAATAAAACAGGTTTTGCTGAGCAGTAGGGAAGATAAGAGACAGAATAGTAATATGAGAAAGAAAAGGCTCGATTATAAAACGGGCAGAAAAGTTTATACTTAGGATGTGAGGCTGAAGTTGGCAGTAGGATAAAAGCTGATTGGAAAATTATGAAATAAGAAGGGCATGCAGGCTTAGTAAAGATTACAGAGGTGATAAGAGAGTCACGATGAGATGGTATGGGCATGTGTTCACGACAGATGATGAGGAGGGAGTAAAGAGGGCTTGGGAGGAACCTGTTAGAGGAAGAAGATCAAGAGGGAGAGAGAGAATTAGATGGTGAGATAAAGTGAAGGAAGATATGGAGAGAAGAGGTTTGGTGGAGGATGATGCCTTTGATAGAAGGCGCATCAGACAACCAACCCCTTAATGTAGGGATAACAGTTTGGAAAGATGATTAATATGAAAAACATTCACCACAAACTCATTACCTTTCAGTAATGAAAGTGCATCATGGTAAATCAGAAACTTCACAGAAAAAAAAAATACAGAATTTATGCCAAAGGTCTCCTTCAGCGCAAACAGAAAATGACAGTTAAAAGATTTGAAAGGTGTAAAAAGAGGAAAACCTCACAGTTGCACTATGAATCAATTGTTAGGCAATGGTTGAAAGTCAGATGGAAGAAAGAATATGAAAGGTGGTGTAGTAAAAGGTTCTGACTATCTTAAGGGGTAGCATCTACAAGACTTCCCATCAAAATATCTATTTAGATTATTGTAAGGTAATGAGTTTGTGATGAAACAGACAACTGTTTATACACAAAGCTAATATTTTTATAGACAAACCTATTTCCTCCCAATCCCTGCATACCTTGCAGTTGGTCTAGAGAACACAAACAATGGTAAGTTTACCACCAGATGGTGGCTGGAGCCTACGTACATGCCATGATTCTCAGCTGGAAACTGGAATCCTTCTTTTAAGGAATCCCAGATATTTTGCGTGAATGCACATAGGTTATTGTAAAGTATGGGGTTTGTACATGTACAAATACATTTTTAAACTGTATTTTGTATTATAAAAGGCAACAGTTACCTTAAGCCTAAATTGAAACTTTAGACTAATATAATACCTACCTGACTGTCTTCAGTAACCTGTCCATATCTTTGAGAGAAGTGGTTGAGTAATAGAACCTTTGCATTTATTCTCTTAGCAAATTCAGCAGCTTGACCGGAAGTTGAGTGTCCATGTTCTGCAGCTTTCTCCTTCAGAGAATTGTCATAGGTTGCTTCGTGAATGAGAACATCACAGCCTCTGTCACTGCCGGCATTTAAGAATAACTCCTAAATTATATGATCATAGAATAATCATGATTACTATAGTATTCTAATAAACAATTCATCTGTATATATATAGATAATGAATATATTTCTAAGACCTTATATACACAAAGTACTTTAAAAGAAACATTTAAATAGTTAAATATATTACTTTTAATGAAATAACTACAGACAATATGAACATGAAGCCTATTAATTTTAGAACATGCAATTTTATGTACATGTAATTTTATACCAAGGAGATAAAAGTTGTTTTTCTCCTTCCTGGGTTCTCAGTGAACTAGCAGCATTAATTTCTTTGCATCTGACTGATTTTTATTAAATATCGCAAGGAAATTTAAAGATGCAAAAAAAGGCAAGCATAACCTTTGCAAGTGCATATTTGAGCATATGTATTACTGCATATAAAAATCTATTTGAAAAAATAGAATGAAAAAGACTGAGTAGTCTTGAACTTTAAATTAGAGCTAAACATAGAAAAAGACTGGGCCCGAGAGCATTGCCTGCTATAAAAATTGCCATAAAAATGTCCTACAATATATCTCGGAACTGATGACACGGTGACACTAAATATGCTTTTGTCACTCTTAGAATGCTTTTGTCACTCTTAGAATTTCGGATATTGTACATCTGAACTAGCACCACTAAACACAGAATTGGTTTTTAAAAATGACCCATTTGAATGCATACATTTTTACAAACTAAAAACAATCATGACTTTTGTTTATCGTTCCTGTTTATATATCTTTCTCTCCACTTCAGTTGCCACCTAAAATGCTTGATTTATAACTACATACCTACTTCACTGATTAAGTCACCAGAGGCATACTGGATTTTTAGGAAATGGAAGCATCTTATCAAACCTTATCTGGTTCAGTATTGAAAGTTATCAATCAATGTGAGTTACTGAGTGCACTATCACTGCATCATGAAAATGTTATTGTCATGATACAATAAAGTTTTATACATACTTACCTGGCAGATATATACTTAGCTATAGACTCCGTCGTCCCCGACAGAAATTCGAATTTCGCGGCACACGCTACAGGTAGGTCAGGTGATCTACCGCCCTGCCGCTGGGTGGCAGGAATAGGAACCATTCCCGTTTTCTAATTCAGATTTTCTCTTCCACCTGTCTCCTGAGGGGAGGCTGGGTGGGCCATTTAATCGTATATATCTGCCAGGTAAGTATGTATAAAACTTTATTGTATCATGACAATAACATTTTTATACATTCAACTTCCCTGTCAGATATATACTTAGCTGATTGGCACCTTTGGCGGAGGGTAAGAGACAGCTATTTACTGAATAGACAGGTAAACAACATACGTTGTAGGTAATAAAAACGAAAAACCTTGGTTCCTACCTCTGTTAGCGAAAGACTTCATGGCTACTGCCGAGGAGCCTGCATCGCTTCAAGAGCCTCAGCGAGGTAGTGACCTGCTAAGAGTTCTTGATGGTCTGTCAATGGGGTCTTATCCACTTACTCGACAGAACCTTAGGATCTTTGTCAATGGGGTCCTATCCACTTACATGACAAAACACCTTGCCTAATGGCATTATCAAAGAGCACGACACTGATCCCGATCACCTGATCCTATCACCGGGGTTAGTACTACGATTGAAAAGAGTCATCCCCCAACATCCTTTCAAACAACCCAAAAAACTCAAAATCAATTTTGTTACAAAAATAATCAGTAAAGAACAAAAACAATAATTATTTAAGGATCAGTATCTGCTCCCTGTCCCAGCATAGTATCCGCTGAGACATACAGACCAAGAGAAAAACATTTCTCGTATGTTACTTTTACATCCTTTAAGGAATGAGATGCAAAAACTGAGTTACATCTCCAATATGTCGCTGCTAAAATGTCCCTCATAGACATATTCTTACTAAAAGATAGGGAAGTTGCAACTGCACGAACTTCGTGAGCTTTAACCCTAAGCAGCTTTAAGTTCTCTTGGCAATTCATGTGAGCTTCTGTTATCACATTCCTGACAAAGAACGCCAGTGCGTTCTTTGACATAGGTCTCTTGAGGTTTCTTACTGCACACCAGAGACTCTGGCGACATCCCTGAAGTTGTGTCTTCTTTTTTAGATAAAACTTCAGTGCCCTGACTGGGCAAAGAGACCTTTCCAACTCTCTACCTACGATGGGAGAGAGTCCCTTGACTTCGAAACTTCTAGGCCAAGGTTTAGAAGGGTTCTCATTTTTAGCCAGGAATAGATGTTGAAAAGAAACCACTGCAGAGTCTTCTTTAAATCCCACCCGAGAATCTAAAGCATGCAATTCACTGACCCTCTTGGCAGTTGCGAGGGCCAAAAGTAATATGCACTTTCTCGTAAGATCTCTAAACGAGCTTTTATCTGAAGGTTCGAACCTGTCTGAAGTCAAGAACTTGAGGACCACATCGAGGTTCCAACTCGGAGGGAGAGATCTCAATTTGGTGGTCTCGAAAGACCTAATGAGATCATGAAGATCTTTATTCTCTTGTATATTCAGGCCTCTGTTCCTGAACACAGCTGAAAGCATGCTTCTATATCCTTTTATAGTGGATACAGCCAACTTACATTCTTCTCTTAAGAAAAGAAGAAATTCGGCGATTTCGGTCACAGAGGTATTGGATGAGGACAGCTTCTTCGACCTACACCATCTACGGAAGACTTCCCACTTCGATTGGTAGACCCGCAGGGTAGAGGACCTGCGGGCTCTAGCGATTGCGCTTGAAGCTTTCCTAGAAAAACCTCTCGCTCTGACCAGTCTTTCAATAGTCAAAAGGCAGTCAGGGAGAGAACGTGGATACTTTTGTGAAACCTCTTAAAGTGGGGCTGTCTGAGCAGATCTGTCCTTTCGAGAAGAGATCTGGGGAAGTCCACCGTCCATTCCAGTACCTCTGTGAACCAGCTTCGAGAAGGCCAGAAGGGAGCAATGAGAGTCAGTTTTGTTCCCTTTGATGCAACAAACTTTCTTAGCACTTCCCCCAGCAACTTGAATGGGGGAAAGGCATAAGCGTCTATGCCTGACCAATCCATGAGGAGAGCATCGATCGCTATGGCTCTGGGATCTTCTTCCAGTCAGCAGAAGTTGTCCATCCTCCTGGAGAGGAACGTGGCAAACAGGTCTATCTGCGGTTTCCCCCCGAGGGACCAAAGATCTTGGCAGACTTCTGAGTGGAGTGTCCACTCTGTTGGAAGTATTTGGTTCTTCCTGCTCAACCTGTCTGCTCTTACATTTCTTACTCCTTGAACAAATCTTGTTCGGAGTATTATGCACCGTTCCTCCGTCCAGATCAATAGATCTCTTGCAATCTCGTATAGAGAGAAAGAGTGAGTGCTGCCCTGTTTTTGTACGTAAGCCAGAGCCGTGGTATTGTCCGAGTTGACTTGGAATACCACTCCTCTGACTTCCGATTCGAAGTACCTCAGGGCTAGATGGATAGCCAGGAGTTCCTTCGCACTGATGTGCAATATTACCTGTTCCTTTGTCCAGGTACCTGACACTTCCCTTGGACCCAATGTTGCTCCCCATCCTGTTTTCGAGGCGTTGGAAAACAAAACTAGGAGAGGGTTCCGAATCAAAAGGGACACTCCTTCGTTTCTTATCAAGGGGGTTAACCACCACATCAGATGGGACTTTATCTCCTGTCAAATGGGAAATGAGTCTGACAATTCTCCTGTCTTCTGATTCCACATTCTTCTCAGGTAGAACTGCAGAGGTCTGAGGTTCAATCTCCCTAGGGAAACGAACTGCTCCAACGAGGAAAGGGTACCCAAGAGGCTGAGCCATTCCCTCGCTGAGCTTCGTTCTTTCCTTAAGAAGTTTGAGACGTTTTCCAAGCCTCGAGCAATTCTCTCTTGCGATGGAAAAGCTCGAAAACCCCGAGAATCCATCTGAATCCCCAGATAGACCAAGTTCTGTCTGGGGATCATTTGTGATTTCTCGAGGTTTACGAGTAGTCCGAGTGATTGTATCAGTTCTAATGTCGTCTCCAGGTCCTTCAAGCACTGATGTTCCGACTTTGCTCTTATGAGCCAGTCGTCTAGATAGAGTGATATGCTTATCCCTTTTAGATGTAGCCATCTCGCCACGTTCCTCATTAGGCTCGTGAAGACTTGAGGAGCTGTAGATAGGCCAAAGCACAGGGCCCTGAATTGAAAAATTCTGTCCTGCATCATGAAGCGAAGATATTTCTTCGATGCGGGATGCAGGGGAACATGAAAGTAAGCATCTTGCAGATCCAGAGAGACCATCCAATCTCTGGGACGGAGAGCAGCAAGAACCGATTTGGATGTTTCCATAGAGAACTTTGTGTTCTCTACGAATCGGTTCAATGCGCTCACATCCAGAACCGGTCTCCACCCCCCGAGGATTTCGGAACCAGAAAAAGACGTTTGTAGAAGCCTCAGGAGTGTGGATCCTGGACCAATTCGATGGCCTCCTTTTGTAACATCTGTTCTACAAGGTGCAAAAACGTTTCTCTCATGGCAGGGTCCCTGTACTTCGCCGACAGTTCCCTCGGGGTCGTTGTTAAGGGAGGTCTGTCTAGAAAGGGGATACGATATCCTTTTTTCACTATCGAGAGGGACCAGCTGTCTGCCTCTCTCACAGTCCATTCTTCCAAAAATTTCAGAAGTCTGACTCCTACCGGCGCTTGAAGGACTGAAATATCACTTTGATTTTTTGATAGGTCTGAATGCAGACTTTCTTCTTTTCGCCATTCCTCTCTTCTTCGAGGTGGGTCGAGAAGAGGAACTCCCTCGAAAGGGCTGCTGAGGGGTACGTGACTCTCTCTTCATAGTAGGCACGGATGTCCTCGCTTTCTTTGTGGATTGGACCAAAAGATCTTGTGTGGCTTTCTCAGTCAGTGAATGGGAAATGTCCCTTACTAACTGAGAAGGGAACAGTTGGTCCAAAAGTGGAGCGTAAAGCAAGGACGACCTCTGGATAGGCGTGACTGCTTTTGTTAGGAAGGAGCTAAACAAAGTCCTTTTCTTTAATATTCCCGTTCCGAAGAGCGAGGCCACTTCTCCTGATCCGTCCTGGACTGCTTTGTCCATACAGGACAAGACACTATGAAGGACTTCGGGGCTCAGAAACTCCGTATCCTGAGTTTTCTTGGCCAAAACCCCAAGGGACCAGTCTAAGAAGTTAAATACTTCCAAGACATGGAACAATCCCTTGAGGAGATGGTCCATTTCTGAAGTCCCCCCATGTGGTTTTAGCTGATGACAATGCTTGCCTCCTCGAAGAGTCAACCAGATTCGAAAAGTCTGCTTCGGCCGAGGTCGGGAGAGCAAGACCCAACGATTCTCCTGTCTCGTACCAAATCCCTCTCCTTCCTGATAGTTTGGAAGGAGGGCAGGCAAAGACGGTTTTCCTGGCCTCCTCCTTAGATTTAAACCAGTTTCCAACAAATCGTAGAGCTTTCTTCATGGAGATAGTTGGTCTCATCTTTAAGAAGGAGGACGATTTCGAGATCTTGGTACTCGTGAACAAAAATCTAGGCGAAGGAGGCGCGGCAGGACTCAGAGCATCCCCGAACTCTTGAAGTAAAAGGGCTGCCAAAGTCTTATAGTCTGATAAGCCCGCAGCTGTATGATCTTCAGAGTCCGAAACATCTTCTACCTCTTGTTCAATCCCCATGGGGGAAGAGGATTGTCTTTTATCTAAAGGAGACGAGTCTCTTGCAGCATCTAAACCACCCTTGCAAGAGCGACGGCCGCCTGTGCAACAACTTGCGTCCTTGCTAGGGAGAGGCTGATCCTGAGAAAAAACTCTATTATAATCTCTCTCCTGGCAAGAGCGATGGCCGCCTGTGCGACATCTCTCTCTCTTGTCAGAAGGATGTCCCTTCAAAACACTCTTAACAGGAAAGGCTCTATCCCGACAGGGGCTACGGCCGCCTGTGCGACGTCTAAAGTCCCTGTCAGGAGAAGGCTGATCCTGCTCAAAGCTAAAAGAAGCCTCTTGGTTCATGTCTCTTTGAACAATGGAAGATCCTCGTTTCTGCCATTTGGATGCCGATTGTGGCGCCTGGCGCCGGGCTGGCGGTTCCGGTGCATTGCGCCAGGCTGGCGCTTCTGGCGCATTGCGCCAGGCTGGCTCTTGCGCCAGGTTGGCACTTTTGGCGCTTTTAGCTCTTTTCTCCTGCTTCCCGTCCGAGGAGTAGAGTACGTAAGTTTCGTGCCAGAAACGTCTGTTCTTCCCGTCGATCTCTTTATCGGAAGGAAAGAGTCTTTCCTTCTCAGAGTATCCTTTTTTAGAACTCCTACTAAAGAGGAGATCTGCTCCTGCCTTTTTAAGAGAATCTTGGTAGCTGTATTCTCTTCTTCCTTGTCCGAGAGCGGCGAAGGAGGTCTAGAGGAGGTAGGAGACTCCGAGTTGAGAGCTGGTGTATTTTTATTTCTTTTCCTTTCACATGGCGATTCTTCAGGAAAACATTCTGGGCTTGAATACAAAGTTGGAGCTTTCCAACTCCTTTTCAAGGGGCGTGAAAGTTTGTCCGAACTCCAGCCCTTTCTTTGAGGCGAAGAATCTGATGACGAAAAGCACTTTTTTAGGATGCTTTTCCTATAGCTATCCTTGGCAGTTCGGGACGTCACAGAATCTGCCGAGGGGACGCCTGATCGGTGGGGATTCTCCATCACCTCCGTAAGGCTGTTGACATTCCTTCTCCTCTGGGCCTGGGAGCTTGAAAGAGGTCTAGGCCTGGGAGCGAGATGAAGCCGATCAGACGCACCCTCCACTGTACTGAGAACACTGTTCTTACTTTGTATAGCTTGCATTTGAAGCTCCATCCTTTTGATAGCAACTTTTAGATCTGCAATTTCCAACCGTTGCAGGATTTGCAGTCTTAGTAGTACATGAGGAAGTAATTATAAGTTTAGGATTAGGTGCTACAGTAATTGGCTCATTAGAACGAGACCTACTTACGCTTCTGGAGGAAGCCTTCCTAGCCCTATCCATATCTAATTTCCTTAAATAGGAATTTAAAGTCTTCCACTCTTCCTCATTCAAATCTACACATTCATTACAGGTGTTAGTTACAGAGCATTCATTCTGCCTACACCCCTTACAAACCGTGTGATTGTCTACCGAAGCTTTCGGTAGCCTTACCATACATCCCTCATTCACACACAGTCTTCTAACTGAAAAGCTAGAGTCCGACATTATGAGAAAAATCCAAATCCAAATCCAATTAACAGTCCAAGAAAGCGTATGCCAAACCAAAGATCCAATACGTCACCAATTAAACCAGTCTAGAAGATCAATAGCGATGAAACACGAAAATCAAGTCAGGAGGAACAACAACAATGTTGATGGCCCGGCCGACAGAGAAAATCTGAATTAGAAAACGGGAATGGTTCCTATTCCTGCCACCCAGCGGCAGGGCGGTAGATCACCTGACCTACCTGTAGCGTGTGCCGCGAAATTCGAATTTCTGTCGGGGACGACGGAGTCTATAGCTAAGTATATATCTGACAGGGAAGTTGAATGTATAAAAACAGAGAGAGAGAATCCCTTTCCCCAAAATTAGCAACTGTAACCCGGTCAAAAATGTTGTCTAACAAGAGAGAAAAAAACACCATTCACAATCAAAATCTGTAAGACTTTTTTAGATTTCTGTAAGTGTAATTGTGTCAATATGAGCACTCTCTGGGTACTAGATATAATTGCTAAATAAAAAAAAAATGTTATGAAATTACCCTAAGTAAGTGAATTCATTTATTTAAATAAGATTTCCCTGAATGTTAAAAAATGGCACTATTTATTCAATATGTTACTAAGGTTACAACTATCACTAATATGATATTGTTATGATACAATAAAGTTTGTTCATACTTACCTGGCAGATATATATAGTATATAGCTGTATTTTCCGAAGTCCGACAGAATTTTAAAAAACTTACGACACACGTAGTGGGAGTCAGGTGGTTAGTACCCATTCCCACCGCCGCTGGGAGGCGGGTATCAGGAACCATTCCCATTTTCTATTCATATTTTTATTCCCACTGTTCCCTGAGGGGAGGTGGGTGGGTACTTGATTATATATATCTGCCAGGTAAGTATGAACAAACTTTATTGTATCATAACAATATCATTTTGTTCATGAAACTTACCTGTCAGATATATACAGCTGATTCCCACCATTGGAGGTGGGGAGGGACAGAATAAAAGGATTTTGGGAAACATTTCACATGCAGATGATTTACATCTTGGTTCCGCCTGTTAGCATAGCTGACTTCGTGATTACTGTCACCCAAGTCTGCCTCTGCTTTACTAGAGTTGCCAGCAAGGTAGTGACCTGTGTAGCTGGTGCGCTCTAGATGATCTGTCAACGGGGGCGTGACCTCAATGTGACTAAACCATATTGACCATACCATGAGGGCTAAGAAGTAAAATAAATATATATCACCACCTGACCCACCTAGCCAAAGTTAAGGTGTTTTAACTAAGGCTTAAGAGTTAAGAAGTTCGCCATTGGCGGCGACTCAACAACTAAAATTAAGAGCTCTTCCTAACCATTTTCTACAGGATAGGATGAGTGGTACTTCTTGCCCCCAAGATCGTGTCTGCGGACACGTATGGCCCTATCGAGCAGCAGATCTCATATGACGTCTTCACATCCCTCAGGGAGTGTGAAGCGAACACAGAGTTGCTTCGCTAAAACGCGGTACTCAGGATGTAACTGAGTGCCATGCTCAGTTGAAATGCTTCCAAGGCCGCGCCCTCACCTCGTGAGCATTCAGATCAAACGATTTCAAATCTTTGTGCAAACACAACGAAAGAGCCTCTTTGAAAGAACTCCTTAACAATAAAGCCAGGGTGTTCTTTGATATGGGCAAGTCTGGTCTTTTTCGGAACACTGCAGATTGTCCGAAGGACTTCAACTTTCTTTAGTTTTATGTAGATAGAACTTGAGAGACCCGACAGGGCACAGGACTCTCTCTGGCTCTTGCCCAATAACTTGTGCCATCCCTTGATTCCAAGCTCCTGGCCCAAGGATTAGACAGGTTTCCATTCTTAGGCCACAACAGAAGGCTTAGAGAACACACTGCATTGTGTTCTCTAAAGCCAAAACGTCTGACGATGCCTTAAAACCTCACTAACCCTCTTTGTCGTAGCTAGAGTGGTTAGAAAATTAGCTTTTCTGGTCACGTGCATTAAGTTTACAGAAAGGAGAGGTTCGAAATGCTTTGACATCAAGAACTTCAGACTACGTCTAAGTTCCATACCGAAAGCTTCGATCTGGACAGTTTCGAGATTCCACAGACCTCAAAGATCGTGAAGGGCTTTGTTGTTTGACAGATGCAAATCTCTGAGCCCAAAGGCCATCCACAACATATTTGCGTATTCTTTAATAGTTGTGACTGCCAGCTTATCCCATTCTTCAGACGGAAAGGGAAGACGGTAATGTAATTTACAGAGGTCGAGGTGGAGGAAAAGCCATTCTTCCTGCACTATCTCCAAAAACGGCCACTCCGATTGGTACCCAACCACAGAAAGGCAGCATTCTTTGCCTTAGCAATGACACTTGCCATTAGTCTTGAAAATCCTCTTATTCCGATCAACTTCTCGACAGTCTGAACGTAGTCAGACTCAGAGCGGACAGGTTTAGAGGTACCTTTCGAAGTGAGGCTGTTAGAGTAGACCGACTCTCTCGGAAAAGGTCCTTGGAAAGTGTTCTAGGATGGACGTGACCTCTGTGAATCCAGCATCTTGAAGGCCAACATGTGGCGATCAGCGTCACTCTCGCTCCCTGTGACGGCATAAATCATCTTATTACATTTCCTAAGAGTTTGAAAAAGGGGAAATGAGACTAAACTTCCATCCCCTTTCAATACCATAGGATGGCGTGTAATGCTACCCCTCCTGGATCGAGAATAAGGGAGCAGAGTAGATGAAGCCTCTTCGTCCTCAACATAGCGAAGAGATGTATGAAAGGACGTCCCTAAAGTCTCCACAACTCTCAACATACTTCTAATCAAAGATTCCACTCGGAAGTCAGTAGTTGCTGCCATCGATCGAGAAGATTCGTACGGACGTTGTGCAATCCTGTAACGAACCTCTTGAGGATCGTTACGTTCTATGCCTGTTGTCATAATAGGCTCTTTCTCGTTAACTCGAACAGGGACCGAGAGATGATACTTCTTGAGATATGAGAGAGCTGTGGAATTGTCCGAGTTGATCTGGACCACTGGTTCCAAAAACTCGTTCTTCGAGGGACTGGAGGGACGACCGAATTGCTTCCAATTCTTTCAGATTATGTGCCAGGACATCTGAAACCCTCTCCAGATGCCTGGCACCTTCTCGCTATCTCAGGTGATACTTGGTGATACTTGAAGCACTGAGAGATGTTCAGAATCATTTCAGTTTTGCAGTAGGAAAAACTGTAGAGGTCTGAATTGCAGTTTATTCAGGGAAACAAACTTCTTCAGGAAGGAAATGGTCCCCAGCAGGCTCATCCATTCCCTCACCGAGCATGCTTACTTCCCTAATAAGGCTGCGCTTTGCCTAAGCAGGAGAGCATATAATAGTGCAATGTCGCGGTAGACTCATAAAGAGTCCTATTACAGTGCGGTAACAAGCACCGAAAGAAGTAAGAGATATCTCTGTTGAACATAGTTTCGCAAAACGAAGGCAATGTTTATTCATGCATGTTAGAATTCCCCTCAATCTTAGGCTAAAGTCCGTGATTGTAGGGCAGAGATACAGTTAGTCAGTCAATCCCGCAGGAGAGAGAGACGTAACAGCCCGCACAGAGATACGGTTAGTCAGTCAATCCCGCTGGAGAGAGAGACGTAACCGACCGCGCACGACAGTGAACTAGCTGGTACTGGCTCGGTTGGAGTACAGTGACAGCAGCTTAGTTTCGTCGTCTCTTACTCTTATGCCTGGGTTGCCATCACTACTCTATTCTATGAAGGAATAGGTCTGTTATTATTTGAGCAGAGAGAGACTCTCAAGCTGGTATATTTAAGCGAAACAGAAATTGCTAAATACAGAGCTGCATTTGTGTTGTCATAACACTACCATAAATAGGTAAAAGATAAATCGGAAACTCCTGGAAGGTTGCAGGGAGTACCGATTAAATGCACTTAAAATAATAGTCCTCTCGGTTGCCATCCGTAGAGGTAACTACAGTATGCGTATATGACTTGAACCAAACAGTAGTAATATAACGCAAAGGCAAAATATGATATTGTTATGATACAATAAAGTTTGTTCATACTTACCTGGCAGATATATATATATAGCTGAATTTGGAGATACAGCTATATATATATCTGACAGGCAAGTCTCATGAACAAAACGTAGAGTATTGTAGTCCCTTGGACAGCTTATTCTCTACTACATTCTTTCCTCGACGAGGGAGAGAGAGAGAAAGGAAATCGACTGCCTTCGTTCTCTTCGGCAAGAGAAGGAGATAGAATTAGCCAAAGGGGATCTTCAAGTGAGAACCAAGAACCGAAGCAGGCAGCTCAAGCTTCTTATGTTATTGGACATAAGCGTTCATGGACGTAGTCTACAAGTCTTTTTCTTGTACGAGTCTGCGATTGATGAATGAGAGCTCTTCCGAATCTTGTCATTAAGAGCTTATCCGCTTACGCAATATAGATTTATTGAGATCTTTGTCAATGAGAACTAACCCATTTACGGGACAAAAAGTTATTTTGTCAATGAGGGGATACCCACTTACTTGACAAAATGATAGTATCTTGTCAATGGGGGAAAGTCACTGAACTGACAAAACGAAATTCAGGAAGTTGAGCATATAATTTTCCTGAATCCCCGTATCAATCGAGGAAGGGGCAAGATTCCTGTTAAGAGACTGGGCTTACGGCAGGTAGGACCCCGATGTTCACCTTCGGCAGCGTAGTCCCGAACACAGAAGAGGCGTACTATGACACCCAGGTCCAGGGCCCCGAAATACTAATCTAGGAGCTAACAAAATCTATCATCTGAAAAGCCCTTTAAGATGGACTAAAAGGCTGGCAAAATTATCCTGGGAAGAGGAAGGAACTCTCCAACCAGCTTCCTCTCCCATATCACATCGAATGCCTGCTAACTCTTAAATTTACTGGCAGTATGGCAAAGGAAGTCCTGTCTTGCGCTTTCCTGAAGTTCATCAAGTCATGGATACTATTAAAGTTGTCAGGAAAAAAAAGTCTTACAGAAGGCGTATTCATTTCCGGTAAAAGAAGCTTCTCTAGAGCATTCTAAGGAGCCGAAGGCGCATCCCGTGGAGCATCCTGAAGAGCGTCCTCTTGATGAGTGTCCTTGCAAGAATCCTACTGAGACGTCTTGACGTGTAGGGCGCCTTGGCAAGTGCTCTGTCGAGCGTCATGACGTGCAGGACGTCGAGCTTCTACATACCACATACCTGCCTTACCGCAAAGTTCTGACGGCGGGTTAGAAGCAAAAGAGATCTTCCCTTGAGCTTTCCTTAACTCTATCCAATCCTGGACTTTGCGAAAAGCACTATTAATTGACAGAGACCTCTTGATTTCACGAAACCCGTGGTCTTCCTGGGTTTTGAAGACGAAGTTGCTTGTTCACTTTAAGCTTCCTCCGAAGCACTGCTTACTTCACATTCTTTGCAGGTAGTACTTCACATTCTTTGCAGGTGAGGTAGAAGGGATTACCGAAGGTAGAGGTAAAAGACCTTTAGGCCCAAATCTTAAACAAGAGCGTGTTGCGAAGGCGAAGGCAAAGCAGTAGCGAGAGACTTTTCAAAAAACTCCGAAACATGAACAGGTACAGAAGTAGAAGCTTGCTTAATCAAAGAAACATGGTGCGCCTCTTGAAGGCGAGGAGAGTTTGAAGAGTTCAACAGAAACGTTCAGCCAGGCGTCATGCCTGGCGTGCGCTGGCGCGCTCCTGGCATCCACTGGCGCGTGCCTGGCGTCAACTCGCGCGCGCCTGGCGTGCACCCACGCGCACCTGGCGTCCATCCGAGCGTCCAGTTCAAGCCGAGCGTCAACAGAAGCGTGCAGAAAAGCGTCACGCTCCTGACAGGCGTCAAAACAAGCGAGAGAAACTGCCTTCAGGGAAGAGCGAGAGACATCTTGGAGAGAAATCCGACTGCACGAAGCAGTCTCAGGAGAAGGGCTGATCGTGTGAGAATATGAGGGGCGAGGGGACGCCTTCTTACTTCTCACAGTAACAAAGCTCGGACGTCCGCGCTCAAAAGGGTCCTGCTACGATGACTTCTTTTTCCTATTTCTCGGTGGAAAGACGTACACATGTTCAGGCGACGTTCGCCTTCTTACTTCTCACTGCAACGCATGACGAGAGAGAGAGAGGACGTGAAGTGTCCTCTTCTATAAAGCTTCTATTTAGAGGGCGCGAGTCCTTCCGAAAGCTCCAACCCTTGTGAAGGGAGGACGCTTCGGAGGACGAGAAGCAATCCTTCAGGATTTGTGCACATGCACGCACTTTGGCAGCCTGGGAGTGTCTTCAGGTCTGCCGAAGGGACACCAGATCGGTGGGGAGTCCCCGTAACCCTCCTTCGGCTTTTGACTTGCCCACTCCCTGTGTTCCTGGGAGTCCGACAGAGGTCCAGGCCTAGAGGCGAAATGGGGCCGATCTGACGCCCCCTCCACAACACTAGGGGCACTACACTTCACAACAATGATTGGAGAGCGAGCACTTTAGATTCCAAGATACAGATGGAATCTATATAACATAAAGGGCATTACCTCTCGCAGACATAAGCTCATAGCCCGTAGGCCATACTACTGGGTTAGGCAAAATAAAGTCTACAGGAAGGTTAGCAGGTTCACTACCCTGACTTTTGTTTACTGATGCAGTCTATGAGGAAGACCACCTGATTCAATCACGCTCTAATTTGCGTACATACGAATCATACGTCTTCCTTACGGAATCAGAGAAAGTCTCACACTCCTTACATGACATATCTCAACAAAGAAGCAAGACCCGTACCCCTCGTGCATACCAAGTGCGGATCTACCGAAGCTTTCGGTAGCCACACCCTATCTTTGCAGACAACACCCTCTGAAACTAGCCTAACTAGATTCAGATATCTTATGCAAAAATGAATGAAATTCAAATCAATTTATGATAGCGTATGCCTAGCCACAAATCCAAGTAAATAAATCAAAAGACAATTAGGATACTTAGCGGCAATGAAGTTTCAAAATCCTAAGACGGAGGTACTGAAAACAGGTGTTTACAGTACCGGCGACAGAAAAAATATGCATAGAAAATGGGAATGGTTCCTGATACCCGCCTCCCAGCGGCGGGAATGGGTACTAACCACCTGACTCCCACTACGTGTGTCGTAAGTTTTTTAAAATTCTGTCGGACTTCGGAAAATACAGCTATATATATATCTGACAGGTAAGTTTCATGAACAAATTCTGATTTTCAACCAACCACATAAACCCATAAATGCATACATTTCCTCAGAATCGCCAATGATACTGCATGTTGTCATATTAAATCACCATTAAATTCTAAACTTTTATAAGTCTTTCATAGCTCAACAATTTCTTATCTGGTGGTACTTTAAGCATATAAACCATATATATTCTACATTATATGGAATCAATCTTAAAAAACTTCTGATCTTTTTGGATATCACAAAATAAAAAACAAAGAAATTTATGGGACAAACCTGACTAAATGAGCAAGAGGAGAAGCATCTCTTGTGTCTCCCAGAATGACCAATGACTTGCCAGGAATTAGTGATCCAACAACCATATCTGGCGTGATTAGTTTACCCTCTTCTGTCGTTACAGCCTTCCCTTTCTTTAGCTGCCCATATAAAGGACCTTCATGGTAAGACAAAACCAGGTTTTCAAGTTGGTTAGCTAGATGAAAATATAGATAACAAATGGGGAACAAAAATAAAAATATTTATAATAATCTAATTTGGCATACTCAGAATTCTCTCCCATCTTATAATTTTACACTACATATATTTACGTAATGCATTTTAATACATGATAAAACTTGCTTTTATGTTAAATATTGAAATCTACATAGCCCTCCTCACATATTTGACACTGTAGATAAATATCCTACATCATTATCTAGTGATGAATTGCAATGGATTGTCAATATTTCTAACTTCTATAGCTAATAATTATCTTATGAAAAAAATACTGTACGTATATTGTACATATGTTGGAAAAAAAATTGTAAAATATGCAAATAAAAATTGAAAAATTTCCTAAAATCAAAATCATTTTTTATACAGTCATTGCTTTTCTACAGCCTACTGTGTCTCCAGCATAATTCCACTTAAATCACAAAAAGATGACTCCGAGCACTTCTACCTAGCCATCCAAATACCTAGGCTCAAAAGCACCCCCATGTTAATGGGACTCACTGCAAGAAAGAGGGGTGGGAGGGGACACTTCCTTTAATGTAATGAAAACTATATTCTTGAGATTTTGTGTTTGCTCTATCACAAACCCATTAGTGTACTTGGCTATAGCCAGGATATTATAACAAAACAAATAATTTTCCTTAAAATTTGAATGCTGAAACTTCCTAAAATTATCATATCAAACCAATCAATCTCAGAATGTGATTTTAAATATGAAATTAACAAAATGATTCATAAATACACTAATAACAAAGACTATACCTACAACCGCATTGGCGGATTATCCATACTTTTTATAAATCTGCATCCGCATGATAATTTCTTAACATCTGCATTAGCATTGTGAGCAACATCCACATCCACAGTTTGAGAATGCAATTATAAGGATATCACCCACTGCTCAGTGCTCAGTAGTTCATACTCATACACTGTAGGTAAAAGTAGATTTTTTATTTTTGTTTTTTACTAAATTTGTCTTTTTTGTTTATTATACAGAATACATGACACACAAGTACACATTACCATGGAACATATTGTATACGGATATATTGTTCTGTGCGCAGAGAGCAAGTAAGATCTGGAAAGGAAATTGGAAAATTGGGGACAAGTACTGGAGGACAGAGGAATGAAAATAAGTAGATCTAAGACAGAATATAGGTGTACAACCAATGAGGGGGATCCTTTGCTAACGTTGGAGGAAGTATGGAAGAAGTAAAACATCGGGTACAGGCAGGCTGGAACAACTGGAGAGCAGCCTCTGGAGTTCTTTGTGACAAAAGAGTACAGATGAAGTTAAAAGGAAAATTTCACAAGACGGTGGTAAGAACATCAATGCTGTGTGGTACAGAAGCAGCAAGCATGAGAAAGACAGTGGAGAAGAGGATGGATGTGGTAGAAATGAGAATGCTTAGGTGGATGTTGGGGTGACATGAGAGGATAGGATCAGAAATTACTACATAAGGGGATCGACTAAGGTGGTGGAGGTATCAAAGAAAGTGCAGGAGGGGAGGCTGAGATGGTATGGACATCTGTTGAAGAGAGATGAGGCCCACGCTGGGAGACATACTATGGGGATGGAAGTTCAAGGAAGAAGAAGAGGGAGACCCAAGAAACAAGAAGATGGAAGGACTGTGAGAGGAGACTTACATGAGAGGGGAATTGATGAGGCTGAAGCGCAGGATAGAAATAGATGGAAACGGCTCATTCGAAACGGCGACCTCATATGAAAATGGGAACCAGCTGGGAAGAAGAAGATACTTTAAGTAGCTCTGTTATAGCATATTTGTTTTAAAGCATATTTGTTTTAAAGCATATTTGTTTAAGTAATTTCAAGTCACTTACAGTCATAATCATAGAGGCAGGGTATTCCATTTTTTTGGTAACACTCTCTTTCTCTCTCTAATGCAAAGAATGGCTTTGAGTTTTGTTACCCTTATTGTGCAATGAGCATGAAATGACCTTGTGCTAAGACAACTAAAACGTTCGTGTAACGCTGTTACTGTTTGTACGTTCATGTGAAAGTACATACATACATGAGTATCACTTGTGTGGTAAGATAATTTTGAATTATTTGGCTGAAAATTGTCTTTAACGATTAAGTATATCTAGATTATTTAGATTTACAAAATATCTGCATCCAAGAGGGTATGGTCGTCAAATTTCCGCATTTGTAGCCACATCCACAAATTTAAAAGGTTGATATTCATATCTGCATCCGCAAATGTAAAAAAAATTGATATCCGTCATTCCGCAAATCCCATTTTCAGACATCCAACACATCTCTAATACATATCACTACTTATTACCGGAGGTGCTTTGGAGCCTTCTGTAAAGATGGCCAGGTGGCAGTGCTTTACCTTTTGTCTGGAATGTTGTTACACATTATGCTGGATATACAATAAACAGTACATAGGTAATAGGTTTGTGGAAAAAACAAATATAAGGCTGACCTGGAGCAAGGCCAAGTTCTATTAGCTTATTCTTATCAAGTGTACCAGGTCGACCCTTTTGATTTAAAACAAAGCCAAAACAAGGCACACGGTGATGAATCCAACCAGCTACAGCACACCAGTTATCATCATCAAACCTAGAAAATAATTACAATGCATAGTATATAGGGTACAGAAGATACACACACATATGTATACTGTACAACTGGAACCTGGACTTTGGCAAGTTTGGTTCCTGGACCCAAAATATAGGAAATCACATAAATTCATCCTCTAATGAAAATGGTACGTATATATGTAATACACTTAATTTCCAGGTATGCACTGTATTTGTATATGTACACAACCTTCACACTTCTTGTATAGAGTAAAGACAACAGATTATCATTTAAAAATTCTTTATACAGTAAGATCTACAGCAATGTAAATGCTACTTAAATAAAATTGCTGTCATAAAATTTTCAAGATGAATATTCATTAAAAAGGCTGCATACATTTTGTACCAAAACAAACAAAGTACCCATAATGAAGTACACAAATATGGAATAACAAAATTTCTGTCTACTCAAGACTTAGGCATTGCATTCACTTACATAACTTGCAAGCGAAAATTTAAATAAGTACAGAGTATTCATGGATACAAATAAAAAATTCATTCTCTTCTCTCATGCTGGAGCTTAATCTCCCCCTTTTTCTCTTCTGACAATTAGGTAAAAGTGAATTTACATAAACCCTGAAATGCACTCCTGTATAGCGGTGATAAATATGTTCAGTACTTACAGTTTCCAGTGAACATTTCCATTGCTGTCTTCGACAGGATGAATCAATGACCCAGGCAATTCACTTAGGTGAGTAACAGAAGGCGCTGAGTGGTCAACAACCCATTGGTCCCAATCTTCTAAATACTGCTCTTTGATAGGCACAAGTTCATGAACCTAAAAGAAAGTATTATATAAAATTTCCTAAGCATAACAGTTTAACAACTAACATGAAACCCTTTATTCTGAATAAGTCTTGATTGTCCACAGTATAATAGCTATAAAGTCAAACTGATTTTCATATGCCTTGGTTTTCATACATTTTGGATTTGTAGACTTTTTCTGACAAAATTTTGTCTCGGTTATCGTATGTTTTATTGGTTTTTGTACACTTGGAAACGCTCCTCTAGGGCCCACCGTGTGACCGGGCCCCGTTTCGAGCTCTCAAACAAAGCATCCTGTGTTCTTTTGTGACCCATTTTGCTTTTGTGTTCATTGTTTTTGTGCTTTTTGAGCTTTTTCATTCAAGTGCAACTACTAAATAAGCCATCTTGGGGTCAAAGAAAGTTCCAAGTGCTGTCAGTGAATTTAAGGCCAGCAGAGGCTGGTTTGAAAAATTCAGAAAGCGAATGGGCGCATACATAATGCAGTGATTGAGGACATGTTTGCAAAGTGGAGTGATGTGAAAAATTTTGAGGAGAATTATCATCCCAACAAAGATGTTGTGACCTGTGTCTCAAACATGTTTAATGATAATGCCATGTTTAACTTTAGGCAAATTTTAAAGAAATGCCAGAAAATGACAAATTTTCTAAGACAATTTGTATTTTTCATAGCTACAAACCTGAGGTCTTAACAATAGGATAGTCAGGGAGGCCTGGTTTCACATCAACTTCAAGCCTGGACTGTCAAGCTTCACCAGTTAGCGGTCAGCAATTTGGTAGAACTCTCAGCCAGGTATATCCCAGGGAAACGGAACGTGGTCGCAGACAAACTCGGTCACCAGGATCGGATCCCAAGCACGAGAGGTCACTTCATCAAGTGGTGGCAGACAAGCTTTTTCAGATTTTGGGGGAGACCCATGCTGGACCTTTTAGCGACACACTTCAACAGGAAGCTGGAGATGTTCTGTTCAGTGGTCCCAGATCCTTTAGTATTAGCAGAGGACGCATTCCAACATCCCTGGGACAACCTGGAGGTGTATGCCTTCCCTCCGTTTTGTTTGATCCGTCAGGTTCTGAACAGGCTGATGAGTTCATAGGGTCTCAGGATGTCTTTGGTAGCCACCCTCTGTGGCCTCAGGCGGAATGGTTTCCAGATCTGCTGTCGTTGTTGTCAGAGCTTCCGAGGGAGATTCCCCCTTGGCGACATCTGTGTCAGCCCCATACGGAAAGGTCCCACCAATCAGTAGAATCCCTGTCTCTTCACGGTTGGAGGCTATCAAGTATCTCCTCCGAGCGAGAGGCTTTTCTCAGAGAACAGCTGGGCACATGTCCAGCAGTCTTAGAAGGTCGACCTCCGCAGTTTACCAAGGCAAATGGGCGATCTACTGTGATTGATGTCGTAAACGGGGTTTTTCTCCATTCGCGTGTGAAGGAGTTTCGGGGGAAGGTAGAGGGTCATTCTGTCGTTCTCATGTCAAGCAACACCACGGTGGTAGCCTATGTGAACAAACAGTGCCGCCCTGTAGCCTCTAATAGCAGAAATGGACAAACATTTCTTGTCTCTGAGGAAGGTTAAAAAGTCTGCTTTCACTGAATAGAGGTTGCGAGTGGAGAAAAATGATATTGTTAAACTACAATAAGTTTTGTACATACTTACCTTGGCAGATATATACTTAGCTATAGTCTCTGACGTTCCGACAGAATTTCAAAATCTCGCGGCACACGCGACAGGTAGGTCAGGTGGTCTACCTTACCCGACCGCTGGGTGGCGGGTGGGCGTATGAACCAATCTATCTCTCCAGCCAGCCCGATTTTTTTTTCTTTCACCTGTCTCCTGATGGGAGGCTGGGTGGGCCATTAGACGTATATATCTGCCAGGTAAGTATGTACAAAACTTTATTGGTAGTTTAACAATATCATTTTTGTACATGAACTTCCCTGCCAGATATATACTTAGCTGATTGGCACCCTTGGTGGAGGGTAAGAGACAGCTAAAGTAATAAGGAGAGATAAGAAAACAACTGATGTTGTAGGATATAAATACCTTGGTTCTTACCTGTTCAGGCAGAAGACTTCATTGATACTGTCTCTGAGTCTGCGTTGCCTGGAGAGCTACAGCTAGGGACGTGACCTGATGCTGAAAGACTCTCGGATCTACCACTGGGATATATGATCCCTTTGTTGTGGTAGAATCCAAGTCGGATCCTGTTAAAGGGAGTTTCGCCCTCTTATCAAAAGGTCCTAACCACTACTACTGCAAGGAGCCACACTCATCAGACCACCTAACCAAACTACTAAAGATTAGTATTACGACCTAAAGAGATGCCTTCATGCATCCTCTTTAAGGCAACCAACAACAACAAATACAAGGGGAAAAAATTTATACTACTAAACAGGATGAGTTCCAGCTCCCTGCCCAGCACTGAATCCGCAGATACGTACGGGCCCAAGGCGAGCATTTTTCGTAAGTGATTCTCCCATCACGTAAGTTTAAGTGGTTTCGCGAACACCTGACTGACATCTCCAGAATGTTGTCTCCATCAGATTTCGCACGGACATATTCTTGTTGAAAGCAAGAGAAGGTTGCTATAGGCTCTTACTTCGTGTGCTTTCACTTTAAGAAGCCTAAGATGTTCTTCTCTGCAGGATCCGTTGTGCTTCTTTGATGAGGCTTCTCAGAAGAAGGACAATGCGTTCTTCGACAATGGACGAGTAGGCTCTTTTACTGAACACCACAGACCTCTCGGTTGGCTTTCAGTTGCTCTTTTCTTCTAAGGTAGTATTTCACCATTCTCACTGGGCAAAGAGTTCTCTCGGGTTCTTCTCCTACCAAAGAAGATAACCCACGAATCTCGAAGTTCTTGGGCCATGGACTTGATGGGTTCTCGTTCTTTGCAAGAAAACCAGGAAGGAAAGAGCAAATGAGAGAGTCCTCCTTAATACCCACATTACCATCAATCGCCTGAAGCTCACTCACTCTTCTGGCAGAAGCTAGAAGCCATCAAAAACAGAGTCCTTCCGGTAAGGTCTCTGAATGAGGCTGAATTAGGGGGTTCAAACCTAGAGGACCCAGGAATTGAAGGACTACATCCAAATTCCAGCTAGGTGTCTTAGGAGACTGCATTTTCGTTGTATCAAAGACCTAATAAGGTCCTGTAGGTCCTTATCTTCCGATAAGTTGAGGCCCCGTGTTCCTGAAGACATTCGCCAACATACTACGATAGCCTTTAATCGTCGAAACGACTAAGCCACATTCTTGTCTTAAGAATAAAAGAAGTCTGCAATTTGATTCACAGAGGTCTGAAGAGGAAACGTTATTCCTCTTGCACCATCTTCTGGAAGACATCCCACTTCGACTGGTACACTTGTAAGGTGGAAGACCTCCTCGCTCTAGCGATTGCCTTAGCAGCTGCTGACGAAAAGCCTTTCGCTCTGACCAGTTTCTGGACAGGTTCCTGAAGCCAGTCAGACTGAGAGCGGGAGGTTTTTGTGGTACCTGTCGAAGTGGGGCTGTCTGAGTAGATCGCTCCTTAGAGGAAGCGATCTTGGAAAATCCACTAGCCATTCCAGCACCTCTGTGAACCAATCTTGTGCTGGCCAAAAGGGAGCTATCAAAGTCATCCTCGCGGAATCTGACTCTGCGAACTTTTTAAAGTCAACCCCAGAATCTTGAAGGGGAAACGCGTATACATCGAGTCCTTTCCAATCGAGTAGAAGAGCGTCTATCCCTATTGCTCCTGGATCCGAGATGGGCGAGCATACAGATCCATCTTTTTGTTCTTTGGAAGTTGCAAACAGGTCTAAGAGAGGCCTGCCCCACAACTTCCAAAGGCTCTGGCAAACATCTTGGTGCAGAGTCCACTCTGTGGGAAGGACCTGATCTTTCCTGCTGAGGAGATCTGCCCTTACATTCCTTTCTCCCTGTACGAATCTGGTGAGAAGTTTTATCCCCCTTTCTCTCTGTCCACAGAAGAAGATCTCTTGCTGTTTCGTACAGAAGAAGAAGGAATGCGTCCCCCCCCTGTTTCCTGATGTATGCCAGAGCCCGTTGGTGTTGTCCGAGTTTATTTGCACAACTGCTCCTGTCACATCTGACTCGAACTCCTTCAGAGCAAGCCACACGGCTATTAGTTTCTTTCCTGTTGATGTGCCAGGAAGACTGGTCCCCCACCCAGGTTCCTGACACCTCCTTGGTTCCCAGAGTCGCCCCCCAACCCCCCAACCTGTTTCCGACACATCGGAGAACAACACCAGGCTGGGTTCTGGGATTGAAGAGGCAGTCCCTGCGAGAACTTGTTGGGATCCGCCCACCATGCTAACTCCTTCTTGATTTGATGAGAAAATTGACAGGGAGAACTTCAAATCCTGAGAAGGACGACTCCAATTCCGATGAAGAAAGAATTGGAGCGGTCTCAGGTGCAACCTTCCTAGGGGAAACAAATTGCTCCAGTGAGGAGAGCGTCCCCAGCAGACTCATCCACTCCCTCACTGTGCATACTTCTTTCCCTAAGAAGGTTGTTACTTTTTCGAGTCCCCGGGCTATCCTCTCCTGTGACGGAAAAGCCCGAAACTCAGAGAGTTCATCTGATCCCCAGATAAACGCACTCTTGAGCGGGAATCAGACTTGACTTCTGCAGATTGACCAGAAGTCCTAAGGAATAAGTCAAATCCAGGTTTTCTTCAGTCCTTCAGACAACGATCTCTGGAATTGGCCCTTATAAGCCAATCGTCGAGATAGAGCGAAATCCTCACCCCTTCTAGGTGAAGCCATTGTGCCACATTCCTCATGATGGCCGTAAAGACTTGGGGGGGGGGCCGTGGAGGAGCCAAACACAGGGCCCTGAATTGGAATTAAGATTCTTCCCCCCATCATGAATCTTAGAAACTTCCTTGAGGAAGGATGGATTGGTACGTGGAAGTAAGCGTCCTGTAAGTCCAAGGACACCATCCAGTCCCCTGGACGGAGTGCTGCTAACACCGAGGCAGTGGTCTCCATCGTGAACTTCTTCTTTTCGACGAAGAAGTTCAGGGCGCTTACGTCCAACACCAGTCTCCATCCCCCTGAGGATTTCGGAACTAGGAAACAGGCGGTTTGTAAAAGCCTGCCGAAAGATGATCTGCCACTAGTTCGATCGCCTCCTTTTCCAGCATCTGATCTACCGCTAGTCGGAGGGCTTGATTCATGATGGGGTCCCTGTATCTGGCCGTCAACTCCCTCGGGTATTCGTCAAGGGAGGCCTCGAAGAGAACGGGAATGAGATCAGCCCTTCCTCAAAATGACAGGGTCCAGGCATCTGTTGTCTTTCTGGGCCCAGACTTCTGCAAACTGTAAAAGCTGGCGCCTACAGTTGTCTGAAGGACTTGAGTCTTACTTGGGAGGTTTGATTGACTTCGTAAAAGTCCTCCCTCTTCTATTTGGTTTCCGACCTCTGAACGAAGAGGATCTAGAGGTAGAAGCCCCTCGAAAGGGTTCCTGAGAGGTCGGCTTAGCTTTCTTCGTCTTAGTCTGGAAGGTAGGCGCGGCTTCCTTGCAGACTGCGCTAGAAGGTCCTGCGTAGCCTTGGCAGAGAGAGCCTTCGAAATGTCTTGAACCAGGTGTTTAGGAAACAGCTGCGTAGAGAGAGGGGCAAAAAAAAAAAGCAAAGACGATCTCTGAGCATGTGAGACAGACTTTGTTAAAAATGAGCAAAATACTGATCTTTTCTTCAAGACCCCTGCTCCAAACAGTGAAGCTATTTCGCTGGCCCCATCCCTCACCGATTTTATCCATACAGGATAAGACACAATTCAAATCCTCCGGAGAAAACGTGTCCGGTCCTTGAGTTTTCTTGGCTAGGACTCCGAGGGACCAATCGAGAAAGTTGAAAGAAAACTTCCAAGACTCTAAAATGCCTTTTAGAATGTGATCTATTTCATTCATTGCCCACGTAGTTTTTGGCCGAATTCAAAGCTGATCTTCTAGTGGCGTCTACTAGTGCCGAAAAATCTGCATCAGCTGAAGACGGAAGGCCCAGTCCCAAGGGTTCTCCTGTCTCATACCAAAATCCTGTCCGTCCTGAAAGCTTCGACGGAGGAAGGCAAACATAGTTTTCCCCGCTTCTTCTTTAGTACGCATCCATGAACCAAAACTCTTGAGCGCTTTCTTCATAGAAAGAGTCGGTTTCATTCTCACACACGAAGATCCTTTCGTTGCTTTCGCTGTGGAGAACAACGAGTGTGGAGAAGGAGGAGCAGTAGGGCTCAAAGACTCTCCCGAACTCCTGAAGGAGAAGCTCTGTGAGCTTTTTGTACGAAGAAACTGTTGCCGATGTATTAGTTTCTTCCTCAGAGGCTTCCTGGTCTTCTTGAAGAGGAGAACGAGGATGAGGATCCTTATGAGAATCCTTAGATGATTTCCTAGCAAGGGTACAGTGCGATGAAGGAGACAAACGTCTTGAATGAGGAGAAGATTCCAAAGTAGAGAGGCGTACAGGAGAACGACGAGTCGTAAAAGAAGGACGCTTATCCGAAAATTCTTGTCTAATCTCGCATTCCTTCCTAAACGCAGACAAACTCTTAACAGCAAAAGAGGAAGGACTCCTTTCCCTAGAAAGACACGTCTATCCCTAGGGAAACTACGGAGGGAGATCGCCTTACTAAAATCCTGGCGCCGATCGTGAGGAGAGCGGCTACTAGGCGCCGAGCGCCTATCCTGTCACAGGGCGTTAGGGAATCCTGGCGCTACCAAGCGGCGAACGTTGCTAAAAATAGGGTGGGCGCCTATCAGGAGCAGGGCGCTTGAGAGGCTCTTGAATGCCTACGAAGCGGAGAGCGGCTGCTATGCTCCGAGCGCTTAAACGGAACAGGGCGTTCGACGAGATCTTGGTCCTTACCAAGGGGAGAACGTCTGTAAGGCTCCGAGCGCCTAACAGAAGCAGGGCGCTTGAGATGTTCTTTGACTTCTAGCAAGAGGAGACCGATCAGGAGTAGGGAGTCTCGAGAACGAAGAGCGCCTACTAGGAGAACGAAGCAAACGAGGATCAAGGCGTCTTTCTCCGGGGAGAACAGCTACTAAAAGAAGGACGCTTACCAGGAGCAGGGCTCCTACTAGACTCTTGATGTCTTACAGGGGAGGAGCGAACTCCATGCGATGAGCGCCTACCAGTCACGTTATCCGACGCCCGACGACAGTAGTCGGAAGGAGAAGTGCGCCTACTTTCAGAAGGGCATTCCCTAGGTTCTCTGAGAAGGCGAGGAGAAGAAAGATGAGACGGAGACGACGAAATAAGTCTTCTATGACCTGAGCGACTCTCTCTTCTTGCACGAACTCTAGAAGAAGGAGAAACAGAAGGGGCTGAGCGTCTACCCGAGGCAGGAATCCGATCTGGGGAAATATCTTCATAGTCCAAGAAGCGCCTATCCGACGATGGCGTCTCGACACCTCCGAGCGGGAGTGGTGTTCCTCTCGTGAAATGTTACGATGTGTAGAAGTATCCTCAAAAGAAGGAGATCGCCGATTACAGGAGAGCGCTCTTCCGACGAAACGCGCCTCGATCTCTTGATAGGGATAGACAAATCCTTCCTTCTACGCGATCTCGATGCCAAGGAGTCCGCCAAGGCTGTGATCTGAGCTTGTAGGCCCGCTAGCACTCGAGAAGGAGAGTACCCAGGATCTTCTTCCGAAGCAAGCTCAGCGCGAGGAGCGGGAGAAGGAGGGCGATCACTGGATCTCCTAGGCTTCTTTGCTTGCAAGGAAGCTACATCAGAAAAGTCTTCTGGGCTGGACGCTAACGTACTGAAGGGAGCCTCCGCAGCCCTCTTCCACGGGTGTGACGCCTCCTTAGAGCTCCAACCACGCTTCGGCGAAGGAGAAGAGGATGACGAAAAACACTGACGAAGAATATTCTTCTTCTTACGATCCAAGGCAGCCTGGGAGCGAACTTCAGATCTGCCGAGGGGACGCCTGACCGGTGGGGGCTCTCCCTATCCTCCTGCGGCTTTCGACTTTCCTCCTCCACTGGAACTGGGAGTCTGGAAGAGGTCTAGGCCTGGAGGCACTAAGGAGCCGGTCAGACGCACCCTCCACATCACTGGGTACACTGCACTTATCATCACTGACACTCTTACCTTGATCAGTACGAAGATTCTTGTCTTCCTTAGAACACAAGGAAGCTTTTGAGGCTGCCGCCTCCGAAGACGAATCTACGGCTTCGGTGCGGGGAGCAGGAGCTGAGACCTGGGAGGAAGGTTCTAAAACTACATTAATGTTAGTTTCAATCTCACTCATTCTCGACCTGCTCGAACTCCTTGAAGAAGCTTTACGTACCCTATCCCTTTCAAGTTTCCTAATATAAGAAGAAAGAGCCTTATATTCATCTTCGTTCAAAACCTCACACTCTTGACACGGGTTACTAAACGAACATCATTCCCCCTACATTTAACCCAGAAAGTGTGAGGGTCAACCGCAGCTTTCGGTAACCCTCACCTTAACATCCATCGGTCAAACATACTCTAAACAAAACCGGAGTTTTGGAAACAGAATCAAAATCAGACATTCTACAGGAAAATCCAGCGCAAAGTCAATAACGGTCCACAATCAGCGTATGCCAAGCCAAAATAGACCGAATACGTCACCAAAATGTCCAAATCAATCTCCAGGCAAGCGAGAAATGAAGAATATATCGGAATGAAACGACAACAGTTGTTATCGCTTCGCAGCGACAGAAAAAATCTGGCTGGAGAGATAGATTGGTTCATACGCCCGCCACCCAGCGCGGCGGGTAAGGTAGACCACCTGACCTACCTGTCGCGTGTGCCGCGAGATTTGAAATTCTGTCGGAACGTCGGAGACTATAGCTAAGTATATATCTGGCAGGGAAGTTCATGTACAAAAACCCCATTTACAACACCAATCACAGTAGATCACCCATTTGCCTTAGTAAACTGCAGAGGTCGACTTTCTAAGACTGCTGGACATGTGCCCATTTGTTCTCTGAGAAAAAGCCTCTCGCTCAGAGGAGATACTTGATAGCCTCCAACCGTGAAGAGACAGGGATTCTACCGACTGGTGGAACCTTTCCGCATGGGGCTGACACAGGGAGATGTTGCCAAGGGGGAATCTCTGGACAGTTTTGCTGTGCTACAGGGTTTCAGTGACTCAAGCTGATCCTAGTGCCAGTAAAAAATGAAGTGGGAAAGTAACCCAAGACAGTGCCACTAAAAATCGAAAAGGGGAAGTAACCCAATAGGTTCTTGATATCTGAAGTCCTTCTGAAAGGGGATTCCCCTTCCAAAAAGTATCCTCTCCTCCTCCCTCTCCCCTCCTCTCCTTCTGCCATAAGCTAACAAGAGTCTTCCATAAAGGTAGGAGTGATGCTAAATGTTCATTATTCGCTTCATTATTCATTTATATTTATTTTTCATTGTTTTCTGCATGTAAAACTGTGTTTATTCCCTATAAAATGTATTTTTTATTAATATTTTGTGGGGTTTGGAACACTTTAATAGTATATTTACTTAATTATTCCTTCTGGGAATTATTGTTTTGGTTTTCATACGTTTTGGATTTCGTTGGAGGTTCTGGAAAGGATTATGTACGAAAACAGGTTCCAGTGTATTCGCACATTAACCATATTGCAAGTAAGAAAAGACAGCTTACATGGACAAGGGACTCATCACATTACAAGAAAAAGCTTAAACATTTTTAACAACATACTAGATAGTAAGGTAAGATTTTCGAAAAATGGTTGTTTCTGAGCTTAATCATTTACCCACATACTTGTTTATGAAATCAATAACGTTGCCAATACCGGCATTGCTAAGTGTGATTTTATTAATATGGTACAGTATCAGTGCAGTGTGTTCTAAGTTTATAAGAATTGCAATTTAACACATTCATCCATTACAAATCAGTTTAGCATGAGAATCTAAAATATTAAAATATATTCTACAAATTCTGATCAACAGTTTATGCTGTCCCCACAGCTTTGCACACTGATTAGCTACAGTCACTCTATATAGTTATGATAAGTATTTCAGAATATTCAGATTTATAACAAATCTATTCTAAAAATATTTGAGCAAAATACAAAAGCTTTAAAAGCTAACTTTTTTCATACATGTAAGCCAATGCCAAAGTAAGAAAGCTTCCAAGGGCGCTCAAATTGCCTTTGTAAACATAGTTTTAGTACTTCAAAATGGAGGTGCTTGTACCCACTTGTATTGAACACTAGAAGGAAAAGAAGGTAAACAGCCAACTCAAGCATATGTGCAACCAATAAATAGCACCTGAAATTTCTAGTAAGCAATGAACAAAACCCATGAATTATTTTGAATATAATTGCAACTCTCTCCTCTTGAAAAGGACAGGCTCTTTTGAACAGTGCAAAGGTGACAAATCTTTTCTTCCACTTGTCTGGGTGAGCATCTAGGTTCCTAAGCACCTTTAGTGGTATAAACTAAAGACATTCTCTACATATCGGTAGTCTAGTAAATAAATGTGGTTTCGTTCCCAAAAATTCTTAACCCAGAACTCATTATGAGTAATTCCTTTGATCTTTCAGCTAATGATACATTTTACAATATCTTGTGGTGGCTGTTACCAATATGGTAAAGGTAATTTTCACCTGTCCTTTACTATTTTATTTGGTGTGTGCATGTATGCTTTCACAAGCCTCAACTTCTTCATAACATGGGGATCTGAATGTGAAGTACCCAACCACCCTATCAGATTCCCTATTGAAAGAGCTGGATCTCCTCCTACATGAGAGAAACACGTACATATCAGCATGCCCTAATGAGTGCTCATGGGACCGTGAACATGACCAGTTGGACCCAGCAGCTTAGATCACAGAAGCAAATGATGAAGTTAACTCAAACCAGCTCAAGACCATAGTATATAGTGGACCCCCATTATTTGCATTCTCGTCATTTGCGTACTCACGTTTGCGGATTATTCAATGGACCATATCTACCCATTATTCACAGGAAATTAGTGTATTTTTCTATGAGAAATATCAACAAAGTACTGTATTTTCATATCAATTTCTTGAGTTTGAACTAATAAAATGGGCAGTTTTAAGGGTTTTTATAGGGGTTCTAACAGCCAGGAGAGTGTTGAAAAGCAAACCAAATATAAAAACATTATGTATAACAAAAATGATGAAAGAAGTTTCAACTTGATGGTCAACTGGAGCACAAATGAGAAGGGGGTTCCCCACACCCCCTCACCTGCCAACCCACGATTACCTAATTTCAACAACTAACTCCAGCTCATGCTGAGGAATAGTACTTTTACATGAAAGATGATGGTTTGTATTACTGATGGACCAAATAGCAATGATCTGTTAATAGAAAAATATAATGATAATGTCACATCTAATAATACACAACAGTAAACACCTCAGATTTGCGGGCTCCCAATTTGCGGATTCGCCATTCGCAGACTCACTGATTCATATGTGCACATTATTTACAGAAAATTAATCTATTCATGGTATTTTTCACTGAGAAATATTCACTCATTACTGTATTTTCATATCATGAGTAAATGCACTTTTTGTGATAAAACTATTAAAATACTCATGTATGTATAAGAATTTTAAGATTGTTTTTTGTGTTTGAACTATCAAAACAGGCAGTTCTAGGGATTTTTAGAAGGGTTTTAAGCATTCATGGATTTTTAGCATTTGAAGGAACAGTATAACTCACTTGATACTTAAATAGCAATGGTGATCTTGATAGGCTCAGGGAATTATAAACGAATCTTCTCAGTCCTTGGGGACCATACAAGTCAACAACTGGTTCCCCTTTCTTCTGCAGCTCTTCCTCAGACAGACCAATCTGAGATGATATTGTACATAACAGACCTGGGAGTCCAAACAAGTGATCTCCATGGAGGTGAGTTATGAATATTTTATTAATCTTTTGCCTTGACAAAGTCACTTTCTGTGCCTGAATTTGAGTGCCTTCACCGCAGTCAAAAAGCCATACGTTACCATCTGAAAATAATTAGGAAAATAAATTGTCTTTTAATAACTGTATTAACTTACTTATGTACAATATGAAAAAAATGGTAATTTCATAATATAATTATGTTTCACATATATTTAGCAAGTAATTACACAACTATACTTTTCTACTTGCAAGGCTGCTAAAATTTGAAATTTGCGGTCGTGATTCATTTGCTTTTAGTGTAGGTAACTACCCCGCCCTCTACAGGGGGAACCATACATACAAAACCACAAAGTAAATCACTTATTTTTTGCTTAATGCCCATTAAGGGGTGGAGGGGGTACTCTGATCTGTAATTACTCAGTAAGTACTACATGTGAAACATAATTTTATTATGAAAAAAATACCATTTTCATATAATTAACTTACTAAGTAATTACAAAGCTGAATTCACATAAGTAACTTACCTAGTAATTACACAGCTGAATCCCACATTGATAGGTGGTGGGATAAATGGACATACCTATTTGCTTTAAACACAGTTAATAACAATTACTATGAATTTGAGAGCTAGAGCAGGTGATTAATGCCTTTTGGTCGTTGCTCTTCTTGACCTTTAGTGACTTGTGGAGCATCTGTGATAAGTCTTCTACTTTTGAGAGGGGACTTTAGAGTGAAGGAGTACTCTGAACACAAAGTAACTAGATAAAAAACTGCCCTTGCCCTGGGCACAGTACCAACTAAATATACCGACATTAAAATGTTTTATACACTGAAAACATCAAAATGAAAATACCATCGTACCACCACCGACTGGTGGGTACTCCAGGTGCCAGTACCCCCCGGTTCCCCAAGTGAAACTCAACACCAAAAATTCGAGGCAAAGAAGTTACTGGTAGGAAGGATTGCTTCTTATGCTCCTTCCCCTAATGCCACACTGGCCACCGAAAGCAGACCTTAGCTAATGCAGTTTTCAAAGGTTGTTTCTATTTCTTTCAAATAGTGTGATGCAAAAATGGAATTGCACTTCCTGTATGTAAACTGGAGGATTGCCAAAAGAGACAAATTATGTCTACAAGGATACAAAGTGGCGACAGCCCTAATTTTGTGTGCTCTTACTTTAATATCAGGAAAAATTTCTTCATGAATATGTGAGTGTGCTTCTATAATAAGGCTTCTGAGAAAGAAAGACAGCATTCTTGAACATAGGTATGGATGCATTTTTAACGGAACATCTAAGGTTACTGGCATAGGACTTTTTCTTCTTCTTCTGGACTTATAATATCCATGAGGTTTCAAATAGAGAACAATCATGGCCAAGTATTGGAAGGAGCCTCATTCTTAGCTAAGAATCCCAGTATGAAGGAGCAAACAGCATACCTTGTGAAAATCCAGAAAGTTTGTCAATGGCCTGTAGCTTGCTTACTCGTTTAACAGAGGCCAAAGCTACTAGAAATAATGTCTTCTTCATTTGGTTCTTAAGAGAAATGGAGCAGAGGCTTAAAAGCAGGTCCCATTAACTATTTAAGAACCACATCCAGAATCCATAAGATGGAATTGTCTTTCGAATGATTAGATGTCTCGTAAAATCTAATGAGATCACTCAAGTCGTGATTAGCAGCTAAATCCAGACCCCTATGTTTAAAAACTGACTCCAACATCACCCTGTAGCTTACAGTCGATGAAAAATAAGGAAGTCTGCTATTTGAGTTGCTGCTGCACCACTTGTGGAAAATTGACCACTTTGCCTGGTAGGCTGGGATGGTAGATTGACATCTACATCAAGAAATAGCTTCCACAACTTGTTTTGAAAAACCTTTCATCCTAACAAGTCTGGTAGGCGGGTAGGCCCGCCTGCCCAGATGTAAACATTCCACTTTGCCTTCAGCCATCTTCCAATGAAGTCGTGTTTGTGAGCTCTTGCTGACTAGCCATTAATCATGATTTTCCCAGAGGGTTATTTCTTTTATTATTTTGAATGAATACTATACGTATACACATATATACAGTGGTCCCCCCGTATTCGCGGGGGTTGCTTACCAAACCACCCCCGTGAATACTTAGAACTTGGAAATAGTTGGAACACGTATAAAAATGCTTAAAACCTCCTATTTTGTTAGTTAAAACTCAAGAAAAACCCACTAAAAATTTTTTTACCTGGTTTTTAAAGTTTTATCACAAAAAGTGCATTTTATGATGAAATTGATAAAAAAACACACCTGAATCTGTGGATATTTCTCATAGAAAAATACCATGAATATGGGAATTTTCCGCGAATAATGTGGGGAAATGTCCCAGAGAGAAGTCCGCAAATCGGGAGAACGCGAATACGGGGCTCCACTTTATTGTGTTTGATGTTAATAACTGAATTAACATTAATATTCAAACCCAATTTTTGTGATAGCTTTGCAAGCCGCCTTTCTACTTTACAGGCTAAGAGTCAGTGGCAAGGGTGTGCCTACACCCTCATTAAATATTTTCGCCCTTTAGCGTCAGGGCGAGACAGTGTATTCATTTGGAATTTATGCTTACGTTTTTGGAAATGACTGAGGGGAACTTTGGAGGTTTGTCCTTTTTTATTTCCTGTATTTCCTCTTCTCTTTTCTTTTTTCAATAGCTTATTGGATGAAGAGAGGGGCGTGTGGTGTTGGTGTTTGAGGGGATCTCCTCTCATTTTGGAGAGGCCGTGCCCTTGGATGCGAGAGGAGTATCCTTATTTTTTTTAAATCATATTTTCTTTCTTTTACAGGCTAACAGTGGTGATAGTTGATTACAGCAGTAGATGGTTGGAAATCTTTTTGTGTTGGCTATCCTAACCTCGGAATTGTACCTGTAACTCGTAGCATGGTATGATATTGGTTCTTGAGTGTGTGTACTTTTCCCCTGCTGAAAATTAATATTAACTGCCACAGTTATCCTGGAGTTTTGTCACTGGACAAAGCCTTCACCGCTGCACTGTGATTAACGCTATTCCTCCTCGTAAATGTACCTCATCCTGTAGAAGAAGTCTTGCAGAATTTGGAGAAGAGGTCGAGGAGGAAGAGCTCATCAGTGTTGTCATCTTCCACTTTGTAATCATCATATATTTCTTCAATCTCCTCCCTTAGACTTCTAAGGCTCCCTGCCAAACAAGGAGTAGGTAGCCCGGCCCCCCCTCCCAGCAAAAGAAGTCTCATCACAGGACTTCCTATGGGTCTGCCTGGTCGAACTGAGGAGGTAGTTGGGACTTCTGTTGGCTCGCCTGTTCCTTCAGGAACAGGAACCGTCACATTGTTCCCAGGATCTGGCATGTTGGAACCTAAAGAAGCACAAACTTCGGTTTGCACTTCTGCTGCTAGTCCTAGAGGTTCTGCCCGTAAGACTAGTTCCGTGTTGGGCGCTCGTTCGCAAGATTCCCCGAGTGCACGTAAATCTACGGATTTGCATACATCTAGAGTCGATGACGCTGAGTCTGCTTACCATCACGACTCAGGCATGGAGTGGAAGAAAGAAGTGAGTCGCTCAGGTTACTCACACCTTGCTGATGATCGCTCGGTACCCAGGGTTGACATGACGGTCCCACAGGACCGTGTACATGGTGAGACCAGTAGGGGGTCTCCCATTCAGTCCTCGAGGGTTTTGGCCTGGCCATGTTCGTGTGACCGACCGGTCTTGGTGGTGGCGAACGTTTTTCTTGCTGTGCAAGTTTCACAATCATCCTCAGGAGCGTTTCTCCAGGACAAGAACACTCTCCTAGACTCACGTCTTGGCCATCACCGCAGGTTGATGGCTGCCCACAACTTGCTTCTCCTGCTAGTTCTGCTAGCAAGTCAAGCAAGAGCGTCCAATCTTCCTCACCTACTCGCTTTACTTCCTTTAGTTACACCAGGAGGGGTGAGGTGAATAGGAGGGATCCTGCAGAGTGCTCTCCTCATGATTCAACTTTAGGGACTACGTTCCTGGAAGGCTCTCAGTGTCCCACCGGATGTACATCCACATTATTGAGGAAGGATCTTCTGTGAATGACGGAGAGACCTCTCACTGTCTCAACATCTGGTGTTTAGATTCTTAGGATTTGAACACCTGGAGACTACATTCTCCCTGGCTCTTTCTGTCCTTTGGACAGATTTCTATTCACAATCCCCTAACGGTTCTTGTTGCATACTCTGTTGAATTGTACTCGCATCCCAGTCTTAAATGATTGCATATATGACTGGTTTTTATGCTTGTTCCTCCTCAATTTCTACAGGAGTCGAGGAGGGGCCCCTCCCCAATGATCGTTTGATGAAATTTGGGGGTCTTGCCGAGCGCTTAAATTCTTTGGAATTACTAGCATCATGTTGCCGAGAACCAAGGCGAGACAAGGCTCACCCAATCATTGTCTTGCAAGAGACGGGTTTTCTCATCAAGCAGGGGAATTCTTACGAAATCTAGTGCTTGCTGAGCGCTCACTATCACAAGTGCTTGGATAGCAAGACTAGCCTTTACCAGTATGTATACAGATGAGTTTGCTCTTCAGTCTGGTTTGGAGTTATGCAGAGCTTGGTACTGCATGCAACATGTTCTAGGTGAATGGTCAAGTACCGTCATCATGTCTTGGACATTACGGTTGGAGTAGGTCACCAGGCACAGAATTCCTCTTTATTCTTCTTCTTGGAGCTTCAGCCTCGAAGGAGAACAGTTAATTGGGAAGAAGCGATAGTTCTTTGCCAACAATTACCACTCATAATTATGTAGTGGTGATCTGCTCAGCTCACTCGACTCTGCTTGGCCAGCCAGCTCTGCCAAAACGAGTGCTCCACTCTATTGAACAAACTCTCTGCTCTTGATCAGTGCGGTCCCTTGCCAAGACATAGCACCCTCCACTCCAGTGTTGCAGCAAGTTTTCACAGGGGTCATCGTCTTCGTCTTCATCATCTGACGCCTCCTCACACCGCTCTTCAAAGGCTTCCACGGCTGGTCAGGCGTTTGATGCGATAAGCTTAGACATCAAGATTCCTATTTTTTTTATCAGAATCATAGAAGCAATCCCACTCCCTCCTCTCGCAGGAGGAGGTAGGAGACTGGCAATAATGCAAATCCTTCCCAGAACTTTGCATTAATGCCTCTGACTCTAAATATTCTTCCCAGCCCTTTTTTGGATGAGTTACAATTCCTTATTCATTTTGAAAAGGCCCAGAAGTACAACTCTTGATCATGCAGCTTCTATACTCCGATTAAGTTGTCAGAGGCAGGGCACTCCTCCTTGCTCTTATGACCAGGAGGAATAGGCCAGGTGTGCTGAACACCAGTCAGCTCTGGGGGCTCACTTACATTCCTCCCACCAATCAGTGAGTTTTCCTAATGTAAAGGACCGAGGGTTTGTATATCATGTAGGAACAAATCACAATTTTTAAAAGTAAATTGTATTTTTCCTAACTATACAAACCTGAGGTCCTTGACATTAATGCCCACCTTATGCCACCCCTCAATCTGGAACCTGGGACCAAAGGCAAAGTGGAGTGTTTACATCCAGGTAGGTAGGCCTACCTGCCTACCAGATGGTAGCTACTGCCTAACTACCTTATTCAAGAATTTAACAGATGTATTCCAGCCTACGCTGAAATTAATTCCTTATGTAAAGGACCTCAGGTTTATATAGTTAGGAAAAATACAATTTACTTAAAAAAATTGATAGTTCCCTGTCCAATATTTGTCAGAGAGAGCATTCCAACTTGTACCCCACCTTTCTTAGTCTGATGATGTCTAACAATGCAACCATTGATACAGCTTTGCTTGCCACAATAGGAACTGAAATGTTTACAGGATGCACAGACGAAACAAAGGCCCAGAGTTCTAAGCTTTTATATCTTTTCTTCTCTGGTTACATGAGTCTTACAATATGTCCATAAATGGTTGACTCCACAAAGTGCACATCCCTTAACCTGGTTTAGCTTGGCATTGGTTGTATTTTTTGGCCCCACTGATGGTTTTTATGGTTTCACAGACTGTCCTTGTTCTACTGCGAAAGTAGATACTGTAGTTAAGGGTTTAGCTTTTACTGTTTCAGTCTGTGGAAAAGCCCTCAAATTGTGTACTATTTCCTCTTCATGATACATTTTGAAGATGTCAAATTTTAACCAATCTTCCCCACACCTACATTTTATTATTTCACTAACACTACTGGGTAAATCTGGTATAGAACAAGATGGTATACAACTCATTTAATTCCAGCTGCTCACTCTCCAATGATCTTATGCAGCATTCAAATTGTGCGCTGAATCTTTGTAGCAACTCTGCATCTGTGTTAGGAGTCTCAGTATGGGAGAGTTTTTTTGACTAAACACACTTGATTTCATCTTTCCTGCCGTAGGTCTCTTAACAAGTTCACTGCTTGTAAATATTTATCTCCTAATTTAAAACCAGATATCAGTTCCAAAGCCTCACCTTCCAATAGGCCCTTCAAATAAGAAAACTTTTGTATACTTGCAAAGTCAGTACATTGATGCATTGATACTTCAAATAGTTCCCAAAATAAATTCCATTCTGAAACATCACCATTGAAATGTTTGGGGTCTAATTTAGGCAGCTTTACACTAGCTTTGACAGGTAATATCGGTGCACTAGGTTCATTTCTTACAGCTAGAAGATCCATAATGGAGGAATTTAGTCTATGAATTTCAGTGCCTACATTTAGGATATACTACTTTGATTGAATCATAATCTGGTTAGGCTGTTCTGCAGGATCCGTTAAATCCAATATTTCACTATCCAATTGCTGGACCTTCCGCAAATGCTCCTTCAAGGAGTATCTCACATACACAAACTACAAAAATCACTGATATAATAATCAACCATAGTAATCCTGGTCATGGCACCTGGCACCATTTTATTACTACTAGCTTAGTAATAAATAGTGCATTCCAAATCACAAGGGATCGTATGGCCTAAGGTGACTTGGAACATGAAAACCAAATTGTGGCCTAAGACCTATACTACAACACCCAGATTACTATATGTACTCATTTTAAATGACATTAAATTGAACATAGAATTTAGCCCAAAGGCCATTCAGCGCTGAAATGGAAATCAATAGTAAGAAGTTTGGAAGGTGTAACAGGAAGAAAACCATGCAGTTGCACTATGATTTAAGTGTTAGGAGAGGGTGGAAAGTAAGATGAAGAAAGAGAATATGAAAGGAGGTACAGTAAAGATTGTGATTGATAGATTCCTTATTGTGAATGACAAGATCTCTATCCTAGCCTGAATTATATGAGACTGGCTTCCAGCACAGTCTATACTTCGTAATTCTCATTCAACACACATCACAAGAAAACTACCCTCCTAGATATGCATATCCCCTGAAGGCACTTTCCCCACATGAACTTTGAACAGAGAATACTTAAGTGATTATGATAGAGATCTTGATGACTTCTCATTGTCTTAATTATGGTACAGTCCATGAGACAATTTTGCACAACCTAACACTCTGGCTGATGTAGCGAGACTGCCCACGACTGTGGTTGACCGAACCACCCAACGTATTCAGCTAACTACTGGACCAACAAAAAACAACAGACGGTCGGCAGTTAAAGCTATTACAGTGGACCCCCATATTCGCATTCTCCGGATTCGCGGACTCACACATTCGCGGATTTCTCTCACGAACATTTCCCAACATTATTCGTGGAAAATTTGCCTATTCATGCTATTTTTCTAAGAGAAATATCAACAAATTTCTGGTTCTTTTTATCAATTTCATCATAAAATGCACTTTTTGTGATAAAACTATTAAAAAAAACCATATATAAACATTTTTACTGGGTTTTTCTTGAGTTTTAACTAACAAAATAGGAGGTTTTTAAGCATTCTTATAGGGGTTCCAACTATTCGCGGGTTCTAACTATTCACGTAGAGGGGGGGGGGGCCCTAGTACGCATCTCCCACAAATACGGGGGGACCACTATACATGCATACTTACAAACTAATACATGAAATAACTAAACACAACGCTTTTCCTGACTAAATACAAATACAACAAAACATAATACCTTCCTTTCATACAATACGCATTTCCACTTGTGTAAATGAGGAATATATATGCAAAAATACATCGCAACCTCTCTTGTCAAAGTTTTGAAAATCTCTTAGCTGTCAGTCTTTCTGGAGGAAAGGCAAAAGTAGCCTTCCCCTGTTCCCTCTTCACAGACAACCAATCCTCTACATCTCTCAATGCTATCTTTGCAGAGGAAGGGAGTACCATCTGAGGCAGCAGTCTAGCATCTGACTGGTTCCTAAGAAATGTCAAAGGTGGAGAAGCTAGGGTTGCTGGTTGAATATGTGAAGGAAAAGTGGCCAGAAAATACTTCAACAGGGAAGCATATACTGTAGGAGGGGGCTCCTGAACGACTTCTTTCTCTTCAGAAGACACCGGAGACAAGGGAAACTTTTCAAAAGGCTTAGATCCAGAGGGAGTCCTATGCAGCAGTCCCAGCACATCACCTAATCCCTTCTTAATATGAACAAAGGAGGGATCTTCAAGAGCAGGCAAAGAAGCATTGGGAGCTGGGCACTCAGTTGAACTTTGGCGCCTAATAGGTTCTAGGCACTAACCGGGGTGTTGGCGCCAGACGCTTGGATGGTGTTGAGCGCTTAGAAGATGGCTCCATCCAGAATGAGGTGGGTGCTCGGAATGAGACGGGCACTCTGGAATCCTAGATTGGTGCTCAGGAAAATGAGACGGGCACACTGAGACAGAATGGTACCCTGAACTCTAGCATTTCCTAGATGAACATTGTGGCACCAAAACCTGGCTCTCTCGTTTGGGAGAATGACGAACTGTGCCTTTGAAAGTGCTGGAAACCTACAGCTCCCTCTCCTATGAATCCCTTCATCATTTCCTGCATCATCTCTTGCACTGCATTCATCTTTACTCCAAATTTTTTGTCCATTTTCTCAACCATTTTCTCTTCCGCTCCTTTCACCTCTTCTTTCATTTCCACTTTCGGACTCCTTAGCATTCCTCTCATTTCCTCTAACTCAATCTTCAACTCCTCACACTCTACCCTTAACCTCTCATTCTCCACTTCCAACCTTTCCTTAGCTTCCCTCGCCAACCTCAACTCCTCCTTCAGCCTCTCCATCTCCTTCAACCCTTCCATCCTCACTTTCTCCACCAATCACACAACTCACTACCCCAATCATCCTGCAGCTGCCGCACCAACAGTCCCTGTTCGGGCCCCAAAAAATAATGTCGCAGGATCACAAGCTTAAAAAACAAGCGGGTAAATCCGCCCCCACACATAATCTTAATCAATCCGGCTACCAAACCAACCCTCAGTCACAGTTTCCTCTTTACACTACAGAATATACACAGGACTATTGACCTACACCTACACACAGAACAAAAAAACACAAACACATGTACTCACCCAACTCCAGATACTCCGGGCTATGCTGTGCTGTCTGCCGGTCGAGGTCGAAGAAACACCAACAAAACAACAATAACCCAACACCCAAGGACCACAACTCAACAACACAGCAAACCAACAAGGAACACAACCACAACTCAACAATACAACAACAAGGAATACAACCACAAAAAAACCACTGCACAAACAACCACCAACACAAAAACAACAACACAAAAAGGCAACACACACACACCCCCCAACAACACCAAGAAATCACAACAGCTCACCAACAACAACCCTCAACAACTCACAACCACAACAACTCGAATATAACTCAACAAAAACTCACAAGCACAACAAATCCAACAGCACAAGCACAACAACTCTAAAGCAACAATATCAACCTAAGAACAACTAAACAACAAAACAAAAAACTCAACTGACTTTCAATGCCTTCAACAGACTGCTGCCTACACTACTGACTATCACAGGCTATCACCCAAGACTGACTCAAGACTGCCTCCAAAACACAGAACTCTAACAGCCAACTCCAGCTGCCACAGTAGACAACCCAGAACTCAGCAACAGCCAATTCAATCGCTAACCATCCCTCTCTCTCTCTCACACACAGACGTTGTCAAATGGAACTCCATAACTCCTACATACCACACACATGTTATGCGACAACAGAGTGGCAATTTCACGCACACGCAAGATGTGAACGACCGTATAAGATGTAAAAGTCAATTGCTGTCTGCATCACCACAACGCAGCAAACTGTGTTGGCAAAACGCATTGTGTGAAAGGGCCCTTATAGTGGCCCAAGTGTAAGCTAAACCTGCTTGGTAGGACTGAGAGTATTACAAGAATACAATCATCCCCACCCTAATCATGTTATGGGCAAACCAGATAGAATGCCAAGAGTCCTATCCCCAAAACTAGACCCCCCTGGAATCCGTGGTCCAGCCCTGAAGAATAGTTCTGCCCTTGAGATATCGAATTGATATCCTAGGTACAAACATTATCAGGTAGTTGATGGTCCTACCATAGTTTCCACTATATTTAGCTTTGGATATAAACCCAGTCCCAGCTATGATATCTTTCCTTATTTATCAGGTCCAATAAATGTTTTGCAAAAGTGGAAAATTCCACAAACATTAATCTAAAGAAATATGATACATGGGACTCTTGGACTTGAACCAAGGAACAAATTCCTGGGATTCAAGAGCCCCCTCACCACGTCAAGATGGTCCCAGGTTGAGGGGGAATGAGAGCAGAGAAGTGATTTTCTCTGTGTTGTTGTACCAATGGTCCTCTGGTAGAGGGAGGGGTGGTTACCTACACTAAAAACATATGAATCGCTACCACGAATTTCAAATTTTAGCTGTCATGCGAGTACAAAAGTATAGCTGTACAATTACTTGGTAAGTTACTTAGGTGAAATTTAATACTTCAAATGAAACAATCTAAAAAATATAAAACAAAATTTATACAGTACCACATAATTATTGACACAAAACATGAACAATCCATTTCCTACAATACCGTCAAGCTGGAGTGCTGCAGATGAAACTCCTCGTTTTCTGGTAGGATAGCTGGATCCCGTACCAAGGAAATAAAGCTTCATACTGGATGATCTGAAACTAGTTTGAACAACCCATTAGTATTGCAATTTTTCTAAGTATACATAATTTGCATTTTCATACACACACAAATTTTAAGTATTTCATATGGATATAGCATGAAGCAAGCTAGCTTAGTCAATGAAGTTTGCTTAAAAGGTAGTTAGGTAATGGCAGGTAAGTGAGAGGTGATGGGTACCACCCATTCTTCTGATTGTACCCTCTCACTATTCCATCAGCAAAAAAGGGGCAAACGTTAGGATGGTTAGAAGTGGAATCATGCATAAAATATGGATACTATGTACATCTAGAAAAGATTGAGATTCTTGCCAACAAGAATACAAATTATCATCTGTTATGAAGATTTGTTCCTTAGGGTAAAAGGATTATAACTTGTAGTTTCCCTTTTCCCTAGAGAACTGCCAACTATAACAGCAACTCTGAGGAAGACAGGATCAACCAATTGCCTACAAAATACAAAATATATGTGCCATTCAAACAGGCCTAAGCAGACATGGAAGAGAACACTTGCATAAACACTGTGGGGTAGTTGACACTGAACAGGTAGACTGTTCCACCACAAAGTGGATGTACTTCATGTAGTCATCATGGCTGGTATCTGGAAATATAAATTTTTTAGGTATTTAGGTACACAGAGAGCACAGAGTCTGACGGAATGTTGGGATTCCATCCTGAAATGACAATTTGTCGAAAATTGCATTTTTCCTAACTATACAAACCTGAGGTCCTTTAACAATAGGAAGTAGCTAGCGGCAGCTGGAACGGTCGTAAGCTTCGAACAAGGGGAGAACGGTAGTTAACTGTTTGTCCGACAGTCGCACGCCGCGCGACTGGGAGGTAAACAAATCACTTTTGCTTTTGGCCCATGCAAAATACGCAGAGTGAGGGGTGGCATGAGGAGGGACTATATGTAAAGGACCTCAGGTTTGTATAGTTAGGAAAAATGCAATTTTCGACAAATTGTCATTTGTTCCGATATGTAATACAAACCATCGGTCCTTTAACAATAGGAAGACTCACTTCTTGGTGGGAGGAATCTGAGTCTTTTGATGAACAGACTGGTGTTCGTCCATCCCTGGAATGCCTCCCTGGTCGTAAGAGCGAGGGAGGGATCCAAGCCTCTGTCCGATTGATCGGGGTGTGCACCGCAGGATCAATGGTCAGACCTCTGGGCCGAGTACTAAGAGAGAGGCAAGCGTATCTCTTCGAACCAGCAAGCAAGAACTTGTTCCTGTTTGCAAGAGGCAACATAAAGTATGGGTTGTCTCAAGCCGGCATCCACTTCCTCCCCCTTGTTGGAGGAAGTGGTGGATATTACGCTCCTATCCCTAGTGAAAGGGATAGGATGGGGCTCTGTTGAGTAGCTCACCTGCATCTTGTCCTTATCCAGCAGGGTGACGACCGTGTCCCTCTTAACCACAGGTAGAGGGGGAAAAAGAAAAAGATGGAAGAGGAGCCAGTCACACTCTCATTCACTCATCCATTCTTACGGTCACACCAGGACTCGATGCTGTTCAGCCTGCGAGGGTCTGGGTTCGCTACACAACGTGTTGAGAGCCACCACGGGTCCCAAGGAAAAAGATCCAAGGACCTGTGGGCAATATCCCGAAGGTAGAAGGAAGGGCATGTGGTCTGGTTGGACCAGACCCCTGCCTTCAGTACCTGCGCCACGGAGAAGTTCTTGCGGACAAGGCAGCACTTCCTTCGCATCGAAGGCGGTGAAGTCCATTAGGGAGGGGATTGTGAACGACTCGAACCAATCGTCAGGGACCGAAGGGTTCTGAGTTTTCGCTACGAAGTTCGGTACGAAATCGAGCGTCACGGATCCCCATCCCCTGGATGCTTGACTTCGCAGGAGAAGTCATGCAGTTCCTCAGAGGAAAAGAAGGAAATAGTCGCATGACCTATCCCTCTTCTCTACTTCGGTGATGTCCAGTACCATACTGGTCTGTCCCGTTTGCCACGAAGTCTCTCGCATCCTCCTATCCCCATGCAGCGAAGTTCTCGGTAGTGGGATAGGACACCGACACTCCATGGTGGGTGTCGATGGTATGGGTTACTGTGACAAGCTATTAAAACGAAAGTAATGATTGCTCTGTAACAACCGAACTAAGTCAACAGCGTAGTTTCGTAACTGACTCGGGCGCTCTGACAGCTGCCGACTGACTGCGTTCGTAGGTAGGCAAGTTTGTCCAAGCATCCGAGTAAGTCACGTGACCTTCGCCTTTAAAGGGTTTATGCCGAGAGACAAACATAAATAATGTATTTGTTTGTCACCAATGCCGGACAGCCGAGGTGATGATTCTCTTAAGGCATGTGCCCAACAGGCGAAAGTCAATTGCCTTCTAGAGACCGAGGTCCCTGAAGGCAAAACATCTCATGGTTGTTGAATCTCAGCTAAGGAGAAACAACACTATGTACCGTTGAAGACAAAGAAGGTAGATATTGAATGCAACCTACGTCTTCACAGACGAATCGAGAGAAGGATTCTCAAGATTCATAACCTGTGTTTACAATGACTGAAAACGCTAACCGCTATTTCATTGCTGTCCGGTGAGAAGTCGTAGTTGCAATGAAAGCGGGGCGTTCTTCAGTAATGAAAACACAGGGGAAAGCCGCCTGAAGAACTGCTTCTCATGGGCTGAACATTTGGAAGTAGAGCTGTCAGGTCGGAGAGTAGGCGATGTCTTCTGACACATCTTGTAATTCGGGTTGAACAATGAACAATTGTACACCTACGAATACGAGATATTTTGAAGACAAACTCAGATGTCTGCAAAATCATTCGCATTATCGCAGTGCGATGCAGCGGGAGACTTGTACAGACTTCTGTTACCGTGTCGGTAAACAGAAAGATGAAAGAGTCCAAGAGATATCTCTGTTGAAAATTCTCGCAATGTCGAAGGCGATGGAATCTAGCGTCACAGCAGTAGATGGTGGCCTTATTCCTTTATTATTGCGAGAATCCCCGTTAATCAGAGACCTAAGTCCATGATTGTTGGGCAGAGATACGGTTTGGTAGTCCAATCAAAAGCAGGGGAGAGAGAGACATAACTGACCGTCGCATCTCGGAGGCCCAGCTGATACTGAGCTGCTGTCAGGCAGTTCAATACGCAGTAGTTGAGCCTGAGCTCTCACTGACTCGTCATCCTGAGTTGCCAGGTAATCCATTATTCCACGCCGAAGGAATGCGTTCGGCTAGAACTACCGAGCATAAAAGATATGCTCGAGCAATTATATTTAGGCGAAACGAATTTCGGGTAAAATATAAAAGTTGAATGGTGTCGTCGTGACAAAATGACAATTTGTCGAAAATTGCATTTTTCCTAACTATACAAACCTGAGGTCCTTTAACAATAGGAAGGTAACTAGCGGCAGCTGGGACGGTCGTAAGCTTCGAACAAGGGGAGAACGGTAGTTAACTGCTTGTCCGATCGTGCGCGCGAGGTGAAGAATCACTTTTGCTTTAGGCCCATGCAAAAAGTTGCAGAGGTGAGGGGGGTGGTGGCATGAGGTGGGACTATATGTAAAGGACCTCAGGTTTGTATAGTTAGGAAAATGAAATTTTCATTATTAAAATGAAGTTTTATTGTATACTTACCGAACAATTATAGAGCCGTGATTTCCACGAGCGGCAGGATACTAAATTCAAATTTAGCGCGTCGGCGTCGCCAACACTGGTGGTGATGACGTCATCTCCCTCCACTCGCGGGAGAACCAGGTACAACTGCCCAGGTGAATCCAATTCTTTCTGCCCGTCCGTCCACCTAAGGGGAGGAGGGTGGGTATAATCATAATTGTTCGGTAAGTATACAATAAAACTTCATTTTAATAATGAAAATGTTATTGTTATGATACAATAAAGTTTGTTCATACTTACCTGGCAGATATTATATAGCTGTATTCTCCGAAGTCCGACAGAATTTCAAAACTCCCGCACACGCAGTGGGCGGCCAGTGGTTAGTAACCCATTCCCGCCGCTGGGAGGCGGATATCAGGAATCATTCCCATTTTCTATTCGATTTTTTCATACCACTGTCCCCTGAGGGAGGTGGGTGGGCTACTTTATTATATATATCTGCCAGGTAAGGTATGAACAAACTTTATTGTATCATAACAATAACATTTTGTTCATGAAACTTACCTGTCAGATATATATATAGCTGAATCCCACCATTGGAGGTGGGAAGGGACAGAATAGAAGGATTAGGAAACACCTCAAGTGCAGATGATTGACATCTTGATTCCTTACCTGTTAGCATAGCTGACTTCTTGATTACTGTCACCGAAGTCTGCTTTTGCTTTACTAGAGTTGCCAACAAGGTAGTGACCTGTGTAGTTGGTGCGCTCTAGATGATCTGTCAACGGGAGCGTGAACCACAATGTGACTAGACCATATTGACCATACTGTGAGGGCAACGAAGCTAAAACCACCACCTGACCTAACCTATCGAAGTTAGTCCCATAACTTCTAGGCTAACGAAAGGGAAAGCGCCTCAAGCGACCAACCCTTCAAAGTTAAAAGACAACCTATCCCTTTTCTATATGATAGGATTCGTGCTGCTTCCTGCCTCCAATAATATTTCTACGGATATGTATGGTCCTAGCGACTCGCAGATCTCATATGTCGTCTTCACATCCCGTCGGGAGTGTGAAGCGAACACAGAGTTGCCTCGCTCAAACGTGGCACTCAGGATATTACTGAGTGTCATGCTCTGTTGAAATGCTTCCGAGGCCGCGCCCTCACCTTCGTGAGCATTTACTTTAAAAGGTTTTCAAATCTTTGTTCAAACATGACGAATGAGCCTCTTAGAAAGACTCCTTAAAAATAACGCCAGGGCGTTCTTCGACATGGGCAAGTCTGGTCTTTTTACGGAACACCGCCAGATTGTCCGAATGACCTTGACTTTCTTTAGTTTTATCAAGATAAAACTTGAGAGCCCCGACAGGGCACAGGACTCTCTGTGGCTCTTGCCCAATAATTTGTGCCATCCCCTTGATCTCCAGGCCTCTGGGCCAAGGGTTAGACGGGTTTTCGTTCTTAGCAAGAACGGAAGGCTTAGAGGACACCGAATTATGTCCTCTAAAGCCAAAACCTCTGATGATGGCTAAAACCTCACTAACCCTCATTGCCGTAGCTAGAGTGGTTAGAAAATTAGCCTTTCTCTGGTCATGTGTATTAAGTTTACAGAAAGGAGAGGTTCGAAATGCTTTGACATCAAGAACTTCAGACTACGTCTAAGTTCCATCAAGATTTCCGCAGACCTAAAGATCGTGAAGGGCTTTGTTGTTTGACAGATCCGAATCTCTGAGCCTAGAGGCGGGGGGGGGGGGGGGTAAAAAACATATTTCCGTATTCTACAATCGTTGGGACTGTTAGCTTATCCCATAATTCAGACGGAAAGGGAAGACGGTAAAGTAATTAACAGAGGTGAGGTGTAGGAGCAGTCATTCTTCCTGCACTATCTCCAGAATCGGCCTACTCCGATTGGTACACTGCAAAATATGCAGCACTGCTTTGCTTTGGCAATGAGACTTGTAATTAATCTTGAAAATCCTCTCGCTTCTCGACAGTCTGAACGCATCCAGACTCAGAGCGGAGAGGTTTTTAGGTACCTCTCGAAGTGAGGCTGTTAGAGTAGACCGATTCTCTCGGGAAGGTCCTTGGAAATGCCCTCTGAAGGACGTGACCTCTGTGAATCCAGCCTCTCGAAGGCCACATGGGGCGATCAGCGTCTTTCTCCGCTCCCTCTGACGCCAGCGATTATCTTATCAGATTTCCATAAGCTTTTGAATAGGGGAAAAGAGACTAACCAACTCATCCCCATTCCATACTATATGATTGCGTCTATTGCTACCGCTCTCGGATCGAGAATAAGGGAGCAACGTAGAGGAAGCTTCTTCGTCTTCAATATTGCGAAGAAATCTACGAAAGGACGTCTCCAACGTCTCCACACTCTCGACATACTTCTAAGCGAGGATTACTCAGACGTCAGTAGTTGCTGCCGCCGATCGAGAAGATCCGCACGGTACGTGCAATAGTGTAACGAACCTCTTGAGGATCGTTACGTTTCCGTGCCTATGTCGATAACCATCTCTCTCTTCTTGGGATATGAGAGAGCTGCGAAATTATCTGAGATGATTTGGACCAATCGACCAAAACAAAAAACTCACTCTTCGAGGAACTGGAGAGCCAACCAAATTGCTTCCAATTCTCTTAGATTATGTGCCAGGACCTCTGTACCTCTGTCCGGATGCCTGGCACCCTCTCGGTATCACCTGAGGTGATCGTCAACCCATTGAGAGATGTTTAGAATTATTTCTAGATCTTTGATGTTATTTCAGTCCTCCTGCAGGAAAAACTGTAGAGGTTCTGAATTGCAGTCTATTCAGGGAAACAAGCTTCTCCAGCGAGGAAATGGTCCCCAGCAGACTCATCCATTCCCTCACTAAGCATGCTTGCCTTCCCTAATAAGGCTGCGCTTTGCATAAGCAGGAGAGCATTATTATAGTGCTATGCCGCGGTAAGCTCGTACAGAATTCTGTTACAGTGCGGTAAGCGCGCTGAACAGTCTAAGAGATATCTCTGTTGAAAATTTCTTAGCAATAGGAAGTCGTGTTTATTCATGATTACTAGAAATCCCCTCAACCCGAGGCGAAAGTCATGATTGTAGGGTAGAGATATGGTTCGTCAATCAATCCCGCGGGAGAGAGAGACGTAACCGACTGAGCTTTAACAGCGAGCTACCTGAATACTGAGTTGGTGACACTGTGACAGTCACAGGCAGCAGGGCAGCAGCTTATGTTCACTTCTTCCTCGCAGTCTTATGCCGAGTTGCCAGCTATTCTATTCATCTAAGGAATAGATTTTACATTATTTGAACAGAAACTCTCAAGTTGGCATATTTAAGCGAAACAAAAATTCGCTAAATACAGAAGCTGATTTTGTGTTGTCGTAACATTACGCTTAATTAACCAAATGTTAAATCGGAAACTCTGGAAAGTTGCCTGGAGTACCGATTATATACTGCGTCATCCACAATGACAGCAACCTCTCGTCTCGCACTATTTCTGCCTGAGTTACCAGCTACTCTCTTCTACGAAGGAATAGGTTTGTTACTATTATCGATAAGGAAATTCTCAAGCAGGCATATTTAAGCGAACATAATTCGCTAGATGCCGACGCTGAGTTAGTGTTGTTGGAACAATACCTTTAGCGTTGTCCTTACAGCGGAAACTCTGAAGTTTGCAGGAAGGACCGATTAATACATTTACAATAACCGTCTTTTCGGTTGCCATCTGTAGAGGTAACCATGATATGCGTATAGACTTGAAAACCCTACATTAGTAATATGACGCAAAGATAAAATACGTAAGTATTGTAGTCACTTGAACATAAAATTCTCTACTACATTCTTTCCTCGACGAGGAAGAGAGAGAGAATGGAAATTGACTGTCTTCGTTCTCTTTGCCAAGAGACGAATTAACATTATTCGAATGGAGATCAAGTGAGAACCGAGGATCGAAAAGGACAGTTCAAGCTTCTTATGATATTGGACATAAGACTTCATGGACGTAGTCTACAAGTCTTTTTCCTGGATGAGCCTCCGACTAATGAATGAGAGCTCTCTCGAATTTTGTTAATGAGAGCTTATCCGCTTAAGCGATAAAATGTATGAAGATCTTTGTCAATGAGAACTAACCCATTTACATGACAGAAAGTAATCCAGGAATTCGAGCATATAGTTTTCCCGATTCCCGCAGAAATCGAGGAAGGGGCAAGATTCCTAATCAGAGACTGGGCTTACGACAGGTAGGACCTTAATGTTCCCTTTGGCAGCGCAGTCCCGAAAGTAGACGAGGCGTTTTATGACACGAAATCTGCTTTACAGTTTTTCTGGAATTCATCAAGTCATGGATTCTATTGAACGCTCCCTTCGTAGAAAGCAAAGTAGACATCTGAAGAACGTCCTGGTAAGTGCTCTGCTGAGCGACATGACGTGTAGGATGCCGAACGTCTTCAAAAGCGTCCTCGCTAGCGTCCTGGCGAGCGTCCAGATGTGTAAGACATCGAAACGTCTTCCAAAAAGCTTATCAATGTTTATGACGTCGAGCGTCTTCCAGAGCGTCCTGATGAGCGTTCTCTTCGTGTAGGACGTCGAGCATCGGCAAAAGCTTCCTCACGTCTCAATGCGTAGGACGTTGAGCATCTTCAAGAGACGTCCTCGCGAGAGTCTTACCGAGCGTATTGGTGCCTAGAACACCAAGGGCATCTCAGAGAGGATCTTGTCGAGCGCCCTGATGCATGAAAGGCCATAATAGACTTGACCATACCGTAGACTTAAAAGTGAATTCTCTACTACATTCATCTTCTCACTAAGCATGTACTCTAATAAGCCATGCTTTCGTAAGCATGAGAACATTATATAATATATAGTGTTCTGCTGCGTTAGATTCCTTTAATAATGTTACCTACGGTAATCAGCATTGAAAGGCTGGAATATCTTTCTTATTGAACG